>NC_134119.1:39095530-39398560 GCF_040939455.1 Microcebus murinus | reverse complement strand
CTATTTATAGTAGAGACAGGGTCTCGCTCTTGCTCAGGCTGGTTTTGAACTCCTGACCTTGAGCAATCCGCCCGCCTCGGCCTCCCAAGAGCTAGGATTACAGGCGTGAGCCACAGCGCCCAGCCTGGAGAAAAAATTTTTAAAAAATAAATAAAAATTTCTCCTGAGGTCTTTATTAGAAGAAAAAAAAAGAAAAAAAGAAAGAAAAAGAACAGGCAAAGTTAATATATGGTGCTAGAAACCAGAACAGCGGTTGTATTTTGGGATGGGGACTGACTAAAAGGGGCTAAGAAAACTTTCTGGTATGATGGAAATGTTTTATATCTCGATCGAAGTGTTGGGTTCACCTTCAATAAAACTTGTGTAACTGTACCTTTAAGATGTGTGCATTTCACTCTACATACATTTTATCTCAATTAAAATACATCTAGTGCAGTGGCAGCTCTATGTGTTCTAGGTTGCCCGGAGGGCATCAGAAACAGGCAGTTCAGCTTTGGGCACACACATGAAGACAAGATCACCAACTAAGACGGCAGGGAAGGACCTAGAATGAGGAGGAGTTTAGGAGCTCCATCACACAAGGACTAAATGAAGAATCTGGCTGTGCTGGGTCTAGATAAAGACCCTCTTCCAGGGAAAGAGGAGTCAGCTAATTTCTTATAGGCACCTGACCTGGAGTTGGAAGCTATGGACAGCTGAGACCAGTTTCCTGGGTAAAGGGGAATGCACAGCAGGGATGTCTGTATTCTTTGGAAGGAAGCCCTAAACAAACTCAAAGGTCCCTTCCAGTTTCAAACTCTATAAATGAGAGTCATGATAAAGTTCTTTATTTAAGGGCAACTATGCATTAAAAGTCAGAACTACCGCTTATTGTGCCCCCACTGTATCAGGTATTCTGGTATAGTGAAATGATTTACATATTACTTCATAATATTGCTATATACTATATATACTCGTGATATACAAGTCATGTGCCATATGATGACATTTTAGTCAGTGATAGACCACACATCTGACAGTAGGGAGCATATATAGAAACTTGGTATGTGGCACTTGATATGGGCACTGTAGAACAAGTAGGGGAAAACTTAATATTCAGTAATGTTGGGACATTTGGTTTTCCATATCAAAAATATATATATATATAAATAAATATATACCATCTGGGTTTATATAAGTGTACTCTATGTTTTGCACAACAAAATTGCCTAACAATGGATTTCTTAGAACATACCTTCACCACTAATATGACTGTAATTATACTAGAAATTCTGGTATGAGACTCATTCATCATTTCCAATGCTCACAATGGCTCTGCAAGGTAGACTTCATTATACCCACTTTATCTCCATTTTACAGACAAGAAAATACAGGCTTAGAGACAATAAACAGCTAAAATTGGCAAAACTGGGAGGCAAATCCGGACTGTCTCCAAAGTTGGTGTTCCTTGTTTATCTACAACTCACTCCTTTTTTTTTTTTTGAGACAGAGTCTCATTCTGTCACCCTGTCTATAGTGCAGTGGTGTTATTGCTTACTGCAACCTCAAACTCCTGGGTTTAAGCAATCCTCCTGCATCAGCCTCCCAAGTAGCTTGTATTATAGGTGTGTGTCCACCACACCCAGGTGTGCATCACCACACCCAGCTAATTTTTCTATTTTTTGTAGAGACAGGGTCTTGCTCTTGCTCAGGCTGGTCTTGAATTCATGAGCTCAAGTGATCCTCCTGCCTCAGTCTCCCAGACTGCTAGGATTATAGGCATGAGCCACTGCACCCAGCCATACTTCTTATCTAAGCTCCTAGGTCTTGATTTTAAGTGTGTATTAGGATCCTTGCAGTGATAGCAATACCTGCACCATTCAAAATATGCTTTAATTACCACATGCTGGATTAGAGAAAAAAATACACTTTAATTTCTTGAGCATTGCTGATGTAGCTAAGTTTGGCAAACAAAGGACTGGGCAGAGAGCAGAGGAGTAAGTGGAATCCTGTTCTCCAGAATGCCTTTTCCTTCCTAAAGATGATCTGAACACACAGGGTCCCCAAGCTGGGCCACAGTCTATACCAGATTTTTCCCAGAGATGTGGGTCACTCTGTCTACTCTTGCCCGGTGGGGCAAGAGGGGTGCCTCCCTAGCTGGGGGAGTGCTGAGGAGGGCACCTGCTTCCTGCTGTCTCAAGGACACAGTGACCCCGGCTCGATCTCCCACCCTGCACTTGCACCTCACCTCATCTTTGAAGACGCGTGCTTGGTCCTCACAACCTGTCAGGGTCTGAACAAAGCCGAAGACCTTGGAAACCAAAGAAGACATGTTGATCAGGGGACAGGGTCTGGGAGTGTAGGGAGGGGCTGGCCTATACGGCCTGGGTGCCTTCTGGGCTGTGCCAGTGTGGCCTTTTCTCATCAGCCTATGACAATCCTTGGGTCTCTGTGCAGGCAGATGTGCAAGGTGGGGTCCCTTGTTCCTGAGGCCCAGGACTGAAGTCTGCCTCTCCTGCTGGATGTCTGAACGGACTAGCAGCACGGCCCCATCCCCACCCACCATGGTGGGCCTATTGGGCAGTGTCTCAGTCAGCCCTGCTGGGCAGCCAAAAGGGACTGTGGACAGGAGGTAGTATCAGGAGTGAGACTGGGCCCTATCTGACCAGAGCCCTTCCTGGGCCCTCCCATCAGGGCGTGGTGAGAGGGAGAAGGGGCAGAGAAGGAGGGGAGAAGGACAAGGAAGGTCCCTTTGCTCCTCACCTCATCGATGGTCCACTTGGTGACGGTCGAGGCCGAGATACCTGCCACTCCTGGCAGGAGCTTGCAGTGCTGCTCCCAGCACACTGAGAGTGAGCGGTCAGGGTGGGCAGACAAGGCAGACATGAAGAGGGACTGTTGCATGACACCAGGGGCGAGTGCTGGAAAGCAGAGGCAGAGGCTGGCGGGCTGATGCTGAGAACTAACCTGGCGTCTGAAGCCTGCTCACACCCAGGGTGCTCAGGAGACTGGCTGGAAGGGCAGAGAGGACCACAGGCCCTTCTGATAGTCTGCAGAGCCAAGAGGATGAGCCGCACTCCTGACTCCCCACTTGGTACTTGCTCCTTCTGGTCAAGTGGGTCCCTTACTTTATAGACTCTCAGGTCAGCTATTTGGAATGACTCTCAACCCCTTCTCTCTGAGGTTGCACCACTGTGGGCTCTACAAGGATGCTCTCTTGGAGCTGCTGCAGCATCTCTAAAGACATCATTCTTTAGATATCATGTATCAAAATTGTCCCCAACAGCCAAACAAGCTCAGCCCCAAGGTCAGAAGTCCATTGTTTGCCCTTCTTTTCCTAAATCCTTTGGGGCCCCGCTCAGAGCCACGGTGATTCTGTTTCAGAATCACAGTCCCCCCAACCAGTCTGAAGGCCATCCCCGTAGCCATTGCCCCAAGCTCTAGTTCCTCCTCCCTCCTCTACCAGTCTGGTCTGCACTACCACCACTCTGGCACTAGAGGGTCCCCTAGACCCACCCCCTCCAACTCCACGATGCCTGTTGTTTTGCTTCCTGATCTGCTTCTGGGATCCCTGGCTCCTGACCTCTGGCCCCAAGTGGCTCTACAAAGCTGCTGACTCAGCTCAGCTGGGCCGCCTCCTTGGCCAGGCCTGGCACTTGCCCACTTGGACTTCGACTATGTCTTATTACTCTGACACTCCCAGCCCCGCCCACCTCTACCAGCCTTGGCTGGCCTTCGGCAACGGTGCCACTCTCCCATGGAGCTTGCCCAGCCTCTAGTCCAGGAGAGCTTGTTCTTTCTTATCCTCTTAGTACTAATTCCAGATGCTTATAAATGCAGTACATCCAGCGCCCTCTTCTCAAAGCCCCTCCCTGCTGGTCAGACTCTCCTGCCCTTTCCCCTTAGTGTCACACAGCCTTTTGGTCTGGCTCTTCTGCCCCTCACACTCACCACAGAGCCTCTGGCATTCCATCTCCAGCCCCACCCACCACTCCTCTCCTGTGGCTCTGCCTCCCTGCTGCCCTCACTATAGACCACTAGCTGCAGGTCAGAAACGGCTGCTCTGTTTCCTTTCAGCAGCTGACACTCCTGGGGCCTAAAGACTAAGCCCAGCGAAACCCTGTGCTCTCCAGGCTGCCCTCCCCATGGAGCTGCTCATCGCAAACCCCAGAGCCTACACTGAGAAGGTCTACCCATGGGTGTGCGAGAAGCTGCCTCCAGAACAAAACCCACAGTGACCCGTGTCCCTTCTGTGCAAGAGGCCCATTGGTTGGGCAGAGGAGCCCTGCACAGAGGTCAGAGACCTGGACTCTGTCCCCTGCTCTGTCCTTGAAGTTCTGGGTCACTTTTTCCTCTTCCTCTCCGGGCCACAGGCTCAGCCTCTGGCAAGTCATAACTTCCCAAGAATTCTACGGCATAATAATGGGATGAACACAGTAGGCAAGTGCCCTCTGATGGTAAGAACTTAGTCCTGCAATGGAAGCTGACAAGGTGTACCAGGGGCAGGTAGAAGTGCCCGCTTCTGAGGCAGTTTGATCCTCAGAAGTCCTCACTCTGAGGGCCTAGGGGCCAGCTGAGACCCTCATCACTCGGGCCTGAGGCTGCAGAAACTGCTTCTGTTTCCACCAAGAGGAGACAGTGTGAAACAGCAAAAGGGAGTCAGGCAAGAGATTCAGACTAGTAACACCAGCAGAGAGCTGTGCTAAGCACTTTCCATGGATCACCACTCTGAAGCCTCTCACCGCATCACGAGGTGGGGACTATTATCATCAGCAGTTTACAGATGAGGAAGCTGAGGCTCAGCGAGTGGTATCACCTGCCCAAGGTCTCACATCTGTACAAAAGCAATCTGACTTCAGGGCTGTGCTTTTAATCACTAGCTTACACACTGCCCAGGTTACAGAAACTGTTCCTGAAGAAAAATGGGAACAGTCTGGGTCCTGCCCAAGGGCAGTGACCCAGGTGATTTCTCAAGGTCTCGTCTAGCCTTAAAACGACAAGCACTCAATTCAACTGCAAGATTGCTGGCATCCTTGCTGTGTATCAGGCCCTATACTGGTGGCTGAAGACGTCAAATAAATTTGCCACTCATCAAAGAGCTCAGTCACTCTGTCCCTACCCTTGGAGCACATTACGGGCTGAACTGTGTCCCCTCCTAAGTTAATATGCTGAAGCCCTAAGCCCCAGTACCTCAGTATTTGAAGAAAGGGCCTTTAAAGAGGTAATAAGTTAAAATGACATCATTAGGATGGGCTCTAATCCAATCTGAATGCTGTTCTTATAAAAAGAGACACTTGGATGGACAACGAGATACCAGGGATTCTTGGGCACAGAGCAAGGACCATGTCAGAACACAGCAAGAAGGCAGGCACCTGCAAGCCAAAAGAGGCCTAGAAGAAACCAAACTTGCCAACAACTTGATCTTAGACTTTTAGTCTCCACAACTGTGAAAAAAACATTTCCGTTGCTTAAGCCACCCAGTCTGTGGCATTTTGTTATGGTGGCCCTAGCAAACTAACATAAGGGGGTTGAGGAGTAAACTGACATTTGGGTTAGTTGCTTTATGTCTATTATACCAGCAGCATATGGTAGGAGAAGTCAGATCAGAGTATGAATCCCAGCTCTGCCCCTCACAAGGTTAATGACCCTGGACAAATGACTTTACCCTCTGAGCCTCACATTCGTCCTCTCTCAGGAGAGAACAATATCCTTATTATGGGATGCTTGTGAGCATTAGAGACAGTACATGTGAAGCACCTGGCTCATAGTAGGTACTCAGTAAATAGTAGTAGTAACCACTATCATTTCAGGTATTGACACCTGAAAGTTAGGTTTTACCCATGTTTTCAAGTGAGGAAACTGAGGCTTAGAGATGTTATGTGACTTGCTCAAGGTCACACAGGTAGAAAGTGACAGCATTGGGAATCCTAGAATCAGGGAAGAGCATAGCCAGGGGAATCACCCTGCCTGACAGTGAAGAGCCAGAGGCCCAAAGAGGCTCTGTGCCTTTCCCACTGGCTCTCACCGGGGAGAAATGAGACTGGAACCCACGGGCCCTTAAGGCCCCTTCCCGTGCTCTTGCCACTGCTCTATGCTTCCAAAGGACCTCAAACAGAGAGGCATCCTTCCTTCTAGCTTCTCCCACTCTGGGCAACCCTGGAGTCTCCTCCCACCAATTAGAGTACTCACTGTGAATACTCTGTGTAGGACACGGGAAGAGATGACCTGAACTTACTCTGGAAATCTTCCTGTGGAATCTTCCGAAACTTGGGAGGGCGTCCAATTCTGCAGAGAGGGGGACCAGGTCCAACACAAGCAATCTGCCTGGCCTGGCCCAAGACCACATGAGGCCCCACACCCAGGAAGCCCAGGCCCTGACTCCCTGGCCTCCATACCGGCCGTGATGGCGAGGCTTCTTCCTAGGGGACGGGCCTGAGAGATTCCTCTTGCGGGCTGAAGCTTCTGTGTCAGACAGCTCTGCTTTCAGCCGGCTCTGGTTCCTCTCGGCCAGTGGGCAGCCCGACAGGCAGTGGTGAGCCGTGAACTTGCCTGTGACATGGCCAGAGCCGTCACAACCAGGAGTGGGGCACTTCCTGGGGAAAAAGAAGGATTCAGCTGGGCTGAATCCACTTGTCCCCACTGAGGCCTTCCCAGTCCTGGCCCCATCTGGAGGTGTCTTGGTGAACCCCAACCAGCTGTGCACAACAGGTACAAAGCAGATCTTCCTTGAACAACTGAGCAAAACCCCTCTCAGCAGGAGCTCTTCGCTCACCGGTGGTGAAAGCTGTATTTGGAGGTCTTAGTGTTGGGCAGGTTCCGATAGCTGAGAGGGGGACAGCTCCCAGGGGAGGCAGAGCTGGACTCTTTGGGGCCTGGAAGCACAGAAAGAAAAGGGTCACCATAAAGTCCTGGGGATGAAGAAGGGCAGGGAAGGAAGAGTTTCCATCGGGGAGATCAGCACAAGGAACTAGTTCTCCAGGGATGGGGCCCTAAGCTAGGCCGTGATACTACTTTCTGCTCCTAGATACCTGCCCCTCTTTGGGAAGGAGGCTTGGCTTTCATGTGCTTTGATGAAACCTATCGGCCATGCCTTCAGTCTCTGACAGGAAAACCCTCAGGAAAAAAATCAATGCAGAGATGGTGTGGGCATATTTGTCCCTCAGAAGCCACATCAGGCAGATTCATTTTATCATCAGTTCTTTTGCCTGTTTTCATCTCCAAGGCTTTGGTAACTTGTTTAAGGCTCTGGCCATGCTTGGAGAACATTCAAGAAGGATCAACAAATACTCCATGTGAGATAGACGTGGTGGCAGCAGAGAAATAAGGGGAATCCTGAGGGTGAGAATGGGTCTGAGCAGTCCAATGACCTGAACTCTGAGCCCTGCCTGTGTAGAGGACCAGAAGTTTACTTGAGGAAGCCAGTATTTCCTCAGCAAACACAACACATGCTCGGGGTAGCTCTGCTACATGCTGAGAGAAACCTCCCGGTGTGTAACTACCTCCTAAGCACATGCAACCACGTGAGCTTGGCCCTTCACACCTCAATATCCCTAACCCAACAACTAGGGTAGGCAGAAGCACTGCTTAGTGTAGCAGACAGTCCTGGGGTGGGGAGGATGGGGATCCTGGAGCTCATGGTGGGCACCAGAGCCCTGTGTCATGCTTGGGCAGGAGTGTCAGAGCCTCCTGGGTAAGTTCTAAGAAGGGAGGGTTGTCAGAGCTTGAGGGGAAGGGAAAGGGTCACAGTGCCCTAGGGGTACACACGGAGAGGAGGCTGTAGGGGATGTCCTGTCTTGGAGCACCAGCCCGCAGGGTGGATGTCTGGGTGGTCAGCATCGATCCAGAAATCATAGCCATGACTCCAGCCGTCAAAATGGAGCTAGGGAGAAAGGTCCTTGGAGGTCAGGTGTTCCTCATAGAGCCCAGCTCAGCCATGAGGTCCTCTAGGCTCCAGGAGGCTCTCCCCATCCCCAGGGCCTGTCAGAAGCAAGATCCTGGATTAAAGAACCAAGGAGCCAACCCTACAGTAATTGGTCTTGGCCACCACATTTTCCAAGGGCTTCGTTCATTAAATTACTGGCATCTCCTATCAATCCTTGGGTAGGACAAGGATTGTTAGATCCATTTCACAGATGAGAAGGTTAAGGTTCAGAGATGGGTCCAAGCCCGAAAAAATAAGTCACAGATTAGGTGAGAACGAGATCCAAGGTTCTTGACCTGTAACCAGTCTACAGGATTCCTGCCCAACTGGTCTGTCCACTCCCCTAGCCCTAGGGTCCCCAAGCCACCTTTATCCGATGGTCCTCCACATCTTCCACACTGGCCACACGGATCAGGGCTGGGTTCCTTCGGTCCACAGCCTCCAGCTTCATGTTGACCAGGAAGCTATGAGGGGGTCGCTGCAGGGGAACAGATGCCATCAGGCGCAGCCCCAGCCCAGCAGAGCTGAGGCCCTGAGAAGGGAGCCCAAGTGCTGTGCCTGGGGAAACTGTAGCCTGCCCAAAGCAGTAGGCTTGGGCCCCACCCTAGCTGGCCGAGTACTCTACATCTTCTGAGCTCAGCTCTAGGGGACAGAGTGCTGACTCACCACCTTGAAGGCCCAGGTGGGCACAGCAGAGGCCCCAGTTTCTTCCAGATATTTCTCCCAACAGAAGCTGTCAGGGTCTGGGTAGTCTGGAGGAGAGGATGAAAGCAACGTTCAGCCATCCAGGTATACTGGAGGAGCTCCCTGTCCCTTACGCAGGACCAGGACAGAAGGGGCAGAGGCCCTGGGAGTAGAATCTCCCCCTACATCCCCTCAGCCAACTCCTTGTACCAGGATCCTAAGGCAGATGGGTACTAGGGAGAACCACGCAGAGCACCACCACAACAGGTGATCTGGGGACTCTGGCTCCTGTCACCCTTGTCCTGCCGCTCCTACTCCAGCCCCATGTGAACCTTGATTGCATTGGGGCCAGTTACTCCCAGGAGGAAAGACACATTTTCTTCGCTTTAAACTCCTTGCTCCCTTGCTGAGATGAATATCTAACTTTCTTCCCCTACACTTCAAGGGAGTCAGGGTTTGACAAGACTCTCCTAAAATCAAAGCTGAGGCTCCAGGGCATATCTGTCCTCTCACCCTGACCCTAAGAGCCAGCTAATGAGGCACTGGTAAGGTATCGGGGGAGTGGGAAGGGGACCAGGCACGGGGGAGAGCCTTGCTCAACCTGCAGGGTCACCTTGTGGAGGGGTAAGGGGCTTTCCTTGCTTCTGGCACCAGCCCACCGGGTGGATATAGGGACTGCTGGGATCACACCTGAAACCCAAGAATACATCACTGTCCCAAGAGAAACTTTAAAGCCCTGAGCCTGCTGTCCTCTGACAGCATGGCTCAGGGTCCACCCTCATCCCATTCCTTAGTGAGAGGGAGACAGATGGTTGATGACAA
Organism: Microcebus murinus; assembly: GCF_040939455.1. NCBI lineage: Eukaryota > Metazoa > Chordata > Mammalia > Primates > Cheirogaleidae > Microcebus > Microcebus murinus. The sequence goes on along the minus strand of NC_134119.1, from coordinate 39,389,154 downwards.
AGTTAGAACATTGCAACATTAACTAAAAACTCTAACACTACCATAATACCTAAGGGAAAATCATGAATCACAGGGGTTTGCTCATCTTAACCATGGTATTTTTAGATGAAACATTTAATATTGAGCAATGTTTCTCCTGATACAGCTCAAATTCATTATCCCCCACCCCAAGCAAGATGTGAATGGTGGGAGTGGACCAAGTGGGCCACATGGTGCCCGAGGTGTGAAAGCAGCTGCCCCTGTCCCCGAACCCCAGGCCATTGGGCCCTCCCACTACCAGTAGTCGTAAGTATCATCCCAGTTGTCAAAGTGCACCAAGAAGCGGCTGTCCACCACGTCGGTCACACTGGCCACACAGATGAGGGACGGGTTCATGCGGTCAACAGCCTCCAGCTTCATGCCCACCTGGAAGCCCAGGGGTGGGGGGCTCTATGGGCAAGAAAAGGGGCTGCCATGGCCAGGGATAGGCTGGCTAGCACTAGCCCAGAGCCCACTGGCAAACAAAGGAGTAGGTTCCCTAGGAGGATGTCCTCAGAGCTGGGAAGGGGGGAGGAGGGAGGAACAGGCTGGGAAAGAGCGTCCCTGCAATGCTCTGAGCCACTCAGGAACTTCTGGCCTCCAAGATGCACTCAGAGGAGGCCTGACTTGTGGCAGAAGGTGAGTGCCTGGCAGGAGGTAATAATGCATTTGCCCAGAGAATCTGGCAGGCCAAGTACAAGTCTTCCCTACCTGGTCAAGCCTGGCCTAGCTTGGCCTAAGGTAGCTGTGGCAACAGTGAGGTGGTAGGGAAGGGCTAGCACCTATGGCATAGAGTAGGGAGGAAACCAGCATAAACTGGACACCTGCCATGTAGCAGGCAAAAGTTCCCTTGACCTTTACAACAACCCTACTACATAGGTATTGTTATCCTCATTTTAGAAATTAAATAACTTGACCTGGAACACAATGCTGGTAGTTAATGGTGGGGCCAGGATTTAAACAGTTTGACTTAAAAATCGACATTCCCTGTCACAACAGTAGGTGGGACTCCACCTGTTCCCTGGGAACCTTCAAGTATGGGCTCTGGGGCTAGAAAAAGTTGGGGGAATAACTGTCCCTGCCTGAACAGCATGGTGGAGTCCCAGCCCATGGGGACCCCAGACCTTCAATATGGTAATATTTTTAATGGGAGTTCCCTTTATCTTTGACCTTTTGCTTGGGGTTATGTGAGATACTTTAACTGCTGGATAAGCTGGCAGCTGCCCTAAACAGAGGAAAGGACAAGGAGTGAGTTGCTGGGAATGAATGGAAGAGCCTCAATGTGTGTCAAAAGGGAGAAGAAAGAAGCTTCCAGAACAAAGGCTTTGACTGTATACCAAAGAAATGCAGAGTAAACCAAAGCAAGAATATTTGAGCAACATCTTAGTGCCAGGCTGAGGCACTGGGCCAGGGGCTCCAAAGAGTGTGTGCAGAAGAGGATTTCCACAGTAGGGAAGGAGGGAGGGAAATGGAGGAACACCTACAATCAGCTTCCACCTCTGGTCCTGGGCCCTGCTCAGCTGTGCCTCTCCCATCTGATATGAGAGGCCAGAACCAAGCTGAGAGAACAAGGGGACAAGCTCTCTTCTGATACGTCAGGTACCCTGGGCTGGCTGCCGTAGCTCTGGCCCAGAGGGTGATGTCCACTCTCACATGGGGGCACTCACGTGGCTCTGGCTCACAAACAGGTGCTTGGGGGCAGCCTGAGCTCTTGTGCTTCGCAGGTACTGGCTCCAGCTGAACTCCTCTTCCTTGTAACCTAGGCCCCTCGGGGGGGATGAACAGAGCACTGTGCAGAGGCTGGGCCATAGCGAGGGCACCCCACAATGAAGCAGCAGAATCAGGCAGGCCTGAGGACCCCACAACCCTCAAGAACTTGCCTAGGGACCCCCTGCCAAACAAAGCAGGACCTAACCTGGGTGAATACTCAAAGGCAAGGGAAAAGCAGAAGCCCTTCTAGCCAACTTGGCCCTGGGGCAGAGTCATATCAAGATGCAATAAAGAGAGGCTGGCTTTGGAACAGGTTACAGGGTGAGAACCCAAGAGCTAGAAGCGGGACCCAAGGGGAAGAAGGGACGAATCTGCTTCACCGTGACCAACCCAGCTAGGCCTTACCTTTGGGAGGCTGCAACTTGTGCCCAGTCTTCTCAAACCAGCCAGCAGGGTGAATGTCAGGGGAGTTGGCATTGACCCAGAAGTCATGGCACTCGGAATACCCATCAAAGTGCAGACGTAGGCGGTAGCCACACACCTGGCCCCATGAGGGGAATCACAGGGACTCCAATGTCAGCAGTTGCCCCATGCCCTGTTTCCCACCTCTCCTGGCCCAGCCTCCTGGTCTCAGGGGCTCTAATGCCAGCAGGTTCCCCAACCCCACCTTTCTTTGCCCCCAGGTTTCCCCATCCTGAACTCTGCCCTACACTCTATTTTGCAGTGAGGACAGTTCATGTACCATGAGCCCTGAGTGCTGGGTGCAAGACAGGTGGACTCTAGGACATCCTCCTGCCCTTTGAGCCCTGGACAGAACTTTAAGGGGACTCACCACAGCTCAGGACCCTGATGACCTTTCCTCCTCCCACTGTCCCCTACTCACACACTCTGCTTTGGTCTTGCTGAGCTAACAGCAATTCCTTGAATGTGGTGGTCTGTTCTGTGGCCCAGAGTCTCTGCTTACTTTGCTTCTTCTTCCTGGAACTCCCTCCTCATCATAACCCCTCTCTCAGGACTCAGCAAAGGCGGCCCTTCCTCTAAGCTTTCCCTGTCCCCTCAGGTAGAACTGACCACTCCTTCCCTGTGCCACGCTGCTCATGTCTGTCACTATCCCTGTGGCATGTCACTAACATTTACATGTGAGCTCCTAGAGGACAAAGACCTTGTTTGACTCATGCCAACATCCCTGGCCCTTAGATTTCCTCAAGTGCTCCCAGCATGGACAGCATATACTTATTCAGTAACAGCACCATCCCTAACACTTCATCTGGTTTTGTTCTTTTTTTAAGCTTTCTGTGTGTTCCAACTTAACATCCTACTAGACTGTGTATGCTCTGAGGGCAGGGCAGTGCCTCCCTGTCCCCAGCAGACTCCATCACTCTACCCTGAGAGCCATCATTGGCAAGGTGGTACCATGCCCCAGCTTACCTCAGCCACGGTGAGGATGAAGTACATGGATGGGTGCTGAGGGTCAATGCCTTCCAATTTCATCCCCAGTTTGAAGCCATTCTTGTTATGAGTGACTGCCTGGGACTGTCAACGCACAGAGTGGAGAGGACCCAGCTTCCATCCAGCCTTAGCCTTGCCTAGTGGGCTTGGGGTGAAGGAGCTGCCTTTAGGCCCCACCCGCCTGGTATTACCACGGGGGCAACTTATTTGGGGATCTTTACTGTAGGGAGCCAGGGAGGGACAGAATAGCTCTCAGGTCCCTTGAAAAATGTGGGCTGAGTCGGGGCTGGACTCAAGGGCTCTCTCTTGCCCAAATTATGTAAAGTTCAGTGCCGAATTGAGTTGAGTTGAAAGCACCAGGATTCAACAGTCTGCAGGTCTGTAGGCCCAGTGATGGGTAAGCCTGGGTTCCATCTCCCTATTTCTTCCCATCATGGCAGCCTCTTATGGCAGGCCCTTGTCCACTCTGGGCCCTAACCAGTCTCTCCCTCTTCCATTTTGCCAGTCCATTGAGGAATGTCAGACACAGAACACACCAGAAGGCCTAAGTTTGGTGGTAAGTCCCTGGACTAGGAAGATAAGGTCTTCCTATGCGGAAATCATCCAACTCACGTCCTGGAAGAGGCTGACTGGGGCAGTGATGGCCTTCTGCTCCTCTAGGTAGGACTCCCATGACCAGCCTTCCTTCTTCTCACCTGTCACTGTGGAGTAGAGACAGATAAGCTGATGTATGACTTTCCTTAATTTCCCTGAGCAAATTTTTTTTTTTCTTTATAGACAGGGTCTCGCTGTCACCCTTGCAAGTACAGTGGCACGATCACAGCTCACTACTGTCTTGAACTCCTGGTCTCCAGCAATCCTCCCACCTTGGCCTTCTATCTTAACCTTCAAAACAAACCTTCGTCTTTTGTAACATGTACCCTCTGGTCCTATACAGCCATGATGGTGCTCAGGGGCTGTCTCAGGTGAGGCTATCCCAAATTCTGCCCTTCCCTCCCCCAACCCTGGGCCACAGTCAGCAGTACTTTGTTTTTTTTTTGAGACAGAGTTTTACTTTGTCACCCAGGCTAGAGTGAATGCCATGGTGTCAGCCTAGCTCACAGCAACCTCAAATTCCTGGGCTAAAGCTATCCTACTGCCTCAGCCTCCAAGCAGCTAGGACTACAGGCATGTGCCACCATGCCCGGCTAATTTTTTCTATATATATTAGTTGGCCAATTAATTTCTATTTATAGTAGAGACGGGGTCTCGATCTTGCTCAGGCTGGTTTTGAACTCCTGACCTCGAGCAATCTGCCCGTCTCGGCCTCCCAGAGTGCTAGGATTACAGGCGTGAGCCACCGCGCCCGGCCTGTCAGCAGTTCTTTGGATCACACAGCAACTAACTAAGGTTACAAAGTCTCAGCCACAGAGAGATCCTGCCCTTTGAGATGTAACATAGGACAAAGCTGAGTGACAAGTCTGTACCGAGAACTTAATCACAGTGCCACCTAAGCTCAAAACGAAAGGAGAAAAAGAGAAATGAGAGGGAAAACAAAGAGGAAGAAATGGAAGAGAAAAGATACAGAGAAATAAGAAACCTTTTTTTTCAATTCTTCTCCCTCTCAACACTTATGGGCACATACAGAGACCTACACAAACGTACATATGTGTGCTTGATGGGGAGTGGATGGACTGATGTGCAGCCCTTCCAGACATACACACGCTGTGCACACACACGCACTCGGGTGCACATGTTTTATGGTCAGGGCCTACAGCCAAGGTCCTGCCCATACCTCAGAGTCTCAGGATCCCGGGGAGGGGAGATGAATTCCCCCCACAGAACCTTCAGCCTGAGATGGAGTCCTGGCTTCTAACACAGAAGACAAACCCTCTTTAAAGGCTAGACTAGACAGTTACATGTAAGGTATGGTGACCAGGTCAGCCTGAGCCGCCTTCGACTAAAGGCCACAGATAACTAAAGAGGCAATAACTCAAAAGAATCAATTGGTATCACTCGGGCAAATAGCTCCAGCTTCTTCTGGAAACTTCTATGTCTCTACTTTGTCACCTATAAAATGCAGATAATTTCATCTACCACAGAGGGCCATTACGATGATTAAGAGATGCCATGCATAAAAAATCCTTAAGAAATACATTCATGTTACTGGTCCTTCCTGAGTCTTCACTAAGTCTGCCTGATTTGGATTCTAGCTCTGCCTCACTCTGGTTACCACCTGGCTACTGCCCTGGATCACTCAGGCTTAGAGTGGTTTGTTTGTCTCTCAAAAAGATGCCCTTGGCCGGGCGTGGTGGCTCACGCCTGTAATCCTAGCACTCTGGGAGGCCAAGGCAGGCAGATTGCTCGAGGTCAGGAGTTCGAAACCAGCCTGAGCAAGAGTGAGACCCAGTTTCTACTATAAATAGAAAGAAATTAATTGGCCAACTAATGTATATAGATAAAATTAGCCGGGCATGGTGGGACATGTCTGTAGTCCCAGCCACTCAGGAGGCTGAGGCAGAAGGATTGCTTGAGCCCAGGAGTTTGAGGTTGCTGTGAGCTAGGCTGATGCCACGGCACTCACTCTAGCCTGGACAACAAAGCAAGACTCTGTCTCAAAAAAAAAAAAAAAAAAAAAAGAAAGAAAAGAAAAGAAAAGAAAAGAAAAGAAAGAAAAGAAAAGAAAAGAAAAGAAAAGAAAAGAAAAGAAAAGAAAAGAAAAGAAAAGAAAAGAAAGAAAGAAAATTGAAGTAAAAAATTAAAGGAAAAGACAAATAAGATTAACAAATATCTAAAACCAGGTATAGTGGCATACACTGAGTAAGTAGTCCCAGCTACTCAGGTGGCTAAGGTGGAAGGATTGTTTGAGCCCAGTAGCCTGGCAACATAGCAAGATCCTGTTTCTTAAAAAAAAAAAAAAAAAAAAGAGAGAGAGAGAGAGAAAAGAATAAAGAAACAAATATGGCCAGGCGCGGTGGCTCATGCCTGTAATCCTAGCACTCCAGGAGGCCGAGGCAGGCGGAGGTCAGGAGTTCAAAACCAGCCTGAGCAAGAGTGAGACACCGTCTCTACTATAAATAGAAAGAAATTAATTGGCCAACTAATATATATAGAAAAAATTAGCCAGGCATGGTGGCACATGCCTATAGTCCTAGCTACTCGGGAGGCTGAGGCAGGAGGATTGCTTGAGCCCAGGAGTTTGAGGTTGCTGTGAGCTAGGCTGACACCACGGCACTCACTCTAGCCTGGGCAACAAAGTGAGACTCTGTCTCAAAAAAAAAAAAAAAAAAATTAAAGAATAAGAATAAAAAAGGGAAGATTATTAACAACATTCTTTTGACAAATTCCCTTGTTAATCACCCAGTCTCATGCCTACCTCTACACATTAGGGAAATTGCTCTCTTGAATTACTAGGGTCAAAATTTGGTGGCTTTTTCTTATTCCTCAAAGCTCTCTCTCTTTTTTTTTTTTTTGAGACAAGGTCTTGCTCTGTCACCCAGGCTAGAGTACAGTGGTGCAATCATAGCTCACCACAGCCTCAAATTCCTGGGCTCAAGCCATCCTCACACCTCAGCCTCTTGAATAGCTGGGATTATAGGCACAAGTTACCACACACAGCTAATATTTCTTTTTTTTAGAGACAGAGTCTCACTATGTTCCCCATTCTGGTCTAGAACTGCTAGCTCCAAGCAATCCTCCCATCTCGGCCTCCCAAGTGCTGGGATTACAGGTGTGAGCTGTGGCACCTTGCCTCTTTAACTCTCTTTATGGTCAGTGTTACCAATCACTCATTCCACCTTGGCACTTCTTTCTTACTACACTCTCCTAGTTCTATTCTTCTTCCTTGTCAATTTCCATTACTGGTTCTTCCTTCCCCTGCTGTAACCCTGCTCCTCAATGGTGCATCCCTAGAAATAAACACAGTATTTTCCTCCCATCTTCTCTCCTTTCTGCTCACTCCCCTGGGAAGCTTCTTCAGCATGGTTTCAGTTATTTCAGTACAGATAATTCACCAATTAATGGTTCTAGTCAGGCCTTTCACTACAACGTCTACAGGAGAAACAGAAAACATAAAGAGAACAGAATGCCAAGGTTCTAGAACAACTGATAACAAGCAATAATCAGGGTAGCACCATGTACTGGGTCTTTTTGTTTTAAATATGCTACAGATATATCTTTGTATTTACCCATCTTATAGAGCATAGTTAGCCAATTCATAATCAGTTCACTTTAAGAGATTGAAAGTTTAATCAAGAGCCTGGTACATGTGTTTAACATGTGCCTCAAAGGGATCTATGCCCAGGAACACCAAACTGAAGAAGCTAGGCTTCATAATGCTGTGGTGTATTGTTTGCCCAGTAACACCCATTAAAATTGCCTTTAGCTTCTTTTTTTTTTTAAAGTAGAGAGTTTATTTGGGGCACGTTTGAGAACTGTAATACAGGAGCATAGATCCAAATTGCCCTTAATATACACTACAATTAGTGGAAGTTACAAATATATTTATTATTGTTTTTTAATTTTATTTTTTAGACAAGGTCTTGCTCTGTTGCTCAGGCTGGAATACAGTTGCACGATCATAGCTCACTGTAACCTCAAACTCCTGGGCTCAAGAAATTCTCCCTCCTTGGCCTCCCAAAGAGCTGGGATTATAGGTGTGAGCCATCATGCCCAGCCGCCTTCAGTTTCTAGGAAGTATAAATGGACCCTTTTGAAAATCTAATGAAAGCCATGGATCATCTCCCCAGAAAATGAACAATTCAAAGAGTTTTTTGCATGTAAACGTAGATTGGGGACCTCCATTAAGAAACTTGCTAAATTTAAAATAAAAAAAAAAAAGTGTTGCTGTAAGTGGCATACTGATCAATGTTGGGTACAGAATTACATACTCATATTCTCAAGTTGTTCACCAACTCCATATGGCACTCCTTGTATTTCGATATAAAATCTGTTTTGTAAACCCAATGAAAAAATGGGCAAAGATCTGAATAGACATTTCTCCAAAGAATATATCTAAATGGACAATAAGCATATGAAAAGATGCTCAATATTGTTAGCCATCAGGGAAATGCAAATTAAAACCACAATGAGATACCATTTCACACCCACTAGGATAACTATAATAAAAAAGATAGAAAATAACAAGCATTGGTGAGGATGGGGATAAATTGGAATCCTCGTATACTGTTGGTGAGAATGTAAAATGGTGCAGCCACTTTGAAAAACAGTCTGATTAATTCCTTAAAAGGCTAAACACAGAGTTACCATATGACCAAACAATTCTCCTCCTAGGTATACACTCAAGGAAAAACATGTCCACGCAAACATTCGTATACGAATGTTCATGTTAGCATTATTCATAATAGCTCAAGAGTAGAGGCAACCTGTATGTCCATCAACTGATGAATAAACAAAATGTGGCATATCTATACAATGGAATATTATTCAGCAATAAAAAGAAATGAAATACATACATGCTAAAACATGTAAACCTTGAAAACATTGTGCAAAGTGAAAAGCCATTCACAAACGACCATATGTATGACTCCATTTATATGAAATGTCCAAAACAGGCATATCTAATATACAGAAAGTAGATTGGTGGTTGCCTAAAGCTGGAGGGAGTTTGGGGGCTTGGGGGGATAATGGCTAATGGGTACGGGGTTTCTTTTGAGGGTAATGAAAGCATTTTAAAATTGATTGTGTGGGCTGGGCACAGTGGCTCACGCCTGTAATCCTAGCACTCTGGGAGGCCGAGGCGGGCAGATTGCTCAAGGTCAGGAGTTCGAAACCAGCCTGAGCAAGAGCAAGATCCCGTCTCTACTATAAATAGAAAGAAATTAATTGGCCAACTAATATATAGAGAAAAAAAAATTACCCAGGCATGGTGGCGCATGCCTATAGTCCCAGCTACTCGGGAGGCTGAGGCAGTAGGATGGCTTGAGCCCAGGAGTTTGAGGCTGCTGTGAGCTAGGCTGATGCCACGGCATTCACTCTAGCCTGGGCAACAAAGCGAGACTCTGTCTCAAAAAAATAAAATAAAATAAAATAAAATTGATTGTGTGGTGATGGTTACACAACTGTGTGAATATACTAAAAAACCACTGATGTGTACACTTCAAATGGATGAAGTGTATGGTATGTGAGTTATATCTCCATAAAGCTATTAAGGACCTATATCTTATTAAAATGTATGTATAAAGCCTGAACCATTAAAAAATTGATAAACTGTACATCAAAATGTAAACGTTCTGCTCCTCAAAGATGACATTTAAAAAAGAAAAAGCAAGACAGACCAGGAGAAACTATTTGTATATATACATCTGACAAAGGACTCACATGAAAAAAATACAAAGAATTAATAGTAAGAGGATAAATAACACAATTATGCTTGCTTAAAGTAACTACAGTGTTACTTTAGACAACTAAATAGAACAAGGAAATAGGTTTATTGAAAGATTGCTCTGAATCTGAAAAGACTAAAACAAGCCAATCTGAAGAGTATCACTAGAGATACTTGATCTGGATGTGGGCAGAACCAGAGCTGATATGAGAATATCAGTATAGTAGTCCCCTCTTATCTGAGGTTTCGCTTTCTGCAATTTCAGTTACCCACAATCAACTATGGTCTGAAAATATTTGATGGAAATTTTTAGAAATAAACAACTCATAAGTTTTAAATTGTGTACTCTCTCAAGTAGCATGACGAAATCTTGCACTATCCCACTTTGTCCCACCCAAGACAAAAATCATCCCTTTGTCTATCATATACTTTATTATACCTTTATCACAGGTATGTGTATATAGAAAAAAACATACTATATATAGAATTCAGTACTATCTGCAGCTTCAGGCATCCACTGGGAGTCTTAGAACATATCTCCCACAGGAAAATGAGGACTACTGTAACTGTTAACATAAACAGAATAGCTATTAATGACTAAATAAATTGTAAAGACTTATAATGGTGTGTCAGAAAATGATCATTCACACAAAATAGCTGTTGAAAAGGTAAAAGAGATATATGAGAGAGAAAGTCCTTGTGTGTATATAAGTCACACATTTCTAACTCTTGAACTATTGGAGTACTCCATCAACACTAGATTATGTCAGGTCTGTGGGACGTGAATTGAATAAGTGGCTATCAAACTGCATGGGAAACTCGAACAATTCCAACACCCATCCCTACCCCAGATTCTTCCATCAGAAGACCCAGAAAATGAGTAGAAAACATTTTCATCATAAATGCAAACTTCCATCCACTGACAATTTATTTCCTTGGAAAAAGAAAGGGAAAAAAAAGGAATGGAAGAAAAATACCCAGAAACTAAAGTCACATTAATGTTTACAGTTAAGGTGACGAGTGGCATGAATCCAAACATAACTTTGTGCTGGTCAACAAGACCCAGCTAAAAGAATGCTGATTTACAAATTTCCCTAAGATAGAGTAGTTGAGCCAATAGTAATTGGTCACTGTTTCTTTTCTCTGCATGTCTTAAGAGGCCAAGAACTTGCCCGGGGCACGGTGGCTCACGCCTGTAATCCTAGTACTCTGGGAGGCCCAGGCGGGCGGATTGCTCGAGGTCAGGAGTTCGAAACCAGCCTGAGCAAGAGCGAGACTCTGTCTCTACTATAAATAGAAAGAAATTAATTGGCCAACTAATATATACATAGGAAAAAATTAGCCGGGCATGGTGGCGCATACCTGTAGTCCCAGCTACTTGGGAGGCTGAGGCAGGAGGAATGCTTGAGCCCAGGAGTTTGAGGTTGCTGTGAGCTAGGCTGATGCCACGGCACTCACTCTAGCCTGGGCAACAAAGCAAGACTCTGTCTCAAAAAAAAAATGAGGCCATGAACTTAAGAGAGCTAAGCCTTTGCCTTCTGATGTGACTGCCTTAGGTGAATACAGTAGTGAAATTTTGGTTTGGCTATAATGGGCAGAAGTTGGAAAAAGCACTATGAAGTTCAGAGATCTGGACACAGATCGGACTCCTCCAGCTGGCACTGGATCCATCAAGACAGGATGACATCCTAAGAATTGACCTCACCCATCTGGTTCTCTCTGGGATGGGAAAGACAGTAACTCAGGTAACTGAGCATAGTCCAAGAGGAATCACCAACATACTAATCATCCATTCATCTACTGAACAAGCATTGATTGAGAACCTGCTCCACACCAGGCTCTAGCACTAAGTATACAATGATTAATAAACCAGATTCAACAGCCAGGTGCAGTGGCACATGCCTGTACTCCCAGCTACTCAGAAGGCTGAGGCAAGAGTTGGAAGCTATGGTGTACCATGAGCATGCCTATGAATAGCCACTGCACTCCAGCCTGGGCAGCATAATGAGACCCTGTTTGTTAAGGGAAAAAAAAAAGGCCAGGTGCAGTGGCTCATGCCTGTAATCTTAGCATTTGGGGAGGCCAGGGAGGAAGGATTTCTTGAGCTCAAGAGTTCGAGACCATTCCACAGAGGTTGAACTAGTAAAAAAAAAAAAAAAAAAAAAGAGTTCGAGACCAGCCTAAGCAAGAGTGAGACCCCATCTCTACTAAAAATAGAAAAATTAGTTGCTTTTTGTGGCACATGCTGTAGTCCCAGCTACTCGTGAGGCTGAGACAGGAGGATCCCTTGAGCCCAGGAGTTTGAGGTTGCAGTGAGCTATGATGACACCACTGCATTCTACCCTCTGTCTCAAAAAAAAAAAAAAAGAAAGAAAGAAAAGAAAAGAAAACATTTCAATCTCTGTGTTGATGAAATCTAGGTCTTGAGGGAGGAAGATAGACTAAATAAATTGCTATACAGTATCTAGGTGATTACAAGTATGATAAATGCTAACAAAAGAGTCAGAATGGGATCCCAAAGAGGAAGGTCAGACCAATAAGTAGGGCAGGCTTGCCCATACCACCAAAGAGAAGCAATGCCCTGTGGTGCCAGTGAAGGCTGCTCAAGTCTTCAGATATTGAGTGAAGACCTCCTTGGTAGTGGAACCTACTCATAAATGGATAATAGAGGATAAACAAACACATGATATAACCACTAAGAACAGAACAGACATATATTAATGTATACACCTTAAACAGTCTCTCACTGTCTTTCTCTCTTTCATACACACTAACTCATGTTCATCTATATATGCATAACACACCATCACATTCATAACCCACACTCCCAGCCTCACACCTTCAAAGGTAATATACACACCTCACACGAATATATACACACAGGCCACCATACCAGGCTGGCTGCTGCTCCACTCCTCACTCTCTGGGGTACTAGCGGTGGGTTGTCCCTCTGGATCCTTTCTTTCTTCTTGCTTCTCCTGTAGAAGACAAGCCTGATCCCAGCTTCCTGTCCTTATGGGTTAGGGTGAAGCCCTAGCCTCTGATTCTGGCCCCTATCTAGCTCTCTGGCCATGTGGTGTTCTACCCCAAAGAGAATTTCTTCTAGGCTACCAGTAGAAACACAGACTCATGTGAGTACACACATCCTGGTTACACAGCCTGACTACAACTCTCCTTATTACCAGGTAGAGAAACTGAGCACACAAAAGCCTGCTCTGTGCTGATTTTACACGTCCAATGGAATCTTCATGCTTTGTCTCTTCCAGCTTATGCAGCTAAAGTCCTGTGCTCCCTGGCCTCTGGCCTATCTACTACTGGACTCCAGCAGTGGAGTTTTCCACTTGCCTACATATGTACTTTGGGTGCCAGTTCATGTGACCATGTCTTAACCATGACACTAGACTAAGATAGGAGCTCCAGAAAATTAGAAGAGTGATTAATTCATTTCCCTTCTACCAGGTGTAGGATCTGACTCAAGAGGGACCCCAAAATATAATAAGTGAACCATTATGAATATCTTCTCCGGCCTAGTCCCAAGACCTGGATTGATGGCGGGGACAGTGGGAATTGAGGCATAGGCTTTAGCTTCCCCCTTCCCTGCCCACTATCCTCTTCCTACCATGGCTTCTAGTTCAGACTCCTCCTCTGATGGGCTGTAGTATTCCCTGTGCTTCCTCTTCTTCATGGGTTTGAGAAGCTCAGAAGCGCTGCCACGGCCTGAGGAATTCTCCACTATGACTGACCTGAGGGAGGGGCAGCCTTAGGAAAAGAACCTCATGCCCTGCACCACCCAAGCCCTCTCCTAACCCTGAACAGGAATGGGGCTGAAGTCAGAGCAAGTAGGGCTGTGACCTCCTCCCCTTACCGCTCCTGGAAGAGCTGAGGGCAGCCATCACTGGAGGAACCAAGATCTGGACCGGCGCCTTGCTGAGGCCCACAGGCCTGGCACTGACAGGTGCTATCATCCTTGGGGGGATCCTGAGGGGAATCTTCTGGAGGATTCTGGGGGAGGTCCTCTGCGGAGGCCAAATCGGTGTCAGGCCTCCTACGCCATCACAACCACACTCAGGCTCCACCCACGCCCCCTCAGGCCCTGCCTCCATCTTGGTCCCATCTCCGCACTGGACATCCCCACCAATCTTCTCCACCTGAGGATCTACCCCGGGGTGGACCTGTAGAAACCGCCCCGGGCCACCCCCCAACCAAGGCTCCTCAGGGAGCTCAGGCCTCGGCCCAATTGCGCAGGGTCCCAGCTCAGGGCCCAGGAGCGGGATTCCTACCGGGCTGTTGGGTGCCCGCATCGCCATCTCCCGTTGGAGCCCCGCCATCTTCGTATCGGGTCACGCTTTCCCGCCTCAGCTCCGCGCTCTGGGGCTGCTCCCCTCCTACCATGTTGAGCGGCGTGTACTCGCTTATCCGGAACTGGAGCGCGGGAGGGTCCGAGGATTGCGACTCCTGTGCCGGCCCTTGACCCACCTCGGAATCGGCACCATCGCCTTCTCGCCGCCTCATGCCAAATCACATCCCCCAGCATGCCTGGAGACTTGGCCCCCGGGTGCCTCCATCCATCCAAGCTACAACCCCAGAGCCCCTCACGCCAAGCCACGCCCCCAGGCACCTGCAGGTCCAGTCCCAGGATGCCTCACTCTAAGCCACACCCCCGGACACACACGGGCCCAGTCCCAGGGTACCTCATCCAGGCCACGCCCCTGGGCAGTGGCACGTCCAGTCCCTTGGTGCCTCACTCTAAGCCACGCCCCCAAGCGCCCATGGGTCCAGTCCCGGGGAACCTTACTCCAAGCCACGCCCCCAGAGTCCCTTGGATGGGAGTGCTCCCACTGAAGCTGTGCCCATGAAGTCCTCACCCAAAGCCCCACCCAAGCTTTGCCCGCTTCTGCCTCGGGTCCAGCCCTGCGCCCGTAGGCCCCGCCCCGCAGCGGAGGCCTAGCCAATCCCCGGACACTGACCCGCAGGCCGCTCCCAGGGGGCGGGAGTGCAGCCTCCGTCCACTCCAGAAGCCGCACCGTGCTGGCGCTGGAGCTGGCCGCCGGCCGGGCACCACGCTGCGGCAGAATGGTGGTGGTAACTGGTTCGCTGCTGGCCACCTGCTCTGGGGCACCTATGTGGACTGGCTCCCGGGGAAAGCAAGAAACATCCAGAGCACTGCTGGGCAGGCCCAGGGTGGCCGAGCTGGCTGTAAACAGATACACAGACACGACCCGGGTGAGCCTAGTGGCCCTGCCTCAATCCTGCCATGCACGTGCGAGCAGTTGAAAGAAGGGGCAGGTGTAGGAAAGTGAAACTATTATCTGCTCTCCAGGATCCACCATAAGGATGCTCCTCCCAGACTTTGGCTTGACATACCCGGAATGATGAAGGCAGTTGCGGGCAGTTGAGTACCAGAACCTGGGCTGTCTCTGGCCACCAGGTGCACGCTGACCTCCCCTGTGGAGGGCCCCGTCAATGTCCTGAGCATCTCCATGTCAGCATGCCCCTCCATCCTGGTAGGCCTACAAGCCAAACACAGACGCTAGGGTGATCAGCAGGGGTCCTTTGCTATGAAACCAATGGAGATGGAAAGGGAGGGGGTTTCCCCAAGGAGATGGCCACCCTCAAGCCAGCAACCTGCAGAGAAAGGCCTCAGTCTTGAGGGGAGTAGGGTATCTTAGGAGACCAGCATCAGGCTTAGCTCCTGGTTCCACTCACATCGGTGGGCGGGCTTTGGCCAGGCTCTTCACTTCCCCTAGTCTCTGTAAGGATGGGCATGATGGCACATATAAGGATACTTTATAAACTGTGACATACAGCACTGACTCTAGAAAGCATCACTCAGGCCAAGTTTCTGTCTGGCCAGTTGTCTTCATGCCATAGCCCAGGACACATCCCAACTCACCTCTTTCTGGACCCCCCACTTCCATTCCCACTAGAGTCATTCCCTTCTCCCTCTGAAGATTCAGAGACCTCAAATACCAGGTTTTCAGCTGGGCGTGGTGGCTCACACCTATAATCCTAGCTCTCTGGGAGACCGAGGCGGGAGGATCGCTCCAGGTCAGGAGTTCAAGACCAGCGTGAGCAAGAGCGAGACCCCGTCTCTACTAAAAATAGAAAGAAATGAATTGGCCAACTAAAAATATATAGAAAAAATTAGCCAGGCATGGTGGCATGTGCCTGTAGTCCCAGGTACTTGGGAAGCTGAGGCAGGAGGATCCCTTAAGCCCAGGAGTTTGAGGTTGCTGTGAGCTAGGCTGACGCAATGGCACTCTAGCATGGAAAACAGGGCTAGACTCTGTCTCAAAAAAAAAAGGAAAGAGGAGGAGAGGGGGAGGGGGAGGGGGAGGGGGAGGGAGAGGGAGAGGGAGAGGGAGAGGGAGAGGGAGAGGGAGAGGGAGAGGAGAGGGAGAGGGAGAGGAGAGGAGAGAAGAGGAAAATCTGGGCCAGGCACGGTGGCTCACCCCTGTAATCCTAGTACTCAGGGAGGCCACAGCAGGTGGATCATTTGAGCTCAGGAGTTCGAGACCAGCCTGACCGAGACTCTGTCTCTACTAAAAATAGAAAGATATTAGCTGGACAACTAAAAATATATAGAAAAAATTAGCCGGGCATGGTGGTGCATGCCTGTAGTCCCAGCTACTCAGGAGGCTGAGGCAGGAGGATTGCTTGAGTCCAGGAGTTTGAGGTTGCTGTGAGCTAGGCTGATGCCATGGCACTCTAGCCCAGATAACAGAGTGAGGCTCTGTCTCAAAAAAAAAAAACCAAAAAACAAAATTTTAAAGAAACATGGCTAGTGTGATTATGGAACCTATTTTTTAATTTTATTTAATTTTAAAGAAATTTAAAAGCCACAGTAGCCAGGCACAGTGGTGCATGCCTATAGTCCTAGCTACTTGAGAGGCTGAGGCAGGAGGATTGCTTGAAGCGAGGAGTTTGAGGCCAGCATAGGCAACATAGCAAGACCCCATCTCTGATAATAAACAAATGGCTGGCAACAGTGGACATGACTATTGTATTGAACAGCTCAGCTTTATACATATGGTAATTGGCCTGTTGGTGCCATCTCCAAAACACATTTGAAAGTCTGACTACTTTCCATCTCCACTGCCACTATGCCAGTCACAACCACCATCATCTCTCCTTGGACTTCTGAAACTGCCTTCTAACCCATCTCTCTGCTTCCTCTCCTGTGCCTCTACAGTCCATTCTCTAGTAAGAGACAGCTTTAAAAACATAAAACATACACCTTGTCATTGCCAAAATAATAAAAATAAATAAATAAATAAAAACATAAAACAAATCACATAATTTCCCTATCTAAAATTCTTCAAGGCTGGGCACGGTGGCTCACGCCTGTAATCCTAGCACTCTGGGAGGCCGAGGCGGGCAGACTGCTCAAGGTCGGGAGTTCAAAACCAGCCTGAGCAAGAGCTAGATCCCGTCTCTACTATAAATAGAAAGAAATTAATTGGCCAACTAATATATATAGAAAAAAATTAGTCGGGCATGGTGGCACATGCCTGTAGTCCCAGCTACCCAGGAGGCTGAGGCAGCAGGATTGCTTGAGCCCAGGAGTTTGAGGTTGCTGTGAGCTAGGCTGACTCCACGGCACTCACTCTAGCCTGGGCAACAAAGTGAGACTCTGTCTCAAAATAAATAAATAAATTAATAAAATAAAATAAAATTCTTCAATGGTTCTCCATTGCTCTTAGAATAAAATAAAAGTGCATCACTCCCCAGAATCTGACCCCTGCCTCTCTCTTTGACCTCATCCTCCCCACTCTTCAAACTCTGGTTTCCTTCTATTGCTTGGCAAACTTTCCTACCTCACAGCCTTTGCCCCTGCTGTTCCCTCCACTTGGAATGCTATTCCCCAAGCTCTCTACTTAGCTGGCTCCTTCCTGTCCTCCAGGCCTCAGCTCAATGCTCACCTCCTCGGAAGGGGATCTTGTAATTCTAAAGCAGCACATCCCTCACCCCATCCCACCACTGTCTATCTTATTATTGTGTTTCTTTCACATCCTTCATTATAGCCAATAATGATCTTCATTTATTTCTGTTTGGCAGTCATCGCCACATAAATGCAAAGACTATCTGTCTTGTTCACTCCTATATCCCCAGCACTTACAATAGTGCCTGGCACATAGTAGGGGCTCAACAAGTATTTGTGTTGGATTTCAGTAATTTGAACTTGTTAATAAAAAATACAGTATGAGTGATTTAAGGTTGATTTAAGGTGTTGGAAGTACCTGACAGTAACTTCTGGTGCACAGGTTAAAGGAAAGAACATTGGGCCTAGGCTTAAGACAGACTCCAGTTCGAATCTTAGCTCCCCCGCTTAGCTTACCCTCTCTGAGCCTTGTTTTCCTCATGTGTAAAATGAAGGTGGTAATGATATCTGCCTCAAAGGGCTTTGGCAAAGGTTGGAAATGGAAAAAATATGTGAAGTCTTGATACCAGCAGGCCCTGAACAAACACCAATCGATCCCTTTTAACAGAAATTCTGGGGAGCTTGGTAGCTTCTGGCCAGTAACATTTTATCTGCCTGCTTATAAAATCAGCTCACAGTGGTTGCAGTTTATCCTACTCTCCCTCCCTCCTGCTGTTCTTGTGTATTCATTTACCTTCCAGCTTTTCCTCCCAAGAATACAGTCTATCCTCTATATTATAGACATTTATAATAATAGAGTTATATACTAGACATATAATCAGGCAGGCAAAAGCTACATATATAACCTGATTAATTAAGGCAACATTCAAAGCAACCAAGACATATTTTCCAATCATAAAACATAATTCCCAGAATTTGAATTCCAATTATTTTGCTCTGCACAGCTGAAGTACTTATACCATTTTAAATTATTTTAAATACAGTCAATCTTTTTGGTTTCTTTTTTTTTTTTTTGAGACAAGGTCTTACTCTGTCCCTCAGGCTAGAGTGCTGTGGCATGATCATAGCTCACCACGCCTTGAACTCCTGGGCTCAAGAGATCCTCCTGCCTCAGCCTTCTGAGTAGCTGAGACTAGACACATGTCATCACATCTGGCTAATTTTTTTAAAAAAAATTGTAGAGGCAGGGTCTCGCTATGTTGCCCAGGCTGATCTTGATCTCCTGGCCTCAAGTGATCCTCCTCCCTCAGCCTCCCAAAGTGCTGGGATTATAGGCATGAGACACCACATGTACCCAGCCAAGGGTTATAAATCTTTTTATTCAAAACACTGGCAGTCATTAAGAGGGAATATGGTTACTTCTAAAAGAATTCCACTCTGTTTCAAAACCCATCACATGTTTCCTGTCTATCAGGGAAGAGTGGGTTAGATGATTGCCTTTGTGTTCAGGTCTGCCACCTTTTTTTCAGCAAGGCCAACTAGGTGTCAAAACCGTTCTGTGCTCTGGAGATAGTCACAAACATGACAAGATGTTCTCACGAAGCTTATATTCTAGAGATAACACATAAGGTTGGGAATGGATTTATAAATGTGAAAACCAGCATATGGAGATGGCATTTAAAACCACAGAACTGAGTATAAATAAAAAATGGAAGCCTTGGAGCACACTTCTTGGGAAGAAGATCTAGCAGAAGAGACCTAGAAGGAGTTTGCCATGAGCTGAGAGGGAACCCAGAAGAGTCATGGGCTTCTGGAAGACATGGAAGAAAGTTTTCAGCCCTCAGCTGGTCCGCCCAAGCACTCTCTCCTGGAAGCAGCCACCCAATGGTTAGTTGATACGGGGTATAAAGGCCCCACCCCTTGCCTTAATTTGGGACTTCTCTGCAGGGCCATCTCAGTTTCAGGGCCTCCCTTGGGTCAGGCTGAGGCCTCTGTTGAAAATACATCAGCAGTTCAACCCCTTCCTCTGTCCAAGCCCTGCCACCCCTGTCTTCCCTCCCCTACAGGTGATATTCCCAAGGGCACTCCGATTAATCTACACTCAGGCCTCCCTATCAGAGTCCGTTTCCAGGGAACCTGACCTAAAACAACCATTGTATCCCCAGCCCAGGGGGTGCACATAGCAGATGCTCAATAAACATTTATTGAATGAATGTGTTCAGGTGTGTTTTCTGTCTGCTAAGGTTTCCCCTATCCCCTGCCCTCAAAGACCTTGTTTGTATACAAAGGCGCCCAATAAATGCTCTTGCTCTAGGTGCTGGGGGTGGGGACCTAGTGCCCTAAACAAATACCCTGAAGCTAGCACACACTGAGCCCCAGGGAGATGGAGCGCAACGAACTTGGGGCCTCGGCCCTGCAGGTGGGACGCGGGAGCGGCCGAGGGTCGGGACGCGCCACCCGACTCCCGGGACTACGACAGACAGCAGCGGGCGGGGCGGGCACTGATCCGTCAGCTCCGCAGAACGGTTACTTTTAAAACACCAAAATGGCGGAATTCTTTTTATTTTTTTTCTTTTATGTCAAAAAAAAGAAAAAAGAAAAAAATTCCATTTTCCATCATAAAAACTGACAATTAATGGCAGGAAAGTTTGCCAAATGACCCATTTCCTAAGAAAACCAACACCCCGCCTTCCATGCCCTCCCTTCCATTAATGAAAAACTCTTAATGGACTGCATTTCTCCGCAAGCCAAGCCTCCGCCCCGCCCGCCCCCAGGGACCGCAGCCGCAGCAGCCCGCAGGACCGCGAGCCCCGGCGCGCCGCTCCCGCCCTGCCCCGCGCCCCGCCCGCCCGCCGCCTCGCGCCTCCCCGGCCTCCCCCGGCCGCGCCCCCGCCGCAGGCGCCCGGAAGGGGCTGGGCGCGGGCCGCCGACCCGGGCTCCGGCCGCGCTGGGCGGGCCGGGTGGCGCGGCGGCCCGGGCCGCGGCGGGACGCTTACCTGCCAGGCCCGCCGGTGGCCGCCCGGCGCCGAGCTGCGGTCCGAGCGGGGCGCGGCGCGCCTGCGCGCACAGGGGGGCGGGCCCGCCTTCCCGCAGGACGCAGAGCGCGGAGTCAGCGCGCGGGGCCGCTCCGCCGGCGCAGGCCCGGGCGCCCGTGCCACCTCCCGCCTGCCTTCGAGGCCCTAGCTGTGCGGACCTAATGCCCCCTCCCCCTGGGCCTGGGTTGGCGGGCCGGGATTTTTCCTGCCCCTCACCCCCTGCATCCCAGCCAGCCGCGCGCAGCGGGGCGCGGGGACCACCGAGCTGGAAGAAGGAGCCTGGTGGGCCCCGATCTGAGTGATGGGTGACAAAGACAAGGCTGCACCCCGCACGCACCCCAGCCGGGTGGCCGCTCAGCCCAACGCCTTCCATGGCGCCTGGCCTCAGCCTGGAGAAGGGGAGCCCTGGAGCGTCACTAAACTGCCTCGGGGAGGGGTGAAGGGCGTGTGCGACTGAGGAAAGGAAGCTCCTGGGTGTGGCATGGTTTCTAGTCCTGGCCCTGTCTGGCATAAAGGGCGGCACCATCTGCACCTGCATTTAGGTGACCCCACTGCCCTTGGCTAATGGTGTGACCTAGGGACATCTCTTTATCCTCCTGGTCATCCGCTTCAACAGTTGTAAAGATTGTCACCTAGGCTGGGCGCGGTGGCTCACGCCTGTAATCCTAGCACTCTGGGAGGCCGAGACGGGCGGATTGCTCGAGGTCAGAAGTTCAAAACCAGCCTGAGCAAGAGCAAGACCCCGTCTCTACTATAAATAGAAAGAAATTAATTGGCCAACTAATATATATATAAAATTAGCCGGGCATGGTGGCGCACGCCTGTAGTCCCAGCTACTTGGGAGGCTGAGGCAGTAGGATCGCTTGAGCCCAGGAGTTTGAGGTTGCTGTGAGCTAGGCTGACGCCACGGCACTCACTCTAGCCTGGGCAACAAAGTGAGACTCTGTCTCAAAAAAAAAAAAAAAAAAAAAAAAAGATTGTCACCTAATATATGGCATAGGGTTGTTTTCAGTGATGGTTCCAGTCTTGGTGTTGCCTTGAGCAAATCACAGCTCCTGTGGGCTTCAGTTTCTTTGACTGGTCTCTTTACCTCCTTGAATCTTGTTATTGGTTCTGGTAACACAAAATAACTGACCTTCTTACACGTACTGCAGCTGTAACTTCACAAAGATTTGAGTAATTCAAGAGATTAAGAGAGTGCAAACTCCAAGGCAGAAGGAAACACTAGGTTTTGTGGCCCTAGTGCCTAGCACAGAGCTAGAGCTAGGCACAGAAGGAGTGCTCAGTAAGTATCTGTTGATTGATTAAATGATGTACTGCATGCAGATGACAATAGGCCAACTCTTGGTACAGTCCAGAGTCCCAGCCCCCTCTCGCACACTAATGATTTCGTTTAATTTCTTATCGTTACAGAAAAGGAATTTGAGGCCTACTTGGTCTTAGGTCATGGCCACAGGTCAGACCTCCAGTCTCTTGACTACCAGTTCAGATGACAAAAGGGTTCCTAATTAATTGTGAGCAAATCCTCCAAATTGTTATGATCAACAGGTTTAAATGTATGCAGAATCGTAACTATTCTGGTTGCCACGCCAACGCATTGCATGTGTTCTTCCTTGCTGCAATGTCAATTTTTAATCACATCTCGTATTATTGGGAACAGGATTGCATCAGTCAAGGATGCTGGTTGCCATAACAATGGAAGCCTCTTTATACACCAGTACACACACAACCATCCGCCCAGTTTTCTCTCATCTCTACCCAGACTGTGCTTGTTCTAGATTCCAAAAGGTTTATTTTAGGGATTGAGAAGATTAAAAGAAAGTGGGGAACCTACACAAACACATGGCTTCTCAGGAACAAATGTTTCTTTTAGATAGTGATTAAGACAGACAAGTGGGAATTGAGCTAGCAGGATCTAGGAACAAACAACTAACACGGATTTGAGTTGCTGAGACATTATTTTTCTGCCAATTAACAGTATTTGGTGGTCTTTGTGGTTTTTTTTTTTTAAGAGATGTGATCTACGTTGCCCAGGGTGATCTCAAACACCTAGACTCAATCGATCTTTTCACCTTGGCCTCCCAAAGGGCTGGGATTACAGGTGTGAGCCACTGCGCCCAGCCTATATTGGTGGTCTTAATGCCTGGCTTTCTTGCTTGAACACCTGAAGAGCCCCTCCCAAGTTGAAGTGATGTGGGGGAGGTTCTGCCTCATATAGGCAGATTTGCCCTGCTGGTACCAGTCTGTCTGCAGGAGCAAGTGAGCAAGTCCTTTCCTCAAGTGATAGCAGAGCATGGTGGCTCATGCCTGTGATCTGGGAGGCTGACATGGTTGGACTGCTTGAGCTTAGGAGTTTGAGACCAGCCTGAGCAAGAGTGAGACCCCATCTCTACCGAAGAGAAGAGAAGAGAAGAGAAGAGAGGAGAGGAGAGGAGAGGAGGGGAGGGGAGGGGAGGGGAGGGGAGGGGAGGGGAGGGGAGGAGGGGAGGGGAGGGGAGGAGGGGAGGGGAGGGGAGGGGAGGGGAGGGGAAGAGGGGAGGGGAGGGGAGGAGAGGAGAGGAGAGAGCTTAGGAGTTTGAGACCAGCCTGAGCAAGAGTGAGACCCCATCTCTACCGAAGAGAAGAGAAGAGAAGAGAAGAGAGGAGAGGAGAGGAGAGGAGAGGAGAGGAGAGGAGAGGAGAGGAGAGGAGAGGAGAGGAGAGGAGGGGAGGGGAGGGGAGGGGAGGGGAGGGGAGGGGAGGGGAGGGGAGGGGAGGGGAGGAGGGGAGGGGAGGGGAGGAGGGGAGGGGAGGGGAGGGGAGGGGAGGGGAAGAGGGGAGGGGAGGGGAGGAGAGGAGAGGAGAGGGGAGGAGAGGAGAGGAGAGGGGAGGAGAGAGGAGGGGAGGGGAGAAGAGGGGAGGGGAGAGGAGAGGAGGGCATTGCAGTATACACGGGGAGGGGAGGGGAGGGGAGGGGAGGGGAGGGGAGAGGAGAGGAGAGGGGAGGGCATTGCAGTATGCACTTGTAGTACCAGCCACCTTGGCCGGGGTGGTGGCTCACGCCTGTAATCCTAGCACTCTGGGAGGCCGAGGCGGGCAGATGGCTCGAGATCAAGAATTCAAGACCAGCCTGAGCAAGAGCGAGACCCCATCTCTACTATAAATAAAAAGAAATTAATTGGCCAACTAATATATATAGAAAAAATTAACCAGGCATGGTGGCACATGCCTGTAGTCCCAGCTACTCGGTGGGTTGAGGCAGGAGGATCACTTGAGCCCAGGAGTTTGAGGTTGCTGTGAGCTAGGCTGACGCCATGGTACTCACTCTAGCCTGGGCAACAAAGCGAGACTCTGTCTCAAAAAAAAAAAAAAGTACCAACTACCTGGAAGCCTGAGGCAGAAGGATCACTTAGAGCCCAGGAGTTGTAGGTTACAGTGAGCTACAATGACGCCACTGCACTCTCCCCAGGGTGGCAGAGTGAGACTCTGTCTCAGCAAAAACAAACAAGGAAACTGACCACCCCTCCTCACACCCCTAACCTCTTCATATAAAAAAAAATTTAGGCCAGGCACGGTGGCTCATGCCTGTAATCCTAGCACTCTGGGAGGCCAAGGCAGGAGGATCGCTCAAGGTCAGGAGTTCAAGACCAGCCTGAGCAAGAGCAAGACCCCGTCTCTACTAAAAATAGAAAGAAATTAATTGGCCAACTAAAAATATATAGAAAAAATTAGCCGGGCATGGTGGCACATGCCTGTAGTCCCAGCTACTTGGGAGGCTGAGGCAGGAGGATTGCTTAAGCCCAGGAGTTTGAGGTTGCTGTGAGCTAGGCTGATGCCACGGCACTCTAGCCCAGGCAACAGAGTGAGACTCTCTCTCAAATAAGTAAATAAATAAATAAGAATGAAATTAAGGATGGAAATCAAAAAATTCTTTTTATTTATTTATTTTTTGAGACAGAGTCTCACTTTGTTGCCCAGGCTAGAGTGAGTGCCGTGGCATCAGCCTAGCTCACAGCAACCTCAAACTCCTGGGCTCAAGCAATCCTTCTGCCTCAGCCTCCCAAGTACCTGGGACTACAGGCATGCACCACCATGTCTGGCTATTTTTTTTTATATATATATTAGTTGGCCAATTAATTTCTTTCTATTTATAGTAGAGACAGGGTCTCGCTCTTGCTCAGGCTGGTTTCGAACTCCTGACCTCGAGCGATCCGCCCGTCTCAGCCTCCCAGAGTGCTGGGATTACAGGCGTGAGCCACCAGGCCCGGCTTAAAAAAATTCTTTAAACTGAACGAATGACAAAGGGGACACAATCTATCCTAATCTTTGGGACATACCAAGAGGATTCCTTAGGGGAAAATTCATAGCCTTAAATGCCTACATCAAAAAGACAGAAAGATCACAAATTGATAACCTCCTGAGGCAGGAAGATCACTTGAGCCCAGAAGTTCATGATTGCAGTGAGCTATGATGACACCACTGCACTCTGGCCCAAGCAACAGAGAGAGAACCTGTCTCCAAAAAAAAAAAAAAAATTCCCAGAATAGGCAAATTATGCAGGCATAGCCTTAGGGGACGTGGGTCATACAAATGTCATGCTACTGATCCTAAGGTTACAGATGGCATCTTGGAGAGCTGGAAAGCACCAGGTCAGGATGTTTCTGGAGTGTGTGACCCCAGAGGCTCTTGACAGCTCAGGCAGCTCAACTCAGCTAAGCAGTTTCGTGAGCAACTTTGTACTGCAGGGTGTGTCTCATGGCAGCCAATGGCCCTGCAAAGGTTGAAGCAGCATTTGATTTGACCAATTCCTGTTTAATTAAATGACTACATAAATTTTGTATAACAGGATTCAACCTATGTGATTTAATGACATAGATGAAATTAGATTTCATTTGTGGAATACTCAGGTATTTTGAGTAGCATAATGTATAAACCAGGAATTTTAGGGCTATATTTCTAGGGACATAATTTGAAAAAAACAAAGGACGAATGTTTGGGGAAAGTAGCCAGAGGTGCCTAGTGGGGAGAATTCCAAGGAATTTCCCTACTTTAACCAGAGTAGCAGCTTTCAGTTTAACATTTTTTTTTATTTAAATAGGGCATTTTGCTAGGGACCTTGGAAATGTCACAATCTTGTCCTGTGCCAGAAGCCAGGACATAGAGTCCAGTTCTACAAAGCAATTTTATGCTTTGTGCTTTTAATCCTCACCAGTTCCTTGAATTTTAATGTTCTTTCGTTTTTGTTTTTTGCTTTGTGTTCTTTTTTTTGCGACAGGGTCTTGCTCTGTCACCTGGGCTGGAGTGCAGTGGCATGATCATAGCTTACTGCAACCTCAAATTCCTGGGCTCCAGCAATCTTCCTGCCTCAGCCTCCCGACCAGCTAGGACTATAGGCACCCACTACCACACCTGGCTAAATTTTTTTTTTTTTTAGGGACATGGCATCTTGCTATGTTTCCAAGGCTGGTCTGAACTCCTGACCTCAAGCCATCCTCCTGCCTTGGCCTCTCAAAGTGTTAAGATTACAGGTGTGAGTCACTGTGTTTGGCCCTGTAAGCTCCATTTTAGAGGTGAGAACTGTCAGGTTCAGAGAGGTCACCAGTCTCACAAGCTAGTACACAGCAAAGCCAGGACTCAACCCTCTCCCTATCCTCTTCAGCTGCCTCTGCACTACCTGGGGTAGTTTCTGTCACTGTCGCCTTCCCTACCTCCACCATCTCAGCTGAGACCTCAGGCCACTAGGGAGTAATACAGGTAGGTTTCCCACAGCATTAGAGCACATCAGAGGTTCCTCTTAAGGACTTCCAGAAACATGGAATCCCGGGGTTAGCACGCTCGAGGGATATCCCAGCAAAATGTAGGTATTAAAAATGGCAAATATGGTGTCAGGTGAGTTTGAAGAGGGTTCCAGGAAGCAGGGCTTTGCTTTAGATTGAGTGTTGCTAGGAAGAAGGAGTAATTTTATGACTTGCTATCTTTTTTTTTTTTTGAGACAGAGTCTCACTTTGTTGCCCAGGCTAGAGTGAGTGCCGTGGCGTCAGCCTAGCTCACAGCAACCTCAAACTCCTGGGCTCCAGTGATCCTGCTGCCTCAGCCTCCTGAGTAGCTGGGACTACAGGCACGCGCCACCATGCCCAGCTAATTTTTTCTATATATATTAGTTGGCCAATTAATTTCTTTCTGTTTATAGTAGAGACGGGGTCTCGATCTTGCTCAGGCTGGTTTTGAACTCCTGACCTCGAGCAATCCATCCACCTCGGCCTCCCAGAGTGAGTGCTAGGATTACAGGCGTGAGCCACCTCGCCTGGCCAACTTGCTATCTTAATATTTTCTAGAAGGTAGGAAATACAAGCAGGGATACGCCTAAAATTGGTAAAAACATCTTGTGACTCATAGTAGCCAGCCTAAGGGTATGTTTGGTCCTTTTGAGGTTTAGACATGTTCTTCATTTCATTTGTGCTCAGACATGATTATGGAATAGACTTGCTTTCATCTCATTCCACTGTGGTCTTAGAACAGTCCTGATGTTGGTGTTCTGTGAAAATGTGTATATTCGACAGAACACCAAGGCTCAGCAGTGAGTGCCAGGCCAGCTCCCAGCTGCCAGGGGCTGCTTGTCTCTTTCTTACTGTTGAGTGATATGAAAAACCAAAATTTCAACAAATTTAGTTTAAAGATCTAATTTGCTTTTATTGGTCATTCATGAATCAGGCAGCGTCTCATCTAAAGATTTAGAAAAGATGCTCCATTGGGCATGGCAGAATAGCCAATTTTTATAAGGTAGCTTGGGTAGCAACACAGAAATAGCATAATACAAAAAAGCAGATTGGTTAATATCAGGTTACTTCTGGTTACTTTCCTTGTAAGGGTTAAAGCAGAGGGAACTTCCTTATCATACAGGCTAACACTGGTCTGTTTGAAGATTTGGCTGTCATCTCTCTCCTGATTTCTTGGAAGATCAGAAAAACAAGTTAGTTGTTCAGTTTGGTGACACAGAACTTCAGCATTAGTGATTCCATTTTGGTTTGGTCTGTTCTGTTGGGGCCTAGTGCAAGAGCTAGTACAAAACCATGGCCTCCCATAAATTTTGTTTTAACAGTGAGATTAAGTCATTGTGGGTCTTGCAGCCAGAATTTTGGTTCTTGAGCCTGCATTCATACTGGAGGGGCTGCAGGGCCTTGGTTGAACCCACAAGCTGCTTGAGTCTGGGAATCTGGGCTATTTACCTGTTTTGCCTAATGCTGTACAAAGTACAATTCCTCTGAAAGAACAGAGGAATCAGAAAACAGACAATGGTGTGACAGCCACGGCTCAGTACAATAAAGCCCTTTATAATAACTCAGGTCCTTAAAAAAATGCACTGTAGGGTTCCAGGTACGATGAGCCAGATAAACAGAAAGGATATAAAGAAGCAACAGCCTGAGCTGGGCGCGGTGGCTCACGCCTGTAATCCTAGCACGGATTGCTCCAGGTCAGGAGTTCAAAACCATTCTGACCAAGAGCGAGACCCCGTCTCTACTATAAATAGAAAGAAATCAATATGTAGAAAAAAATTAGCCGGGCATGGTGGCACATGCCTGTAGTCCCAGCTACTCAGGAGGCTGAGGCAGGAGGATTGCTTGAGCCCAGGAGTTTGAGGTTGCTGTGAGCTAGGCTGACGCCATGGCACTCACTCTAGCCTGGACAACAAAGCGAGACTCTGTCTCAAAAAAAAAAAAAAAAAAAAAAAAGAAGCAACAGCCAGCCCAGTGCGGTGGCTCAACACACCTATAGTCCCAGCACTTTGGGAGGCTGAGGAAGGAGGATTGGTTGAGCCCAGGAGTTCGAGGCACTCTAACCTGGGCAACAAAGTGAGATCCTGTCTCAAAAAAAAAAAGAAAGAAAAGAAAAGAAAAAAAAGAAGAATAAAAGCAACAGTCAACTGAAGCATCAGATAAGAGATAGGACAAGATGATGGTAGACATTGACTCCAGCCTGGAGAAACTCAGGTGCTATTTCTTTTTTTTTTTTTTTTTTGAGACAGAGTCTCACTTTGTTGCCTAGGCTAGAATGAGTGCCGTGGCATCAGCCTAGCTCACAGCAACCTCAAACTCCTGGGCTCAAGCAATCCTTCTGCCTCAGCCTCCCGAGTAGCTAGGACTACAGGCATGTGCCACCATGCCCGGCTAATTTTTTCTATATATATTATTTGGCCAATTAATTTCTTTCTATTTATAGTAGAGACGGGGTCTCGCTCTTGCTCAGGCTGGTTTCGAACTCCTGACCTCGAGCAATCCGCCCGCCTCGGCCTCCCAGAGAGCTAGGATTACAGGCGTGAGCCACCGCGCCCGGCCTCAGGTGCTATTTCTGAGAGTCTTTATTTGGTACACCGCACAAGGTCACCAGCTCCCATTGCATTCATCTCTGTATTTCCAATAGCAAATGAATAGCATTCATCTGCCACAAAAGAGGCTCTCAAAAGAAAAGTTCATTTCTTCCTTTCTTTGAACTTTAAAGTAACTTTCATCTAACTTTCGATTTGAACTTCTACTTTGCCCAGGAAAGACTATAGTGAAATAAAAACCATTAAAAGAATCTACCTTTGATATGAAAAAAAAAATGGATCTCTCCTTCTTTGGATTTCTTATTTGCACGTGGAATGACAGTGAGTGTGAAGACGCAATCTATTGGCTTACTGGCTAGTTACAGCAGGTCCTTGCATAGCATCATTTCCTTTCACATCATTTTGTTGTAAGGTTGACAAAGGCAAAAATCGATTCCCAGCTGGGGCTGCTTTCTGTGAGGGGTTTGCACATTCTCCTCAAGTCCTCATGGGTTTTCTCTGGGTACTTTGGTTTCCTCCCACATCTCAAGGATGTGCACACTGGGTCCACCGGCCTGTCTAAATTGTCCCAGCAGGAGTGAGTGTGGGTGTGTGAGTGCGCCCTGAGTTGGAATGGCACCCTGAGTTGGCTCCAGGCTTGAGCCCCTGAGCTGCTGAGGTGGGCTCTGGCAACCCATGACCCTGAACTTGGAAAATGAATGGATACAAATTATTGCCAACTAAAAAATCCATAAAGCATACAATAATCATACAAATGCATGACACTAAACAATGTGCCTGAAAGCAGATTTTTGTGATTTATTCTTTTCCTTTTTTTTTTTTTTCCTTGTAAATGTCAGAGTTCTCAGCTGGACTTGAAAACAAACACTTTTAAACAAGTCCTTGGCAACCTCCAAATAATTCCTGAGGATCTTTTTTTTTTTTTTTTTTTTTTAATTGAGACAAAGTCTCACTCTGTTGCCCAGGCTAGAATGCTGTGGCATCAGCCTAGCTCACAGCAACCTCCAACTCCTGGACTCAAGCGATCCTCCTGTCTCAGTCTCTCAAGTAGCTGGGACTACAGGCATGTGCCACCATGCCCAGCTAATTTTTTCTATATATTTTTAGTTGGCCAATTAATTTTTTTATTTTTAGTAGAAACAGGGTCTCACTCTTGCCCAGGCTGGTCTTGAACTCCTGACCTTGAGCGATCCTCCTGCCTCGGCCTCCCAGAGTGCTAGGATTACAGGGGTGAGCCACTGTCTGGCTCCCACTCCCTTTGGGGGGGGGCAGTGGCTAACTAGGAGAGGCTTTTGTTTTGCTGATGAGTTAGTAATACAAACAAAGGGAAGAACTAAAGGGCATTTCTTTTCTTGTTTCATTTCTTAAAGGAAGAGAGGAAGTGGCTGAGTTTAGAAATAGAGCTATCAGGCCCTTGTGGTGGCTCAAACTGGGTGCAGTGGCTCACACCTGTAATCCCAGAACTATGGGAGGCTGAGGCAGGAGGATATCTCAGGCCAGGAGTCCAGACCTGGTTGGGCAACATATGGAGACCCTATCTCTACAAAAAATAGAAAAATTAGGCTGGGTGTGATGGCTCACACCTGTAATCCTAGCACTCTGGGAGACTGAGGCAGGAGGATTGCTTGAGCTGGGGAGTTTGAGGTTGCTGTGAGCTAGGTTGACGCCATGGCACTCTAGCCTGGCAATAGAGCAAAACTCCATCTCAAAAAAAAAGGAAAGAAAAATTAGCCATGTGTCGTGGCACACGCCTGTCGTCCTAGCTGCCACTTGTGAAGCTGAGGCAGGAGGATCACTAGAGCCCACGAGTTTGAAGTTGCAGTGAGCTATGATGATAACACTGCATTCTAGCCTGGGTGACAAAACAAGACCGTGTCTCAAAACAAACAAACAAACAAACAAACAAACAAAAAAATCCTGCATGACTTAAAGGTTTTTCAATTATAAAAACTCTCCATGTAATTAATATGTTAAGCAACTTCTCTTTTAGGTCTACTTAGAATTGTCATGGTTTGGGTGGGCGTGGTGGCTCACGCCTGTAATCCTAGCATTCTGGGAGGCTGAGGCGGGAGGATCGCTGAAGGTCAGGAGTTCGAAACCAGCCTGAGTGAGACCCCCCCCCCCCCCCCGTCTCTACTAAAAATAGAAAGAAGTTAATTGACCAACTAAAAATATATATACAAAAAATTAGCCAGGCATGGTGGTGCATGTCTGTAGTCCCAGCTACTCGGGAGGCTGAGGCAGTAGGATTGCTTGAGCCCAGGAGTTTGAGGTTGCTGTGAGCTAGGCTGATGTCACGGCACTCACTCTAGCCTGGGCAAGAAAGTGAGACTCTGTTGAAAGAAAGAAAAGAAAGAAAAGAAACAAAGGAAAGAAAAGTAAGAGCCTGTAATCCTAGCACTCTGGATGCTGAGGTGGGAGGATTGCTTGAGGTCAGGAGTTCAAAACCAGCCTGAGCAAGAGTGAGACCCTGTCTCTACTATAAATAGAAAGAAATTAGCCATACAACTAAAAATAGAAAAAATTAGCCAGTGGTACGTGCCTGTAGTCCCAGCTACTTGGGAGGCTGAGGCAGGAGGATCACTTGAGCCCAGAAGTTTGAGGTTGCTGTGAGCTAGGCTGACAGCCATGGCACTCTAGCCCAAGCAACAAAGTGAGACTGTCTCAAAAAAAAAGAACTGGGCTGGTTACTGGACCCAATGTCAGTGCAAAAAAAAAACCAACAAAAAATTGGCCTAGGCAGGCTAAGGACAGGATGGATGACAGTGGGTGGGAGAAAGGAGAAAGCCTTTTGTCAGTGTTTTATGTAAGCCTTGAGAACTAGAGGACTCGAAAATGGTAGAAATTAATAAGATTAGAGTACTTTATTTTTAATTTTTTTTAGAACTGGAAAGAAAGATTAGAGTACTTTAATGTGGTGTTTCACAGTATCTAACATCTTTTTTTTTTTTTTTTTTTTGAGACAGAATCTCGCTTTGTTGCCCAGGCTAGAGTGAGTGCCGTGGCGTCAGCCTAGCTCACAGCAACCTCAAACTCCTGGGCTCAAGCAATCCTCCTGCCTCAGCCTCCCGACTAGCTGGGACTACAGGCATGCGCCACCATGCCCAGCTAATTTTTTCTATATATATATATTAGTTGGCCAAGTAATTTCTTTCTATTTATGGTAGAGATGGGGTCTTGCTCTTGCTCAGGCTGGTTTTGAACTCCTGACCTCGAGCAATCCGCCTGCCTCGGCCTCCCAGAGTGCTAGGATTACAGGCGTGGCCGTATCTAACATCTTTAAAATCAGTAACCTGAGGATACTGTGTACCAGATCCTTATGTCCAGTTCATTTCATTAACCTGTACAGACTAGTAAAGACTAGTCTTATTTGTATTATACACATACCCACACTCCTGCTGGGACAATTTAGACATGTAAATACCAGAGCAGTGCATAGAACTATATCCTGAAATTGAACCACACTCACATTTTCAGGGCAACTGCTATGTAAACAATCATCAGTCTATGCCAGGACCTTGGGCCTGCGTTGAGGCCACATTCATACATCCCACAACTCGTTAATGAGGATAAAATGGTATTTTAATGATGAGAAAATGAGAACAATTACATCAGTAGCACAAGGCATTTCTTCCCCGCCCCCAGGTCCCCCCCATTTGCTAGCCGTGGCATCCACCTAGCTCACAGCAACCTCAAACTCCTGGGCTCACTTAAGTGATCTCCTGCCTCAGCCTCCTGAGTAGCTGGGACTACAGGTGCATGCCACCACACCCAGCTAACTCCTGAGCCTAAGCAATCCTCCCACCTTGGCCTCTCAAAGTGCTAGGATTACAGGCATGAGCCACCAGGCCCAGCCCTAGCCCATTTTTTTTTCTTTATCTTTAAAAAAATTTTTTTTGTTCTTCTCATTCAAGGATATACAAAGCAGACCTAGCCCAGTTTTCATAAGAATCCTGGTAAGTCATCAAATTAAATAACAAATTTGGTGGCTTAAAAACAACACAAACTTATTATCTTCAGATTCTGGATGGAGATAAAAAATCTGACATGATTGTCATTCAGGTTTTTTTTTTTTTTTAAGAGACAGGGTCTTGCTTTGTCATCCAGGCTGGAGTGCACTGGTGTGATCATAGCTCACTGCAATCTCACTCTCCTGGGCTCAAGTGATCCTTCTGTCTCAGCCTCCTGAGCAGATAGTTCTACAGGCACGTGCCATAACGCCTGGCTAATTTTTAAATTTTTTGTAGAGATGGGGTCTCTACTCCTGGCCTCAAGCAATCCTCCCTGCTTGGCCTCCCAAAGTGCTGGGATTACAGGCATGAGCTACTGTACCTAGACTTTCAGATTCTTTAAAAAAAATTCCGAAACGGGTTTCACTGGGCCAAATCAGGGTGTTGGCAGGGCTTCGCTCCCTCCAGAGGCTCTTGGGAGAATCTGTTTGCTTGTCTCATGGCTCCTTCCATCTTTAAAGCCAACAGTGCAGCATCTCCAATCTGACTCCACTTCCATTTTCATACCAACTTTTTCTGATTTTTGATCCTCCAACCTTCCTGTTTGTAAGGATTCTTATGATTACACTGGGCTCAGACAGGCAATCCAGAATAAACTCATTTACAGACTTTTATTTAATCACATCTACAAAGTCCCTTTTACCATTTAAGGTTATATATTCACAAGTTCTTCGTATTAGATTGTGGACCTTTTGGAGATGCCAGGCAGGGCACCATTCAGCCTACCAAATATGTCATACCGACTAAAATTCCATTGGCCCAAATCAAGGGATAGGACATACTCTGCTCATAAAGGTGGAATGGGGCGACGGTAATTATTTCTGACAGTAATATCTACCACACATCAGTAAGGTCTTTAATAAGTGTTTACTGAATGTGAGTTTGGACCATGGTGGTTCAGGGTGCTACACCCTTGAGGGCTTCCTGAAAACACCAGGGAGCACTGATCATCTTATTACAGTCATAAACACTGTTGTCTGGGCTTAAGTTCCTGCTGGGTCTGCGGACAATGTCATCTATGGCAAAAGGTGGATGAGCACTATGATTTAAGGTCTTAATTACTCATTCTATTTATAGTGCTGTTGTAAGACTCTAGCCTCACATCACAACTTAGGCTCTGAATTTTCCTTCTTCCTCTACTCATTACCCAGAGCAAGATGATACATTATCTGCTTTAAGCCCTCTGAAGGTGCAGAAAAGATTCTACAGGGATCTTAGAGAAAGTTTCCTTTTCATCCCCTCACTACTTAGCCAGAAATGGCCCAGGAAGCATCTGTTAGGGCAGGGAGGCCGCGTACTGCTCTACTTTGAGGTCAGAGCAAGGCTGGAGTGCTTTGTCTACCAGTGGCCTCACTGTGAGAGTACAGGAAGACAACAGGGGATTCAAAACTGCTGCACAGACACAGAGTTGAGGGGTTGTTTAGCTTAAACAGGACCTTCGTATGACCAGAAGGTAACATGATCTGTGAGGCTAGAGAGAGAATCAGGCAATGGTTTCCTAGCTATGTCTACTGAAGAGGCCTGTGACCAAACGAGTAGCAATGAGTACCCCCAGGGTCTAGACTGTGGTTGCTAAATACCATTTCCAGCTAAAAATAACCAGGGCTCCTTGGAGAAATGGCTAAATTCAGATCTGAGACTGCAAATGTACAAGATGAGCCTGTAAATCTTAGCAAACCAGAAAGCAAGGAAACTAACAAGGCTAGGACTGCTTCAAATGAACTCGGGAAGCATGTTTATTTGAATCCCCTAACTGAAGAATAAGGTAACACTGGTAAGGACAACTGTAGCGGAGGGAAGTAAATGTTTAAAGCCACGAGTCCATGGTTTACTAAATCTAGGCAAAGACAATCAATAGCTGCCATTATGATAAAAAGTATATCCAAGTAGCCTTGAAAAAAAATTGGAATTTGATAAAGCCCTATAGTGGGTCTTAAATTTTAGCATGCACCAGAACCACCTGGGGGCTTGCTGGGTTCCACCCAGAGTTTAATGTTTTCTTTTAGAGATGGGGTATTGCTATGTTGCCCAGACTAGAGTGCAGTGGCTATTTTTTTTTTTTTTTTTTTTGAGACAAGAGTCTCACTCTGTTGCCCAGGCTAAAGGTGCCATGGCATCAGCCTGGCTCACAGCAACCTCAAACTCCTGGGCTCAAGCAATCCTTCTGCCTCAGCCTCCCAAGTAGCTGGGACTACAGGCATGTGCCACCATGCCCAGCTTATTTTTTCTATATATCTTTAGTTGGCCAATTAATTTCTTTCCATTTTTAGTACAGATGGGTCCCTCTTGCTCAGGCTGACTTTAAACTCCTGACCTTGAGTGATCACCACACCTTGGCCTTCCAGAGTGCTAGGATTACAGGCGTGAGTCACCCCACCCAGCCCCAATCGCCTTGAACTTGCCTCAAGCAATCCTCCCACCTCAACCTTCTGACTAGCTGGGACAACAGGCACTTGCCATTATGCCCAGGGACAGTTGCTGATTTAGAGTCTGGGGTGGGGCCTGAGGAAAGTGGTATTTCTAACATCTGACATCCCAGATAATGCTGAGACTGCTGGTCTGGGAACCAAACTTTGAAAACTGTTTCTCTAGGTCTATCAATTTACAGGAAATAAGAGATACAGGATTACACGCTTAATGACACCATGAGATCAAAATCAGCAAAATCAAGGTTGGAAAATGCTACAGGACAGTGACCTGACTTCTCCAACATCTAAAGATGAAATGTCTAGGATTTCCTTCAAAATTATCTGGGCAAGGAAGTGGACAGGTGTCTATTGTTAAAGCTAGACTAGTAAATGGGCGGTACATCATACTATTCTCACTGGTGTTTGAAATTCTGCATGGTAAAAGTAACAGCAGACCAGGCACGGTGGCTCATGCCTGTAATCCTAGCACTCTGGGAAGCCTGAGGTGGGTGGATTGCTCAAGGTCAGGAGTTCCAAACCAGCCTGAGCAAGAACAAGACCCCGTCTCTACTAAAAATAAAAATTAATTGATCAACTAAAAATATAGAGAAAAAATTAGCCGGGCTGTGAGCTAGGCTAATGGCAGGGCACTAGTCTAGCCTGGGGAACAGAGTGAGACTCTGTCTCAAAGAAAAACAAAAAAAGAGCTATGACAACAAAATTTAACAAATGATCCAGAACCAACAGAAAAAAATAAGTGATAATGGATGAAATTTAAATATGAACTGTGTATTAGACAACAGTATTACATCAATGTTAATTTCCTGATTTTGATAAGATATTGTCCCTATTCCCAGGAAATACATTTTTAGGGATAAAAGAGCATGATGTCTTCCTGGATAGAGCTGGAACCCATTCTACTAAGTGACTCTATCTCAAGAATGGAAAAACAAGCACCACAGGTACTCACCAGCAAATTGGTATTAACGGATCAACACCTCAGTGGACATATAGGAATAACATTTATCAGGTGTCGGGAGGGTGGGAGGGGTGAGGAGGGGATGGGTATATACAAACACAATGAGTGAGATGTGCAACAGTTGGGGGATGGTCACCCTTGAAGCTGACTCAAGGGGTAAGGAGGGGCATGGGAAACATACATAACCTTAACACTTGTACCCTCATAATATGCTAAAAAAAAAAAAAAAAGAGTATGATGTCTCTTTCAGATTCAGGAAAAAAATAAAAAAGGCCGGGCAAGGTGGCTCACGCCTGTAATCCTAGCACTCTGGGAGGCCGAGGCGGGCGGACTGCTTGAGGTCAGGAGTTCGAAACCAGCCTGAGCAAGAGTGAGACCCCGTCTCTACTATAAAATAGAAAGAAATTAATTGGCCAAATAATACATATAGAAAAAATTAGCCGGGCATGGTGGTGCATGCCTGTAGTCCCAGCTATTCGGGAGGCTGAGGCAGGAGGATCGCTTGAGCCCAGGAGTTTGAGGTTGCTGTGAGCTAGGCTGACGCCACGGCACTCACTCTAGCCTGGGAAACAAAGCGAGACTGTCTCAAAAAAATAAAAAATAAAAAAAAAAAAATTGAGGAGATAAAAATCCTGCTATGTTGCCCAGGCTGACCTCAAACTCCTAGGCTCAAGGGATCCTCCCACCTCAGCATCCTGAAGAGCTATGACTAGAATCAGGGTACAGAGCCAGGTTCCAAAAAAAGCATATTAGTGAAAAGTGAAACAAAATATAATTGGTGAATGAGAAAATAATATGGATCTCTGCATTACACCTGCACCTCCTTCCCCATGTGTGAAACTATTAAAATAGCTACCAAAAATTTCTATTTTTAGAGCCTTCTTTAACCCAATTTCTTTAAAATAATTTTCACTAAGAGGAATTGAGTCTCTGAAACAAGCATTGAATTTTAATGCTTTAGGGCTACTAGGAACTCAATGAGAATTTAAACTCTGCCTCTGCTTACAAAGCCTTGTAATACCATAATGACTCTTAGAAATAATCTCCAAAACAGGGGTAAATATATGGCATTAATTACAACTTCCTAAAATAAACTTTAATATTACTTTTCCTTTGTAAAATTCAAATGAGTTATGTGATGAAACTATCAGAGGAATGTGAATTTTTCTAGATTTGCATAAAGCATCTCCAGAAGGACTCACAAGAGACAAGTAGTCCTGGCTTCCTCCAAAGGGTCAAAGGTGGGTGGGTCTTACTGTAACACCTCCCTTTTGCATCTTCTGAAAAATCATGTTTCAAAGATCAGAAGAGTGTAAAAACTTCATTAATTGTCATAATGGGAGCCATGTGTGGGATCCCTCTAAGATAGCCAGGCATATCTAAACCAAGCTATTTAGGATCTAGAAGACCAATTACACTAACTCATCACCCTTTTAGTAAATGGATACATATACATCATCTTAAGATACAAACATACAACTTATTCAAAATGTGGTCACTGTTAGGTCCTGGAACAAACCTAACAGTCATCACTGGCTGAAAAAGCTCAAAGATTAGCATGTAAATTGATAATTATTAATACTATACTAGGTGCTATACTGTAAGAGCTATACTCTTTTGTATAGTATTTTTATATAACATTTTTGTACAATACTGTATGTTGAAAGTATTTTTTTTTTTTTTTGAGACGGAGTCTCACTTTGTTGCCCAGGCTAGAATGAGTGCCAATGCATCAGCCTAGCTCATAGCAATCTCAATTTCCTGGGCTCAAGTGATCCTACTGCCTCAGCCTCCCAAGTAGCTGGGACTACGGACATACACCACCATGTCCGGCTAATTTTTTGTATATTTACATATTTTTAGTTGGTCAATTAATTTCTATTTTTAGTAGAGGCAGGTCTCACTTGGGCTGGTTTCGAACTCCTGACCTCAAGCAATACGCCTGCCTTGGCCTCCCAGAGTGCTAGGATTACAGGCATGAGCCACCACGCCCGGACTGAAAGTAATTTTTTAATTCATGTTGCTACATAAGCCAAAGGATCACTTAATAGACACTTTTGCTGAAAAAAAAAATTTATTTAACAGTATGTCAGTCATTTAAAGTAGGTCTCCGTATTAGCATATATTAAGTAAAAACAAGTTGTAGACTACTACTCATGGCATGAAGAAATTATTGACTGAAACTGGGTATAGCTACAGAAGTTAAAGTTTAAAAGCCCTGCTCTCTGAAAGCAAGGTAAATAAAAGTATGATGGTTTGTAAATTTACATTTGGTAATGTAAATTACCAAAGTTTAGAGAGTTGTAGGTCCAAATTAAGAAAATTAGGTTAAGAATTTAGCAAAAAAGGATTAAAGCTTCCCAGTTCATCTGAGAAATAACTGCATTGGAAAATGTCCAAACTATTACAAGATATGAGTAAATTCTACATGAAAATAAAGCAAGTTAGCAAAAAGACTTAGTATATTTAATCCTTTACAACAGCAGTTAGTATTGTGACATTCTAAGAGCTTTTCATACATCAGCTTTTAATCTTCACACTGCTTGCATGAGGTTTTATGTTTCAATGACCCTGAAGCACAATGGCTAATGACTCATTCAAGATAAACCATCTACTATGTTAATCCCAAACCAGTTTCTGAAGAACTGAAAACAAGATCCCTTTCTCACACTGGAGACAGGAATGGCCTGCAAACTGCAACTCCAATTCAAAAAACCATTTGCGAAGAATTTGGTGCTAAGTGGGAGTACACAATAAACTCAAAACAAGCCTTTCCCTCAGAAAAGTATTTTATTGATAAAGCATAAAATAGGTTAACAAACTGGGAGAAAAAAGACACCAAGATGAAAGGTGGTAAACACAAGAATGGGAAAGTAAAAGTCAACGTAGGCAGGACTCATACTGGCCATAAAGGCACTACGGCATGTCAATAAACACTATCAAGTAAAAGAAAATGGAATCGAGATGTTCCTCAATTCTCTTTTGCTCCGTATCAACTTAATACTCATCTAGCCACTGATTAGTGTGTGGCATGTTGTCAACTCAGATTCTACTCACAAGTTAGCAAGGAACCAAACATTTTGTCAACTCTATGTTCTCAAGTGGGCCGATGTTATACAGTAGTTTAGTGCCTCCAATGACTTGGGTCTACTGGCATGGAGTAAGACTAGACTTTTTAACAAATTGGTCTTTGCTATTACTAGAAAATGTTTACGGGTGCAGGCATTTACCTATACAATTACCCACTTACTGGGGCAGCTAACAATGTAGTCAAACCTGCCCATTACCATATGATGTCACATTAACAGAAGTGAGCCCAGCTGAAGGATGTTGCATACTTTCAGAAAGCCAAACTTCACATTTTAATAAGCTCCCCCCTTCCTTAAAAGGCTGTGGTTCAAAAAGCTTTTATGTTCTTTCCCTGAAAACAAGAGAACTTTGGTCAAAACCAATTTTTAAAAGTCATTACTTCTTTCAATAGGCAAAATAATTAACTATAATTACAGACATAATTTTCTTCCCTTAACTTCTAAAGTTTATATTGGAAAAATAAATCCATTTTTTTATAAACATCTAAAACAAGGTATCAAAGAAAGAAAGATAATGGAAACCTCAACCTTTTGGGGCATTGTATTTCTAAGGTTAAGCTTTAAGATTTTTAACAGGAAGCCTAGTAATTTCTTAAAAACAAGGCTTCTTGCA
Source organism: Microcebus murinus (assembly GCF_040939455.1). Taxonomy (NCBI): domain Eukaryota; kingdom Metazoa; phylum Chordata; class Mammalia; order Primates; family Cheirogaleidae; genus Microcebus; species Microcebus murinus. The sequence goes on along the minus strand of NC_134119.1, from coordinate 39,349,397 downwards.
TGTTATCAAGTACTCTCTCACCTGCTGTGATTGACACCTAGATATTTGACTCAAATTTTTTCACTCAGCCTTTTATTAGATGTTTCTGGATTATCTGAACATACAAACCAACCCTACAGTATCGAGCTTTCTGTCACATCTGTGGCACAATGAGTAGTGTACCACCATGCCCTATTACAATCCAACCCATGGCACCTTAACCAGGGACAGGTCCTAACATTTAAGCTGAGCCAATTAATCTACATCTTGGTTTTAGATCAAGGTTAATAAGTGCTTTTAAGTGAAATAACATCTGAATAAAGGATCATAGGGTTAATTCACTTCTTGAACTGCAATTTCAACTAATTAGGCTCACGAATGAATAGACTAACCGCTAACCCAGTAACACCTACAAATTTGCAGTATTCTAATTTGGTTTCCACAGTATTCATTACACTTGATCCATAATAAAGTACAGAAAGCTTTTAGTTTACCCATTTAATTGTTTTTCAAACCAAACTACACAAAGTATAGAATTTACAAAGATGAACTAACCAATTACTACATGACCCCACTAGCTACAAAGAGGGGGAATGACTGCTGGCTGTAACTTAGTTTCTTTTTTTTAGACAGAGTCTTGCTCTGTTGCCCAGCTAGAGTACACTGGCATCATAACCCACTGCAAACTCAAACTCCTGAGCTCCAGGGATACTCCAGCCTCGGCCTCCCAGAATGCTAGGAATGAGCCACAGCATGGGTCTAATTTTATTCAGCAACTGAGTTCACCAAAGATCTGTTGCATAAACATAACAATCTTTCAGCAGAAAAAGCAGTATGTACTTTTCTACTTTGAATACACTAAATTTCTGATCAAAGAAACACTACTTTTGTTTTCATACAACATATAAAGATCATTGAACCACACTTCAACACTACACTGACTTTCAGAAATTGGATTATCAAAACAAGACCCCAAGCATTAGGAGCTATTTCTTGAAATTAATGTTTGAGAAGTTTCATTATTTAAACATTTATCTAGGTAAAACTGTTAACAGATTGACTACAAAGTATCTTTTATTTTTAACCCAGCTTGTTAAATGGGCAGATAAAGACTTTGGCAAATTTGAGTAACAGCACAAAATGTTATCCCAACTGAATAATTTATTGCTGGTCTGAGGCTTGCCTTGTTTTACACTTAAGTAAAATTTACACTGTTTCCACAAATAGCAGATATCGACATTTAAAGGAATTTAATAGTGACCTATTCAAATAAGGCAATCATCTTGGTAGCAAACTTTTATTTAAATCTTACATAACTCAAGCTTTATAAAAAGCCAACATAATTTGCAAATTGGGTTCTCCCTCTAAAGCCTTAAGTATTCAAAGCTTGAAACGGTTAATTTAAAAATAAGCAAACAAATAAAACAAGAAAAAACCCTTGCAGCAGATCCTGCTGAAATACTTAAAAAAAAAAAAATCTAAATGAGCTTAATCTTTACAAAAGTTATTTTAGCTCAAAAGCTATAAAATCAAAGTTATCTTAATTCTACAAAGAAGAGAGGGTCTCTGACTTCATGCCACCATTCCTTAGAACCTTATCTTTTTCATCAAATTTGGCCACAAATCAAATTTCTCTGTGCCCCTGTTTTCAAGAGATTCTTCTTGCAGAAGAGGCCAAGTATAAACATGGAAGAGTAACTGCCTAAGCAAGTAGGAAAATGTTCTGTAATAGTGTGCAAAGAATGTAGAGTTCTGGGTTAATCTCTGGAACTTGATCTGGACCTTGATCTTGACTTTGAGCGAGATCTAGAACGGGATCTTGAAGTAGCTCTTTTTGGTGGAGGGGACACAGAACGAGCCTTTGAGGGTGGAACAGGTAGGGGTGAATTGGAACGAGACTGGCTCCTTGATCTGGATTTTGACTTTATATCACCTTTTCCATTTTCTTTGGGGGATCGAGACTGTGATCCAGACCTGCTTCGAGATTTCTCATACTCCTTAGATCTGCTTCGGGAACGAGACCGGGAGCCCCGATCAGACTTGGGCTTAGACTTGCTCTTTGACCTAGATTTCCTCCCCTTTGATCGAGAACGGGATCGACCTTTGCTCCTCGACCTGGATCTGGACAAGAAAAGCCGGTTGTTTTTCTCCTTTCAGAACATACACATACTCCATAAACTACAGTAATATTCACAAAAATCCAACACCACATTGTTTACCGGGAGCGACTTTTCGAGATACTCCGAGATCTACTGCGGCTGCTCCTGCGACTCCTACTCCGTGACCTCCTTCTAGAGCGTGACCTACAAGAAAGACAATGAAATCTTAATCTCAGTACATTTCAATGTTTGTGCTATCTAGAAAAATAACAGGTACAGCCTTACAAACCGAAAGCTGGCTTAGGCTCAGTTAAGCAACTAAAATTATTGTTACACTTTTTATTTGTGGGTAAATATTGTTTCCTCCCTCTCTGTATCCTTCAACATGTTACCTAGATCTGCTTCCAGAATAAGACCGCCTATGGCTTGTGCGTGGCTTATCTTCAATAAGCCTAATGTTTCTGCCATTTATTTCGGTACCATCCAGTCTGTCCAAAGCACGCTTCATGTCAGAGTAGGAGCGAAATTCAATTACGCCCTCATTTGTGCGTTCCTTATGAGCATCCGCATAAGTTACTTCACCTGCTTGTCGCATAAAATCCTAAAACAGCAAACAAAACTGGTCAGACCTAGAAATCCAATGATAAAATTTATACACTGTATGATTCTCAGAAATAAAAGTGTAAAAAGAGCCTACCTTTAATGCACTAGTAATATCATTTTGATCTCAAATCACAACACATACCTTTAAATCTTGCCAACTGCAACGACTAGATAGGTTTTCTACAATAAGCCTGTACTCTGTACGAACAGGTGGTCCGTATTTGTCTCTGCCAGAAGTTCTCCGACTGCTGTATCCACCTCCACCACCTTTATCACATGAAGGAAACGATTAGATGCTTTGTAATGATAAAAATGCATAACGTTTTTGAAAGTTAGTACAAACATATCAACTTTTATTTACTGGAGTAGGACTTTGCTATTATATTGCTAAACCTTTGATACATTTGTGATTTGCCATAAATTAAATTAAGGGCAAGTCAAATAAGACTAAATCCAACTAAACCTCTCCTACAATCTGTTAGAGAGTGACTGCTCCTTTATTCGATTTACCTCGCTAAGTTTTATTTTACAGAACATTGTAAAATATAAAACTTAACTGATTACATGCATTTCTACATTTTACAAAAATGTTTACTAGTTACACTAAGTACTTACATCACAGTGTGAGGTTTTTGGTGGTGGTTTGGCCACAAAACACGCAAGGTAACAGTCACCTAGTTCAGATTAACCAGTTTTGTCTAACCCTTGGAATCCTCACCATCACCCTGCGTCTAATGGCAAAAGGCTGCTGTCGTCATGGCTTCCGGTAAGGTCAGCCAAAGGGTCATAGGGCAAGGGTCACACAATGTATGGAAAAGCCAAGGCCAATCAGGAAAGGCAGTCATCTTAGCCTCAGTGGACACAGCCTCAGCCCCATTGGTCACTTTCAAATTGAAACATCAAGGACTTGTTAAAAAGTTTGAATTCAACATGCAACAATTTCAACATCAAACATTTAACATAACCAAAAATCCCCCCACCTCCTCCCAATAACATGCCCCAACTAGTTTAAATACAGCATAATGCTTTAGATTTACTTTGTGGTACAATACCACATTACTTTAACATAGCATTTTCTTTGGCCCCCACCAATTTCAGTAACTCTAACACCTACACTCTAGGCTCCTCCCCTCCCCCCGCACCCCACCCCACCTCCACCCCAGCCTGTCCCCAAACTCCCACATTTCTAGCTAATGCACTGACAAGTAAGTAAGGGGGATACAACAAATACAGCCAACCCTTACTTCTTTCGTGGACAGAACCCATGGCAGTGCTGACAAGGGACCAGAAGCCACCCCGCTCCCAACTTGGCCAAACGACAAAAGCAAAACCAAACACCCAGACCCAATCCCCGCGCTCCGGCGTCCCATGGCTGCCCCGGGCAGACGTGAAGGCAGCAGGGCCCGGGGACACCCGAGTCAAACGACCCCCGGCCCCCGCGCCTGCCCGGGCGGGGAGGCCCCACCCCGCCCGTCCTAGTGCCTGCACCCGCCCCCCAGGGTCCCCCAGGGCGCGGAGCTCGCGGGGGTGGGACTCACTGCGGCTTCCGTAGCTGTAGCCATCGCGATCGCGGCGCGGGCCCCGGGCGTGCTCCACGATCACGCGCTCGCCGCAGAGCTCCTTGCCGTTCAGCTCGTAAACGGCGTCGTCGGCGTCGCGGGAGTCCTCGAACTCCACGAAGCCGTACCTGGGGGCGGCCGGGGCGTCGTTAGCCGGGGCGCGCACGTGCGCGCTCCCGCGTCCCACCGCGCACTCCCGCGGCTCCGCGCTGCCGCCATCTTGGAGGCCCTGCCACGCGGCGCCGCGGCCTTGGCCGCTTTTCCCTGCGGTGTCCCCGCCGCCGCCAGCCCCGGGACGCTGGGTGCGGACGTGGGCGCCCAAGCCCGACTTACCCATTTTTGAGGTCTACTTCGAGGAGGCGGCCATAGCCACTGAAAAAGCGCTGGATGTCCTTCTCCCGGACGTTGTAGCTCAGGCGTCCTATGTAGACGCGCGGCATGTCCGTGGCTGGCAGAGGGCCCAAAGGCTGGCTACCGAACACTAGACCGCAAGACGGGAGCCGCGGTGCGGGTGCGGGGACGGCGAGAGCCCGAACACGCGCCTCACACCGCAGCAGCGGCCGAGTCCAGCCACACAATGGTGCGCGCGCGAGCCAGAGATATGCTATATGGACGGCCGGCGGGGCGGGGCCTAGCGTGTGACGTCAGCGCGCAGCACGTACGCTCCCGCGTCGGGGCCCTGGGGCAGGGGGAGTCTTGTGAGTACGCCGTCTGCAAGGATTTGGGGAAGTACTATCATGCTCGCTTCCAGAATTTTCTCCAATCTTCTTAGCCCATCTTTGTAAACGTAACATCCCATAATCCAGCTACGGACTTGTCTTCTGACTTGTACCTTTTAAAAAAAACCGTTCCGCTGTATGAGCTCTTCGGGAGAATCCTAGGTTTTCATTGGTTTTCGAGGTTGTCATAATAGGTCACCGCGGTCTCTGATTGGTCGCGTAAAACGAGGCTGCGATTTTCCTCCACCGATTGGTTCTCGCTCGGTTTTGTGGGCCCGCGTCCTCGGACGCAGTTGATTAGCCGGTGTCACAGAACCCGAGGATTACTCTCGCAGGTTGTGCTGATCCGGCCAGGGGCGCGTTACCAGCGCTCAGGCCTGCCGGCTTTAGTCCCTCGGGGTCTCTCTCACAGCCTTAGTGGGCCTTCGCCGTCGCCCTGCACGTTCCCCGCTCCCTCCGTGGGTCTTTCCTGGAGTACTGGCAGCTTGAGTCACCTGTAGAAGGGGACTTACCTGAGAATCCTACGCTCACTGTAGGTACTCAAAAGGGAGCACGGCTAAGGCCCCTGGCACTAAAGGCAGTGCCCAAGAAGGTTGAGCAAGACCTGGCAGCCCTCCTACAGCAATGACCTTTATTTCTCCTCCATGTGACGAGTCCATTGTCCCAATACTATCCTTTCCTCCGTTGGCTTGGAAGGCACCTTATTTATGTGGCAGATACACATTTGTGAGTTTATCAATAGAAATGCCATTTAAAAAGCTGGAGAGCGAGATAAAAACCCCAAATGAGTAAGTTTAAGTGGAGAGCAGAGGTCCCAGGATCATGCCCTGGGCTACTCTGAAATTTGTTTTAAGTACAGGAAAAGACACTTTGAAGGAGTGACTCAGGAGGTGCAGAAGACCAGAAGAGTGTGGTGTCACAGAAGCTAAGAGAGGAAGTGTCTCAATTAGATAACACTGGCTCTTTAGTTGTTTCTGTGTTTTGCTCTTTTTGCATGGTGTAATCTCAATATCCTTCAGCTTCTAGTTGAAAAGGGGTGATTTTGCTTTCCTGGGGATGTTTGGCAGTCTGGAGGCATTGTTGGTTTTCACGACTTGGGGGAGAGAAATGTTAATACTGGCATCTAAGGAGTTCAAAACCAGCCTGGGCAATTGTGAGACCTCGTCTCTACAAAATAATAACAACAACAACAATAATAATAATTGTTATTATTATTCCAGCTTGTAGCTGGAACTACAAGCACCACAATCACAACTGGCTATTTTTTCTATTTTTAGTAGAGACAAGGTCTCACTCTTGCTCAGGCTGGTCTTGAACTCCTCACCTGAAGCAAACTCTTGGCTTCCCAGAGTGCTAGGATTACAGGCGAGAGCCACCTTGCCCGGACTGTAATCCCATTTTTCTAAACAACCACCACCTAAAACCCTAAAAATCCTAGCCCTCAATGTGACTACATATGTGTGTATTGGGCTGTGTTTGTGGTTGCTTTTGGACATCAGTGGGGGTGGGTCCTACATAACCACGTCCTGCTAACTCTCTCACTGCATTCCTTATCCTCCTTCTCCCACCAGTGTCTTCCTTGAATGTGCCCAACATATCCCAGCCCTGAACAACTAGTTCCCTGTTTCTGGAACTATCTTTTCCTATGGTTTGTTTCCCTTGCTTCCTTTTAGCTTCTGCTCAAAGTTATTGCTCTGGTTTGAATGCATCCCCCAAAAGTTCATGTGTTGGAAACTTGATCCCAAACATGGCATTGTGGTGAGGTGGGGCCTTATAAGAGGTGATTGGGTCATGAATGAATTAATGTCGTTACTGCAAGAGTGGGCTGGTTATGGAGAGAGTGGGTTGTTATAAAGTGAGTCTGGCCAGTGCCTCTCTGACTCGAGTGCTTGCTGCCTTCCCACCATGCTCTGATGCAGCTGAAGGCCCTCACTGAGGCCGGCACCACGCTCTTGGACTTCCCAGCCTCCAGAACTGGGATAAACAAATTCCTTCCCTTCATAAATTACCCAGTCTGTTGTATTTTGTGGTAGCAGAAGAAAACAGACTAAAGCAGTTTTTTTTTTTTTTTTTATCAAATGGGCCTCCTCCAATCACCTATTTAAAAATAACACGCTTCCCCTCCACTCTGCATCTTCTTATCCTGTTTCATTTTTCTTTGTAGAACTTTTCATCACTTGACATATATTTGTTTACCTTGTCCCCCATCCACCCCAGTAGAAAGTAGGCTTCTTTAAAGCAGGGATGTTGTCTGTCTTTTGGCTCCTTTATCCCCAGTGCTTAGAGAAGTCCAGACCCATAGTAAGTGCTCAATGAACGCAGCGCTGCTCTGGTAATTGTTCAGAGTATGTGAAGGGAGAATTTTCATTCAGCAGCTATTAGTGTGCTGATGGCCTCATCGGAACGTGCTGGTGGGATGGAATTGCTCACCGTCTGGTTAATGTCCACCCACTAGTGCTGCCCAGACATACTGCCCCTCCAAGGGCTCAGAGGGGTGCAGGGATGCCCTCTCCAGATTGCATATTTTCTCCACCAGTACTTATCTATATAGGATATTCCAGTGTGGTTATAAAGGCACCGGAGCTCTCGCACATTGCTGGTGGGAGCGTAAATTGGTATGATCACTTTGGAAAACTGCTTGATAGTGTCTACTCATATTGTCTACTAAAGCTGAAAGTGGGAGTGGCTACCCCGTGACCTGGCAATTCCATGCCCAACAGAAATGTGTACATAGGCCCTGCAAAAGAAATGAACTAGAAATTCACAGAAGCCTTATGAGTAATATCCCCCAAACTGGAAATCACTCAGATGCCAACCGATAGCAGAATGGACAAATAAATCATGGTACAGGTTGAGTTTCCCTTATCCCAAATGCTTGGGACTGGAACTGTTTTGGATTTCAGGTATTTTTGGATTTTGGAACATTTGCATATATATAGTGAGATATCTTGGTGATGAGACCCAAGTCTAATCAGGAACTTCATTATGTTTTTTTTTTTGAGACAGAGTCTCACTTTTGTTGCCCAGGCTAGAGTGAGTGCCGTGGCGTCAGCCTAGCTCACAGCAACCTCAAACTCCTGGGCTCAAGCGATCCTCCTGCCTCAGCCTCCCGAGTAGCTGGGACTACAGGCATGCACCACCATGCCCGGCTAATTTTTTTGTATATATATTAGTTGGCCAATTAATTTCTTTCTATTTTGGGTAGAGACGGGGTCTCGCTCAGGCTGGTTTCGAACTCCCAACCTTGAGCAATCCGCCTGCCTCGGCCTCTCAGAGTGCTAGGATTATAGGCGTGAGCCACCGCGCCCGGCCTGTTTTTTTTTTTTTGAGACAGAGTCTCCCTTTGTTGCCCAGGCTAGAGTGAGTGCCGTGGTGTTAGCCTAGCTCACAGCAACCTCAAACTCCTGGGCTCAAGCAATCCTGCTGCCTCAGCCTCCCGAATAGCTGGGACTACAGGCATGCGCCACCATGCCCGGCTAATTTTTTCTATATATATTAGTTGGCCAATTAATTTCTTTCTATTTTTTTTTAGTAGAGACAGGGTCTGGCTCTTGCTCAGGCTGGTTTCGAACTCCTGACCTAGAGCAATCCGCCCGCCTCGGCCTCCTAGAGTGCTAGGATTACAGGTGTGAGCCACTGTGCCCGGCCTCATTATGTTTCATATACATTTTACACACATAACCCGAAGATAATTTTATATACCATGTAAAATAATTTTATGCATGAAACAGTTTATGTTAAGTACTTATGTGTGAAATTTTTCATTAACACCTGTGGCATCATGTTGGTGCTCAGAAAGTTTTGGATTTTGGAGCATTTTGGGTTTTGGATTTTTGGATGCTCACCCTGTGTGTTCACACCCCTAACGTCCTACACAGCAGTGCAAGTGAACGCCAGCGACACACAGCAAAATCAGCGAATTGCACACATGATGCAGAGGGAGGACACAAAGGAATTCATTCACACTGTATGTGCAACTGAAAAATGAGCGAAACTAATCCACAATGTTAGAAGTCAACGTGGGGGTCACCCTTGGGGTGGCGGTGCTTAGAATAGGCCTCGGGGAGCCACTGCCACGAGTCCTCGTCACATTTTGTTTCTTGATCTGGGTGCTGGTTATGCAGGTATGCTCTGTTTGTGAAAATTCATTAAGCTGTACACTTACGATTTGTGTATTTTGCCGTATGTGTGTTGTTCTTCACTGGTAAAATTAAAATTAAAAAAGGATAATAAATCTCTTAAGAAAAATTACGACGTTTGACTTGACCAGGAGCCTCTGGGTCTTGCTGGGGACCAAAGCTCTACTGAGAATCTGATTTACCCATGAGTGTCAACTTGTCTGAATCAATGAGTTAATGTTTTTTGGCAGGGGGAGGAGGCTGTTTCCCAATTAGGTGTTCTGTAGGCCCAGCAGCGCTCCCTGGCACTGAAGGTGTGGCTTTTTCGCCACCTAGCGGTCATCGATGTGACTACAGTGGTGGATAAGTTATACCAGCCAACTCATTCTTCCAGCATGAAGTTCAGAGACAGAAGGTGATTGAAAGTCCTGGAATCCAAACCTTCTACTTGTTAAGCCTTTTTTTCCACACAGGAGTTTTCTAGCCCTTACATGACCACCCCCCCAGTGGAGAGTTTGCTGCTTCACTAGACATCCAAGTCCATCGTTCAACATCTTTCACTGTGTGTAAATTATTCTTTATTTAAAGAAAAAAATTGCTGTCTACCCATTAATCCTATTGTGCTGGAGACTGTGCAAATACCACATCTGTTTTCCAGAATTGGGTCTTTCAGATATCTGGGGCAGCACTCAGACACTCTGTTTATGTCCTTTCATCTGGCTGAATGTCCACTCCACGGTGCCCCAAATATCCCTCCTGTGACCTGGTTTCCTGTCTGTTCCTCATTACAGGTGGCTGCTGACCACTCGTGCTCAGGCTCACTTGTGGTGTGGCACTTCAGGTGTGACCTTCAGAGCGGACCTTGGTCTGGACATGCCTGTCACCACTGCCACAGCCGTATTGTTCTCTAGGTCAGTTAGGATCTGTGGCTGCTGTTTGTGCAGGTGATGGCTGGTACCTAAGTCCTCACTCAGCCCTACTTCTCTCTCTGCTTGGAGCCAGACTGGGATCAAGATGTTTCTGGAATAGCCCGTGGTGGCAAACAATGTTTGTCTTTAGCGTGGAAGCAGACAAGGCAGCAGAACGGAAATCAAGTACTTATCGGCAGGCGGACTCAGGGTCCTTGCTCAGGTTTCCGGGGCAGTGGGGAGACAGAAATGCTGATGAGGGGAATCCTGGGTGGCCACATGCCAGGCAAAGAGCGTGAGGTCGTGGGGAAAATCAGAAGACTTTATTCAGAGGGCCCACAGCACACTGCAGTTACACCTTGGTCCTCAAGCCTGCTGGAACCCTACAGGGGGCAGTGCTGGGGCTCCCTCCCGGCTCTTTCCGGAAGCTGGCACAGGTAGGTTTCCGGCCTGGCACTGAGCTGTGGCCTGCAGACACTTTACCCATCATTAGTTCCACATGCTGGCATTTGGATAAATTTAGCCAAAGCATGTTCCAGAGCACCTTGTGTGTGCTCATGCTTTGCATCGTACCCCTTATTCTGGCAGCAAAACTGCATCTGATGGTGGTGGTCCTCTAATGTCAAAGGGCAGGAGAAGCTGGGTGGAACTGCCACCTGCCAGAAGTACAGAACCCACCTCCTTGGAGAGTGAGGGGAACCAAGTCATTTTTAGGTCACATGCTCCAGACACAGTGCTAGCTAGTCTCGGGGAACATCACCAGGAACAAGACACACCCACTTGGGCCATCCAAGAACTGTCGTGCCGAGGCAGTGGTCCTCAGACGTTGGTGAGCACTGTTTATTTTATTTATTTATATATTTTTTGAGACAGAGTCTCACTCTGTTGCCCTGGCTAGAGTACTGTGGCATCAGCCTAGCTCACAGCAACCTCAAACTCCTGGGTTCAAGCAACCCTCCTGCTTCAGCCTCCCGAATAGCTGGGACTACAGGCATGTGCCACCACGCACGGCTAATTTTTTGTATATATTTTTAGTTGGCCAATTAATTTCTTTCTATTTTTTATTAGAGATGGGATCTCGCTCTTGCTCAGGCTAGTTTCAAACTCCTGACCTTGAGTGATCCTCCCGCCTCGGCCTCCCAGAGTGCTAGGATTACAGGTTTGAGTCACCGTGCCCGGCCTGGAGAGCACTGTGTAAGCACACAGATATGTGGCTCCACCAGCAGAGTTAGGGTCACTGGGTGAAGCAGGGCCTGGGGATCTGCGTGTTAAAATCCTCCTGCAGGACTGCCACGGTCAGGTGACCACACTAGAAAAGGTACAACTGAAGGGACAGAAAAGACATTCGTGGTTGCCTGGGGCTGGTGACTTGGGGAGGGACTGACTGCAAAGAGGCAGAAAGGAACTTTTTGGAGTGAGGGAGATGCTCCATACCGTGTGGCCCTCCAGATCCCCAAGTGTGGCCCTTCAGCTGAATCCAAACTGTAAATTTGGGGTTGTCAAAAGGCTGCATTCAAGGATCCAGAAAGCCACAGGTGGCCCAAAGGCCCCAGCTTCCTCCCAGCCCCCGCCCCCTTTCTCCAAGGCTACAAACCTGCACAGCATGTCACAGTACTGAGTACTGTAGGCAATTATAACATAATGGGAAGTATTTATGAAACTAAACATTTCTAAACATAGAAAGGGAACAGTACAAATACAGTATCATAATCTCATGGGACCACTGTCATCTATGTAGTCTGAAACGTCTTTATGCTGCACGTGATTGTATATCTCTGGTGCTAGACTGCTTAGATCTAGCTAGCTGTGTGACCCTGGACAAATTTCTTAACCTCTGGCTCATGCTTATAATCCCAGCATTTTGGGAGGCCGAGGTGGGAGGATCACTTGAGGCCAGGAGTTGGAGGCCGGCCTAAGCAACATATCGACACCCCGTCTCTGTAAAAAGCATCATCATCATCATCAAAACAACAGGCATGGTGGCACACGCCTGTAGTCTCAGTTACTTGGGAGGTTGAGGCAGGGGGATTGCTTGAGCCCAGGTGTTCAAGGTTATCGTTTCCTTGTTTGTAAAGTGGAGAAAGTAATAGTACCTATTTCAAAGAGTTGTGTGAAAATTTTCAAAAGTTCTTTCATTGTAAACCTTTTAGAACAGCAGCTGGCATCTGGTAGGCGTGAAATAAGTGTTGGCTGTTATTATTTAATAAAAGCTCATTTCATCCATGCTGTTTCCCCCCTAAGTTTGCTATGGAGATAATTTTTATGGAGAACTGTTAGTTCTGCATCTTTTATGATGGGCCGATTCTGGGGCAGCCTGGTTCCATTCCAGCTGTCTTGTCGCATGGAGGACTCCGGGGGAAGGGCAACATGGGAGAGGGGCCTGGAGCAGAAAGAGCTGTGAGGCTGGGGCCTAGCCTGCGTCTGGGACAGTTGCCCTCTGGGGTCAAGAAGACAGGCTCCAATCCCCTCCCCCAAGAACCTTCTGGAGCACTCTGGCCTTGCTAATCCCCAGCAGGTGGGGAGTCCCTAGTGGGTGAGGGTTCCATTAGCTTAAGTTCTGTGAGCCCCTCTGTCTCCACTTCAGGGAAAGAAGGTGAGGCCGGCTCCCAGGGCGGTGGGGACTAGGCGAGATGGCCTGAGGAGCTCTTGGGGCTTGTCTTGGTTGAGGTTCCTCCGGAAGCAGGCTCTGAGGCAAGATTTAAGTGCAAGTAGTTTATTTGGGAGGTGACCCCAGGAAACATGAGTAGGAGAAGATAGGGAACTAGGAACGGAAGGAAGTCAGTAAATGGATCACTGGGCTGATGACAACTGCAAGCAACTGGAACTTAGCACCGCTGGGTTTCCCGCAGGAGATAGTGCAGAACATGCCTCGGAGGGAGGGCAGAGAAAGGCCTTTTCCCAGCTAAGGGGGAGGAAGCTGGGGTACTTATACATCTGCTGCCCAGTTGTCATTGGTGGAAGGCTGTTTCCGGGAGCATTCATTCTCTGGCACTTCAGGTCGCCTAAGTGGCCAGTGTTCTCCTGTAGCCAGAATTCAAGCCCCTGGCAGAGAGGCAGGTGTCCCCAGCAAGCCCACTTTGGCCTGTGGAGGTGAGTGCTGGGAGGACAGACGGCTGCAGACAGCATCTGCTATAGACTGGCAACTCTTGGAATCCCTCTGTCCACTAAGAACATCCGCTTTTGTCATGCCACCCACTCCAGTGGATGCCCCGGCTCCTCCTTTGTATGCCAACCTTCCGCCCACCCCCTCCGCCCCCCATGCCAGAGGTTTCATAACAAAACCAACAGATCATTCCACCAGCCTCACATTCCGGATGAATACACGAATGCCTCTTTACTGCACTCAAAGCTCTTTGGGTAGGAGAAGAGCACCCGTCCAGGCCTGGGGACCTGGCCAGGTTCTGCTCTTTCTAAAACCCACTTGGCAGATGTCAGATGGTGGGGAGAGTGGGTGCCAAAGGGCTGATCTAGTGGCCCACTCTTGTTGCGGGTTGGGGGCCAGGGGAGTAGCCCAGTGGCCCACTCTTGATGGGAGGTTGTGCGCTGTTTCAAGAGTGAATGCCAATGTTTCAAAACATTGGCCGCCAAATGCTTTTGATGTGGCTCCTTGAAGGAGAGGATGTAGGGCTTGGGAATTTTTCCAACTTTATGCCTTTCCAGAAATGTGACAAGACATCTCCTGTCTCTTAAGTCTCATTCCTCGTATGTAAAATGGACACAAAAGTAGGAAGACTTATGGAGTTGAGTTGAGAAGTAACTAAGATGGTGCATCATCAGCGCCTGGCATGGTGCAGACCTGGAGTTGGCAAATGTTTTCTGTAGAGAGCCAAGCAGTCAATCCTACGGCTTTGTGGGCCATGTAGTCTCTGCTGCACCTGTTCACATGTGTAGCCCTAAAGCCACCAGAGACAATAGGTAAATGTTATAAAGACAAGTGCTGACTCCTTGTGTAGAGAATGGGTGGATATGGGTGGAATGGAGGAGATTTTATTTCTCTCTCTTGGAGGGAAGAAATATTTATTTATTTATTTATTTGAGACAGAGTCTCACTTTGTTGCCCAGGCTAGAGTGAGTGCCGTGGCGTCAGCCTGGCTCACAGCAACCTCAATCTCCTGGGCTCAAGCAATCCTCCTGCCTCAGCCTCCCGAGTAGCTGGGACTACAGGCATGCGCCACCATGCCCGGCTAATTTTTTGTATATATGTTTTTAGTTGGTCAATTAATTTCTTTCTATTTTGGGTAGAGACGGGGTCTCGCTCAGGCTGGTTTCGAACTCCTGACCTTGAGCAATCCGCCAGCCTCGGCCTCCATAGTGCTAGGATTACAGGCGTGAGCCACCGCGCCCGGCCCTAAGAAATATTTCTTATTCATCTTCGTGTCCATCTGCATGTGGCCTAGCACATAGTAGGTACTCAGGAAATGGTCACTGAAGGATGAAAAAACAACCTATGACCTGGAGAAGAGAATGGCATTTGGAGTCAAACAGACCTGGGTCCAAGTCGGCTTATTTTCTATGTGGCCTGGGCTAGGACCTTTCTCTTCTTTGAGCCTCTTCACCTGTAAAATGGGTTTAATAATAACACCTAGAGCCATCAGGCGTGGTGGCTCACGCCTGTAATCCTAGCACTCTGGGAGGCTGAGGCGGGAGGATTGCTCAAGGTAAGGAGTTCGAAACTAGCCTGAGCAAGAGCCAGACCCCATCTCTACTAAGAAAATAGAAAGAAATTAATTGGTCAACTAAAAAAAAAAAAAAATATATATATAAAATGAGCTGGGCAAAGATAAATAAATAAATAAATAAATAACACCTAGAGTGTGAAGTTGTCATGAACATTAGTGGGCAAAAAGTATGCATGCAAAAAAAAAAAATATATATATATATATATATTTTTTTTTTTTTGAGACAGAGTCTCACTTTGTTGCCCAGGCTAGAGTGAGTGCTGTGGTGTCAGCCTAGCTCACAGCAACCTCAAACTCCTGGGCTCAAGCGATCCTTCTGCCTCAGCCTCCTGAGTAGCTGGGACTATAAGCATGTGCCACCATGCCCGGCTAATTTTTTCTATATATATATATTAGTTGGCCAATTAATTTCTATTTATAGTAGAGATGGGGTCTCGCTCTTGCTCAGGTTGGTTTCGAACTCCTGAGCTCAAAGGATCCACCCGCCTTGGCCTCCCAGAGAGCTAGGATTACAGGCGTGAGCCACCACGCCTGGCCAAAAAAATATATATGTATTTTAAAAAAAGAAATCATGAATAAAGCTCCACCTTCCATGATTTTTAACTCATGGCAATTAACCCTTAGTTTCTCCGTATTGAGGGCCATTCTTTGTCTCCTCCAATCTGCACAACCTGCCTCCTCTGCCCTCTCTTGGGCTCTGGGAGGAGGAGGGGGGAGGGCATCTTTCCAGGGGGGAGGGGTGATCCTCTGTAAAGAGTGTGCGTGTTGGGAGAGTCGAGCTTCCTGTTCTGAATTCAGGGCCACGCTGGCAGTAGCTGCAGACAATCAGTTTTTGCCCCAAGGGCTCAGTGTTGCCTGTAAAGAATTAATGTCCAAGAAAGGTGTCTGCCAATTATTTTTCCACTCAAGGTGCAGAGATTACAGAAATACAGCCGAGCCCATTTCAGATCCAGCCCTCCTAGCACTGGCTGGCAATTATCCCCCTATAGACCTCCCTCCTGGTGAAACTGCCCTTTATAAAATTAATAAAGGGCCACGAAGTGAGAACTGTGGTAGAGGAAATATCTATCTATCTCTATATATAACCAAGCTAGCGATTATTCCCTAGCTTGCTTTCCTATAATTAATCGCTTACTACTTGGGAGTCGTATAGCTGATGGTCATCAAGATTCTTAGCTTTCTTCATTGCTTCCATAGATAACATTACCCTTGTGAAACCTAAGGCTAGTTTTTGAAATATCTTCCAGGCCCTGCATTCAGTGGAACGGCTGACCCTCCCAGACCAGTGGCCCATACTGATGAACTGACTCAGCTGGCCTTGTGACCCCCACACAGGGACTGACTTGGCACAAGAAGACAATTTCTACACCCCTATGGTTCTACCCTGAACCCAGCCAATCAGCAGACCCGAATGCCGAGCGCTTTGTCCACCAAACTATCTTTAAAAAACCATTCTCCCAAATTCTCAGGGAGGCAGATTTGAGAACTTTTTTTTTTTTTTTTTTTTTGGAGACAGAGTCCCACTCTGTTGTCCTGAGTAGAGTGCCATGGTGTCAGTCTAGCTCACTGCAACCTCAAACTCCTGGGCTCAAGTGATCCTCCTGCATTAGCCTCCCCAGTAGCCAGGACCACAGGTGCATGCCATGATGCCTGGCTAATTTTTCTATTTTTTGTAGAGAAGGGATCTTGCTCTTGTTCAGGCTGGTCTCAAAACTCCTGAGCTCAAGCGATCCTCCGGCCTTGGCCTCCCAGAGTGATAGGATTACAGGTGTGAGCCATTGTGCCCTGAGATATTAAACACATCTGTGATATTAAACTCTTTCTCTGCTGTAACTCCTGCTGTCTCAGAGTATTGGCTTCCTCTTGAGTAGCAGGCAATGAACCTGGTAAGACTGTCACACCGGGAGAGTGCTGGTAGTTGGGGGTTTCTCCTTCAAGGGTATGCTCAGACTTCCACCTGTGTGCAGAACGTTCTATGTCTCCACAACGAAGAGGATAAGGAAAGGAAGGACACATGTGTCTCTTGGGTTGGGTTGTGCTGGAAGCAGGCCCTGAGACAAGGATTTAAGTGCACGCAGTGGATTTGGGAAGTGACCCCAGGAAACGCCGTTAGGAGAGTGGGGAAGTGAGATGGGGAAGGGACGGAGCATACAGTTGTGTTAGCAGGCCAGTTACACTGTGGGCGACTGGAGCTGAATCTCACCTGGACTCTGGGAAGTGATGTAACACTTACATCTCAAAACAATCCCACATGAGGGCTGAGAGAGCTGGGGTATTTATACACCGGCCCCCGAGATTGGTGGTTGAGGGCTGCTCCGGGGGTGGTAATTACCCAGAACTTGAAACCTATCTCACTTGGTGGCCAGTAGAAACCACAGGCAGGAAATGCAGGTGTTGGCAGCTGGCGTGCCCTGAAATGGTAAGACCTGGGAAACAAGGCAGGTACCCACAGAGTCTGTTGCAACAAGGGTTGAAGGTCTATTCTGGTCCAGGCACTTAACACCTGAGATCTCATTTATCCCTGTGTATATCCAACACCGAATCTTAGTTACCCTCCTTTCCCCAGACCTACTCCTTGGGGCTGGGATGGGGTGAGGCGAGTAAAGCCCTTATCCCCAGGCATCAAATGTAAGGGAGCACCAAAAAACACACAGCCATCACATAATATTTTAACGCACTATTAAAAAAGAAATAAATGAATGCAAAAAAAAAAAGTCCATAGTGAACAAAAGATCAACATTTTTAATCAAGACAGGAGCAGGAATAGTGCTGAGCTGAGCCGTATTGAAGCCTGAGGCAAAAGGAAAAATCAGTAATACTGATTTTGGTTATCATGGATTTTTTTTGCATTCATTTTGATTTTTTAAAAAAATTATTGCATTAAAACATTATTTATCTGGATTAATTTTTTTGGCACACCCTTATGTTTGGTGCCTGAGGCGAGTCCCTCTCTTGCTCACCCTGGTCCTCCTCCCCCACATCTGCCCATCTTCATGCACAATGCTCAGTGGACTCAGCTGCTCGATTGGAAGTCTGGGGTCTCCTTTGGCCTTCCTCTCTACCTCCCCCTCCCCCACTGTGCCTTTCCTGGTCTTTTAGGTCCACCTCCAAGCACCTCTCACATCTGTCCTCTGTTCTCGTCTCCACTGCCTACAGCCCCTCTGCAAGGTCCCCATCTGCCATCCCCCTTTGGCAGATGGGAATGGCTTCCTGGGTTTTCCTGCAAGCTCTGATGAGTCCACTCGCGCCACTGCAGACACGATAGTGGCTGTTTCTCTGGCCCTCTCTGATTTCCTTCGTGCCTCTAAGTCCTCCCACATCTGTGTCACTTCTCATTCCAATATGAGATCTCTTATTCCAGAGTGCTCATGGGCTGTTTTAGTGACTACGCCCTGATGGACGCCCAGGCCTGCTGCCCTTTCCCTGTTACCTTGGCTGTTCCCTGGGGGCACCCTGAGGTGCCGTCTCAGGGCTTCAGCAGAGCTGAACACCCTCTGATTTCCCCTTATACTCTCGCCTCCCGGGATTTCAACTTTCTTCCCTTCCCGGATTGGGGCCAGTGCTGAGGAAGGCAGGGGCATTGTGTTCCTGAAACACTCTGGCATTCTCTTTCCTCTGCTCACATTTTCTCTGTTTTTATTATTATTTCATTTCATTTATTTATTTAGTTTTTAGAGACTGGGTCTCGCTGTGTTGCCCAGGCCGGAGTGCAGTGGCACAATCACAGCTTACTATAAATCTCGAACTCAGCTCAAGCAATCCTCCCGCCTCAGCTTCCCAAGCACCTTGGACTGTAGGTGTGAGCCACCACACCTGGCTCATTTTACTATGTTTGGTAGAGACCGGGTCTCGCTATGTTGCCCAGGCTGAATAACCTCCTTTTGATGCCCGGCACACACCCACCTTGTTCTCAGCTCAAACCTCATCACAGCCCCCAGTCCCTCTGTCTAGGCGCCCCTCCCCCTCCTCCCCACGGCTGCTTCTCCTCCTTCAGGCCTTAGCTCACACGACCCCTCTTCCGAGAAGTCTTCCCTGACCACCCTCTCTAAACGCGGCCCTACAGAAATTATTTATTGCATTACTTCACTTGCTTCCTTCGTGGCATCTGTCACGGTCTGTAATTCTGTTAAGCTGTGTTTTGATTTGCTTTTCCACCCCATCCACCAGCTTGTACAGTCCACGAGGACAAGAGCAATTTTTGTTTTGTTCACTGCTCTAGTCTCAACACCTGGAATGGTGCTGGCACATAGTAGGTGCTTAATAAACATTTGTGGAGTGAGGGATCCCCACTTCCTCTTTTGTTGTCTTAAATGAATTTCCGAAGACAGCCCAGTGGGCCATGTGAACGGCTCACCTTGGTAAGCATTTCTGGGGCCACGCCCCCTCCTCTCTCTTTAGAAGCAGCTGGGCTTGGGTCCTCCAACCTGTGACGCCCCAGCTTCCCTGGGAGGAGTCCTGGGTCCACATGGCCAGGCTGCCCCCAGCAGGCTGCTTTCCCTCTAATAAGCAACTCTCCCTACGTCTGGGGAGGGCAAGTCAGAGAGGAGGAACTAGTCTTCCATTAGAACTTACCATATGAAAACTGTGTGAATCCGGACAAAATAATCTCCACGAGTCGAAGTTTTCCCATCTTTAAAAAGAGAATAATAGTAACAGAGGATTTCTCAATCGCAGCACTATTGATATTTTGGGCTGGATAATTCTTTGGAGGGTGATGTGTGTGTGTGTGCGTGCAGTGCAGAATGTTGAGCAGCATCTCCCCACTAGATGCCAGTAGCAATCCCAGTTGTGATGACCAAGAATGTCTCCAGACATTGCCCAATGTTCCCAGGGGGCAAAAGCACGTCTTCCTCCAACTTTCCCCATTCAGAACCACTCCAGTGCTATCTGCCTTAAGGGATTGTTGGTAGTTTAAATTAGATAGATCATGTTAAGTGCTTATTACTATGCCTGGCATAGAGTAAGGATTTAATATGTATTTAAAAATCTATGGGCCGGGCGCGGTGGCTCACACCTGTAATCCTAGCACTCTGGGAGGCCGAGGCGGGAGGACTGCTCAAGGTCAGGAGTTCGAAACCAGCCTGAGCAAGAGCAAGACCTCGTCTCTACTAAAAATAGAAAGAAATTAATTGGACAACTAAAAATATATAGAAAAAAGTAGCCAGGCATGGTGACTCATGCCTGTAGTCCCAGCTAATCGGGAGGCTGAGGCAGGAGGATCCCTTGAGCCCAGGAGTTTGAGGTTGCTGTGAGCTAGGCCGATGCCATGGCACTCTAGCCCAGGCAACAGAGTGAGACTCTGTCTCAAAAAAAAAAATCTATTAGTGTTATTATTAACATCATTACTGTGAAGGCTGCAGGAGTTTCTGGGAAGAGACATGCATGTGGAAGGAAGTCAGACCTAGGAAAATTAATTCCTGTGCCAGTGGTGAGCTGGAGCTGACTTGTCCATGCTTCCAAGAACTGATTGCTATATTTTTAAGAAATTTGCAAACAAGTTGTTAAATAGTTGTCCTTGAAACTGGCAATGGTAGGAGTATTTACACCATGGGGATTGGCCAACGCTACGCAGCAGAGCTTTCTGGTTGCTGCCTGACTGCCACCCTGCTTCTTTATTAATGCATGAAATGACAAGATCTCGTGGTGGGTCTATTAACTCCCGACATTTTCAAGTAGTGATGAACATCAATGATATTTTGAGATGTCAGCAACAAGTGTAACATGATATGAAAATCTGTGATTTCTACTGGTGACAACATCACAGGTACTGGTTTGTCACCCACATTTGGATTTGAAGGAAATGCTAAATTTTCATTAAGAAGTAGGAGAAAATAAAGATGCAATTAGTTTTTTCATCCATGGACTCCCTGAATCCCATCCATGAACCTCTGTTCTAGTGGGCACATCTGGTGGTAAAACGTAGATATACCTGGGCTTTAGAATCATACAGGCCTGATTTGAAACCCAAGTCTGCCAGACTGACTTAGGTGGGGCAGCCTTAGTTTCCTCCGTCTCTAACATGGGAATCTCAACCTCACAAGTTGTCTTGAGAATTAATAAAAGGATGTAAAGCACTGTTAAGAAGGGTTTGGATCCAGTAGAGAGAGTGTGTGTGTGTGTATGTGAGCACATGTCTGTGCGCAGAGGTCTCTGGATTTGAGCAGCTGAGGCTAGTGACAGATCACACCCCAGATGGCGCTCCTGGCTCATCTTTACTTTTAGTTTCTGTCCGGATGGAATATTTGCGACGTGTACACTAGAAAGGACAAACAGAATTATGACTCACTTTTCACGAATCGTGTGGTGGATTTTACGTACTTTCACGCTTGATTTCCCACCAGGTTTCAAACTGTTGGAAGATGCTCCCCCCTTCCTCTGGGACATTGGGGCACGTGTCCCTGTGGACAGGGGGCGTCCTATGCCCTCCCGGCCTCCTCCCTCCTTGCCTTCCCCACGGCACAGTGAGAGAAGACCCACGTCCTCTGCCTCCCTCGGCCTGGAAGCTTCCCTGTTCCCAAGCACGGGACCGTTTTTCCAGCTCATTAGAGTCTGTAGCTGAGATAAAGGAGGACGGAACCATTAGGTAGCAATTTATATGTAAATGTGGAAGTTATCGAAGAAAGAGAGCCGGCTCCTGTTCTTTAGCAAACATTCACGTGGGGACCTTCTGGAGAGCCCGCACCAGCGTCTAGAACCCCAAGTACGCACACGAGCTCTGAGCACCCAGCGCCGGGCTCCGAGTCTGTGTCTCTGTCTTCACCCGTGGGGGGATTGGGGCCCACAGTGAGTAACGTGCAGGGCCCGAACTTCAAACCTGTAGGTGGACCCCAAAGCCAGTGCTCAGACACTTTACAGGGGGCCTCAAAGCGGGGGGCCTTTTGAGCAGCCTGCAGCCTCACACCCTCCTCCCTCCCTTCTTCAGCCTGCTCAGCCTGTCCAGGCCGACAGAGACCCTCTCCTTGGACCCAAACTGTAGGAGGCCTTTGCCCACCAGGCCTGACCGTAGGTTCCCTGTCGGTCCTCGCAGAATCCGGTTTGAGCAAGAATCTACCAACTCAGCTTAGCAGCCCGACCCACCCTTGGCGTGTTGTCACCCTGGCCTGCCTTCAGTAAGAGTTCTGTTAAGTTGACTAACAGAATGCTCCCCAGCTCCGAGGTGACCTCTTGGCAATTTTCCCTCTACTGGCCCCCTCCCTACTCCTTGGCTGTGAATCTCCACGTGTCCTTGCTGGAGTCGGAGTTGCTGGAGTCCAGTCTCTCTGCCCCACTGCAGGACCCCTTTGCAGATGTCCCTGTACCTACTGCCGTGGTCTCTCGGCAATAAAGTTTGCCTTATTGTCCCTAACAAGTGCCATGATTAATTTTTTCCTTACTAAGCCTGACCTTCTGGCTTGGGAGCTTGGAGCTGGGGGCAAAGTGTACTATACATTCCACTAACAAAGATTTGAATAAACAGCTGTTGGCCCCAACACTGTGCTGTGGATGTGTGTGGGACAGTGACCAGCAAAGGAACCCTCTGACCTTGGTCCCCAGCTCTGATATCGAGGTGTCAAACATTAAAATGGAGGATGCTAGGAAGGAAGGCCAGAGCAGCACCTTCCCCCTGAAGCTAAAGAAAATTGGGCTTTATCCCTAGTCCAGGCTTTTATTCTCTGCGGTCACCAGCCCGTTGTCCCCAACCTCTTGAAAATAACAGAATCAGAGGGACAAGTGGGAGATGTCAGGCTAGTGCCCTGGGTCGGGGCGTCCTCAAGCCCTCTCAGTTCTTCCGCCACCTGCAAAGTAGTTTTCCGAGGAGGGAAGGACATCCTCGCCTCTGCCAAATGCTCCAGCTCTTCCGCCTGTGCCGTGCACTATTACGGCTAAGCGCCCTTCGCCCTTGACCTTGGCCCACCACAATGTTCTCGCTTCTTAGTTATGGGGTGAAGACAGAAGTCAGGGGCTGGAGATAGGTATGTTGGGGGAGGCTGCTGAGCATATCCTTAAACCAACATGTCACGTTTAAGAGTTTGATCTTGGTCTTAGGAGCAATGAGAAACCTTCAAAGAGTTGGAAGCAGGGAAGCGATGTGGTCAGATTCGTGGTATAGAAAGATCCCTCTGGCATCTGTGGGGCATGCGTGGAGGGCGATGGACAGAAAGATGAGTCAACGGCTGCTTCGGTCATTTGGAGGAGAGATGGCAGGAGTGGCAGATGAGAGGACGGACTGATGGAGACCCAGGAGACAGACTCGATGGCACTTGGTGAGCAACTGGATGTGGTGTAAGAGAGAGTGAGTAATGGATGATGCCCAGCCTCATGGCTTGTGCAAGTGGCGGGTGGTGGCTGACATTTTCTGAGAGTGGACTGCAGGAGGAGAAGCAGTAGGTTTGGGGGGAAAATGATTAGATTAGTTTTGGCCACGTTGGGTCTGATGACCCTGGGGGACATCCAAATAGAGATGCTTGGCTGGAGCTCAAGACAGCAGTGTCTGTTACCATTAACAGATGGTAATTAAATTGAGAAAACGAGAGATCTGAGGACACAATCCAGAGGAAGATGATGGGAAGTATGGAAAGAGGAAGAAGAGTTTACAAAGTTGACTGAGAGGTGATAGCCAGGGAGGCAGGAGTAGGGAGCAGGGTGCCGTAGAAGTCGCTGGAAGAGAGTATTTCGAGGAGACATCTGCCAATACTGGAGAGAGGTCAGATGAGATCAGGGCCTGGCGAGAGTAGGAGTTTAGGAGAGAATGGGAGGTGAGGGTATGGAAACTTCAGACTGCACACTTCTTATCTTCTTCCTTCCTTTCTTCTTTCCTACAAGAAGAAAGAAATAAGAGTCACACGTCTCTACCACCCGAGATGACCATTGGGAACATTTTGGTGTCCAGCCTCCTGTGCATCTCTTCCAGTTCCCACCCTACGTACATGCAGAAAATTTCACTTGAAGGAGATGGTAGACCTCCCCACAAAGGCAATTTCATGTGATTTCACCAGTGAATTTTAAGAAGGAATTAACACAAAAACTCAGAAAATGGAAAGAACACTTCCCAACTTGTTTTTTGAGACCAACATAATCTTGATGACAAATCTGAAAAAGAAATTACACATACACACAAAATTTCCAGACCAATATTCACCATAAACATTGATGCAAAAATCCTTCACAGAATATCATCAAATACAACCCAGCAATATATAAAAAAACAACTTGAATCATGACAAAGTTGGAAGTATCCTGGAAATCCAAGGTTGGTTTAACTTATGAAAAGACAAACAATGTAATTAAACATATTAACGATCATATACTCATTGAAATGGAAGCAGGAAAACCATCTGAAAAAAAATCAACATCCATTAATTTAAAAACAAAACAAAAAACAAAACAACTTTCAGCAAACCAGAATTAAAGGCAAATTTCTGGCAATCTAATTAGTGACATCTTCAAAAATCCTACAGTTAACATTATACTTAACGAATTAAATATTGAATGATTTCCAAGATTGGGAATAAGGCACAGATATCCATTTTTACTATTTCTATTCAACATCACATCAGAGATCCTACCCAGTGAGGTGAGGCAAGGTAAAGAAGTACATGACATGATTAGAAAGGAAGAAGAAAAATTGTCTTTATTCACAGATGAAATGACTGTTTACATAGAAAATCGTGAGAAACCTAAAAACATGTACTAGAACTAATAAGTAAATTAGCAAATTTGTAGACACAATGACCATATACAAAAATCAATTGTATTTTTACATTCTAGCAGTGAAAAATTGGAAAATGAAATTAGAAAAACAATTTCATTTACTGGATTGTCAAAAACACGAAATACTTAGGAATAAACTTAACAAAAGAAATGCTCTCTACATTTAAAACCTCTGCATTAACTACTTCTACATCAAAACCCACAAAATATTACTCAGAGAAATTAAAGAAGAGTTAAATAAATGGAAAGATAAACCAAACTTATTGATTGGAATATTTAATGTTTTGAAGATGTCATTATCCCCAAAATTGATCTATGTGTTTAATGCTGTTCCAACCGTAATTCAATCTAACCACTTTGCAGAAATTGACAAATTGATTCTAAAATTTATATAAAAATGCTAAAGATCTAGAAATATCCAAAGCAATCTTGTAAAAGAAGGACACATTTGGAGGATTAATGCAACCTGACTTAAAGACTTACAGTGAAGCTACAGTAATCAAGGCACTGTGGTGCTGGCATAAATGTAGAAAAATACATCAATGAAATAGAACAGAGAACCCAGACATAGGTCCTCATTTATAGGGTGATTTGATTTTTGACAAAGACACCAAAGCAACATAATAAGGAAAGGAAACACTTTCAACAAATATTTCTGGGACAACTGGAGATCTAATATGTAAAAAAAAAAAGGAACTAGCCGGGCGCGGTGGCTCACGCCTGTAATCCTAGCTCTCTGGGAGGCTGAGGCGGGCGGATTGCTCGAGGTCAGGAGTTCGAAACCAGCCTGAGCAAGAGCGAGACCCCCGTCTCTACTATAAATAGAAAGAAACTAATTGGCCAACTAATATATATAGAAAAAATTAGCCGGGCATGGTAGCACATGCCTGTAGTCCCAGCTACTTGGGAGGCTGAGACAGAAGGATCGCTTGAGCCCAGGAGTTTGAGGTTGCTGTGAGCTAGGCTGACGCCATGGCACTCACTCTAGCCTGGGCAACAAAGCGAGACTCTGTCTCAAAAAAAAAAAAAAAAAAAAAAAAAAAAAGGAACTCTCAACTTTTACCTCCTCACAACATAGACAAAGTTAAACAAGATGGATCATGGACCTAAATATAAAAGCTAAAACTACAAAAATTCTGGAAGAAAAGATAAGAAACCTTGTGAACTTGGGGACTCGGCTTCTTAGGCAAGATTCTTAGGCAGTGATTAGAAATCAATAACTATAAAAGAAAAAATTTGTAAGTGGATTCTATTAAAACTTAAAACTTCTGTTCATAACAAAACATCTTTAATAAAATGAATATGCCAGGGGTGGTGTGCACTTATAGTCCTGGCTACTCGGGAGGCTGAGGCAGAAGGATCACTTATGTCCAGAAACTTGAGGCTGCAGTGAGCTATGATCATGCCACTGTACTTCAGCCTGTGTGACAGAGCAAGACCCTATCTTAAAAAAAAAAAAAAAAAAAAAAAATTAACATGCCATTTCATACTGGGAAAAAATTCACAAAACATATATATCTGACAAATAGCCAGTATTTAGAATATATCAGAATATATATATATGTGTGTGTGTGTGTATCTATACACACACACACATATATATATTTAAAAACACACTCTTGGGCTGGGCGAGGTGGCTCATGTCTATAATCTTAGGACTCTGGGAGGCCGAGGTGGGCAGATCACTCAAGGTCAGGAGTTCGAAACCAGCGTGAGCAAGAACGAGACACCATCTCTACTAAAAATAGAAAGAAATTAATTGGCCAACTAAAGATACATAGAAAAAAATTAGCTGGGCATGGTGGCACATGCCTGTAGTCCCAGCTACTACGGAGGCTGAGGCAGGAGGATCACTTGAACCTACGAGTTTGAGGTTGCTGTGAGCTAGGTTGACACCACGGCACTCTAGCCTGGGCAAGAGTGAGACTCTGTCAAACAAAACAAAACAAAACAAAAACACACACAAACACACTATTACAACTCAATTAAAAAAAAAAGACCAGCTCATTAGAAAATGGGTAAAAGATTTTAACAAACAGGTCATGACAGAAACTACAGGAATGCCCCACATGCACATGAAAAAGGGCTCAAAATTATTCATTAGTCATCAGGGAAAAGCAAATTAAAATCACATTGAGATACCTCTACATATTTTCCAAATGACTACATCTAAAGACTAACACCAGCAATTGTCATTAAGAATGTAGCGTAACCAGAACCTACATATTATTGAGGGGAGTATAAAATGGTACACTTTGGGGAAAAAAATCTTTCAGTATCTTGTAAATCTAAACATACACCTGTCCTATGACTTGCAATCCTACTCCTGGGTATTTTACTCAAGGGAGAGGTTCCAGGGCTTTCTGGATCCAGAAAGGAAAACATGTCCACAAAAAGACTAATACACAAACGTTCATAGCAGCTTTATTCATAATAATTAAAAGCCAAAAACAGCTCAGAAGAATGCATAAACACACTGTGGTATGTTCATAAAATAGAATAATACTGAGCACTAAATAGGCATAAACAACAATATGAATAAGTCTCAAAGGCATGCAGAATGAAAGAGCATTACAAAAAGCACGTATACTATATGATTTTATCTACACGAAATTCTATAACAGGCAAAACCAATATGTCATGAAAAAAATCAGAACCGTGGTTGTTTCTGGGGAGGGCTTGACTGGGGAGGGGCATGAGGGAACCTTGTGGAGTTGATGTTAATGTTCTATAATTTAACTGGGACTTGGGATACATAAGTGTTAGCATTCATCAGAACTTATTGAAAAGTACACCTAAGATTTGTGCCATTCACTTTATGTTAAGTATATCTGAAAAAAGATCTGTAAACAAATATTGAAGTAAAGTGAATAAAATGCATGCTAAAGTCTTTAGAGGTGAAATGATGGATTGATAAATGAAAGGATAAATAAGGCCGGGTGCGGTGGCTCATGCCTGTAATCCTAGCTCTCTGGGAAGCCAAGGTGGGCGGATCATTTGAGCTCAGGAGTTTGAAACCAACCTGAGCAAGAGCGAGACACTGTCTCTACTATAAATAGAAAGAAATTAATTGGCCAACTAATATATATAGAAAAAATTATCTGGGCATGGTGGCGCATGCCTGTAGTCCCAGCCACTCAGGAGGGTGAGGCAGGAGGATTGCTTGAGCCCAGGAGTTTGAGGTTGTTGTGAGCTAGGCTGATGCCACGGCACTCACTCTAGCCTGGGCAACAAAGTGACACTCTGTCTCAAAAAAAAAAAAAAAAAGGATGAATAAATAGATAGGTGATAAAGCAGATAGCAAAAGGGCCATTATAGATATAAGCCATGGGTATATCAGTGTTAAAATGTACAACCTGTGCAATGGCTTACATCTGTAATCCCAGCATTTTGGGAGGCAGAGGCAGGAGGATCACTTGAGCCCCAAAATTTGAGACTGCAGAGAACTATGATCACACTACTGCACCCCATCCTGGGTGACAAAGTGAGACTTGACTCTATTGAAAAAAAATACTCCTTTGAGCATTTCCTGTAGGGCCAGTTTAGTGGTGAGAAACTCATTTAGCATTTGGTTGTCTGGGAAAGACTTTTTCTCCTTCATTTATGAAGCTTATACAGGCAGGATATAAAATTATTGGCTGAGAGGTTTTTTTTTTTTTGAGACAGAGTCTCGCTTTGTTGCCCAGGCTAGAGTGAGTGCCGTGGCATCAGCCTAGCTCACAGCAACCTCAAACTCCTGGGCTTGAGCAATCCTGCTGCCTCAGCCTCTCAAAGTAGCTAGGACTACAGACATGCTCCACCATGCCTGGCTAATTTTTTCTATATATATTAGTGGCCAATTAATTTCTTTCTATTTTTAGTAGAGATGGGGTCTCACTCTTGCTCAGGCTGGTTTTGAACTCCTGACCTCAAGCAATCTGCCTGCCTCGGCCTCCCAGAGTGCTACAATTACAGGCACGAGCCACCGCACCCGCCTGAGCCCAGAAATTTGAGACTATGTGAACTATGATCACACTACTGCACCAGCCTGGGTGAAAGAGTGAGACTTGATTCTATTGAAATAAAGACTCCTTTGAGCGTTTCCCCTAGGGCCATTCTAGTGGTGAGGAACTCATTTAGCATTTGGTTGTCTGGGAAAGACTGTTTCTACTTCATTTATGAAGCTTATACAGGCAGGATATAAAATTATTGGCTGAGAGTTTTTTTTTCTTTCGGCACTTTGAAAATCCCACCCTATTCTCTTGTAGTCTGATAGGTTTCTGCTGAGAAGTCCACTGTTAGTCTGATGGGGCTGCCTTTATAGGTGACGACATACCTTCTTCTTGCTAAAAAATTCTTTTTTTCACTTTGACTTTAGACATTCTAACATAATGTGCTGTGATGAAGTCTTTTTTGCAATGTGTTTTTCTGAATTTGCTGGGCATCCTGTATCTGGATGTTTATCTTTCTTGCTAGACTTGGGAAGTTTTCATCAATTATTTCCTTCAGTAGGTTTTCTAAACTTTTTAATCTCTCTTCTGCCTCAGGAATACCAATAATTTGTAAGTTTGCTCACTTTATGTAGTCCCAAATGTCTTGAAGGCTCTGTTCATTCTTGTTTATTCTTTTTTTCTATTTTTGTCTGACCAGATTATTTCAGAAGACCTATTTATTATTGAAGCTTTTGAATGTATTTTTATTTCCTTCATTGAATTTTTCAGTTCCAGAATTTCTGTTTGGTTTTTTTCTTTAGCTAGCTATTTCTTTGGTAAATTTCTCATTCATATCCTGAATTGATTTTCTGATTTCTTCCTGCTGGTTTTCAAATTTCTCCTGCATTTCTTTTCTTTTCTTTTTTTTTTTTTTTTTGAGACAGAGTCTCACTCTGTTGCCTGGGCTAGAGTGCCATGGCGTCAGCCTAGCTCACAGCAACCTCAAACTCCTGGGCTTAAGTAATCCTTCTGCCTCAGCCTGCTGGGTAGCTAGGACTACAGGCATGCACCACCATGCCCAGCTAATTTTTTCTATATATTTTTAGTTGGCCAATTAATTTCTTTCTATTTTTAGTAGAGACGGGGGTCTGGCTCTTGCTCAGGCTGGTTTCAAAATCCTGACCTCAAGTGGGCCACCTGCCTTGGACTTTCAGAGTGCTAGGATTACAGGAGTGAGCCACTGTGCTTTGCCTCTCTTGCATCTCTTTGAGCTTCTTTAAAAATCAATATTTTGAATTCTTTGCCTGGCATTTTGAGGAGTTCTTTTGATTGGGACTGTTGCTTAACCAATGTTGTGATCTTTTGTTGGTGTTATATTTCCTTGCTTTTTCATGTTTCCTGTGTCCATCTGTTGATATTTGTGCATCCTATGTAGTAGTTGCTTATTCTGATTTTTTGAAATTGCTTTCAAAGGGGGGGATTTTTTCTTGAAGATGTATATGTTGTTGGTTGAGTAGGACACTTTGGCTTTGATTTTGGGTGCCTGTGGCTGTGTGACCTTCGTATGATTTCTTCGCCAGTACAGAGGATCAGTGGCATTTGTGATTTCCTTGGTGGCACAGGGTACAGTTATCAGTTGAGGCTGTGGTGAAATGTTACTGGGGACTTGGATGTCACCTGAGCCTGTCTCCAGGCCCTGGTGGTGGCAGCAGTGGGCTGAATGTGCCTGTTTTGAGGCCCCGGAGCAGCTTACACTGGCGCCAGTGTTAGTGGGGCCTAGAGGGCCAATTCTTGGACCTCCGGGTGTCGTGCTTAGAAGTTAATAGTAGGAGCAGTGGGCCGGGTGTGTGGGTGAGTTCACAGGCTCCTGAGAAGCCGGTGTGATGTGGATGATCATGGTAGTGCTGGTGGAGCAACCCACTGGGACCCAAATGATCCACATTAGTGTTGCTGGTAACTGTGATGGGTTGGGGGGTGGCTAGACCCCAGTCCCACAGCTGCCCATTGCAGAGTGGTGGGTATTGTCCTGAATGTGCTTAGGAGAACTTGGGCTCCTTTTTCCCTGCCCAGTTAGGCAGCAGCTGCCCTCTGTGGAGGAGGCACGTGCTACCTAGCATCACATCTCAATTCGGACTAGCCACAATTTGTGTTCAGTAACTGCATGTGGCTAATGGCTACTGTATTATATGGTTCAGTGCCTAAAGGATCAGAGAATGGGGGTTGGGGGTATCTGACGGACAACACCCAGAACTGAAGGAACACACAGTAATTTATTTGCCCACTTCCAAGTGTTGGCTACTTTTTTCCTTAATGTTGTCCTCTGCGCACGAACTGAAGGTAGAAACTGGTAGAAGAGAGGCTAATAAAGAGGAGACAGAGCATAAAGGACTTTGGAAGAACAGGGTTATCTGAGGTTTTGAGTTTAGAGGCCAGGATCTCCACTTGCCTATAAGATATCTGTTTAAATGTTTAAAATGGACCTTCCTGGGTAAATGAATTAGAAAAAGCATGCATCTCCTTCCAGAGTGTAGGGTGCAGAGTTTGGAAAGCACAAATGGGTTGGATTTCAGTTCCTACTGGCACCTTGACTAGATAGCCTTGCACAGTGCACAACCTGCACAACTATACTGGCAGGCGCCACTAAAGGCCTCAGATGGGGGAGTGATGAAGCCTCCTTTACTCTGGCAGGAAGGAGAGTGGGGGAGTGAGGAGGTGTGGCCAGAAGCAGGACAGAGTGAGAGGTATGGAAGCAGATTGAGGGGTTTTGTTTGATGGCATTGTTTTCTCTGTGAAGAAGGAGAGATAGTCTAAGAGTGAGGATCAGAGCTTTGGTGGGAGAGGCAGGTATGATTCAGTCTCCACGAGGAAGGCAAGAGCATGGACTACAGAAAACCAGAGGGTTGATGAACAATGTCATGGCCTGCCAGACTTTTCTCTGGGGTGGAAGGCAGGAGTAGGGAAAAGTTAAAGAGTCTGCGGTGAGCGTACTGGGGAAATGGACCATCCCGAGGTGCAGGCTGGGAGAAAGGAAGACCATCTGTTGGCCAGACGTCAGAGAAAACTCCAGCAGCTTGCGTTCATCAAATAATGTATACCAGTCCCTGCTCCAAGCATTTTACTAATATTAAGCCATTTGATTATTAATTATTACTCCCACTTGGCATATGAGAAAAGCAAAGCACAGAAAGGTTGAGTGACTTGCTCAAAGTCACACAGCTAGTTAGTGGCAGAGCCAGGATTTGAACCTGGGCTCTCTGGCACTAGAAGCTACGTGGGAAGAATTCTCTTGGTTCTGGCTCCAGCCCTCTCAAACTATGAGAGGCCCTTCCTGATTTTTCTAATGGGGGCGTCTGTGAGGTTATAGGATCAGTTTCAAGGATGGGGCAAAGTGATTTTTTTAAAAGCCCATAAGGTAATCATTTGTTTTGTTGGGTTGGGTCTAAACACTCTTTTTCTTTTCTTTCTTTCTTTTTTTTTTGAGACAGAATCTTTTTTTTTTTTTTTTTTTGAGACAGAGTCTCACTTTATTTCCCAGGCTAGAGTGAGTGCCATGGCGTCAGTCTAGCTCACAGCAACCTCAAACTCCTGGCTCAAGCAATCCTCCTGCCTCAGCCTCCCAAGTAGCTGGGACTACAGGCATTCGCCACCATGTCCGGCTAATTTTTTGTATATATATATTAGTTGGCCAATTAATTTCTTTCTATTTATAGTAGAGACGGGGTCTCGCTCTTGCTCAGGCTGGTTTCGAACTCCTGACCTCGAGCAATCAGCCCGCCTCGGCCTCTCAGAGAGCTAGGATTACAGGCATGAGCCACCGTGCCCGGCCCCAGAATCTCATTTTGTTGCCCAGGCTACAGTGAGTGCCATGGTGTCAGCCTAGCTCACAGTAACCTCAATCTCCTGGGCTCAAGCAATCCTGTTGCCTCAGCCTCCTGAGTAGCTGGGACTACAGACATGTGCCACCATGCCCGGCTAATTTTTTCTATATATATTAGTTGGCCAATTAATTTCTTTCTATTTATAGTAGAAACGGGGTCTCACTCTTGCTCAGGCTGGTTTCGAACTCCTGACCTTGAGCGATCCACCCACCTCGGCCTCCCAGAGTGCTAGGATTATAGGAGTGAGCCACTGCACCGGGCCTGGGTCTAAACATTCTTATGTCCAAATGCCATGCGCCCCCAGGGAAATCTGGGAAACCTGGCCAGGTCTGCTTTCTGCTCCAGCCTCAGGGACAGGCCACCCAGGTGGAGGTTGAGTGACACCCATCTTTATTCATACTGTGGGTTTTTTTTTTTCTGAATGAGTCAGCATACTAAATATTTAATAGTGACCCTATGGAAACAATGTGCCCCTCCTCCATTGTTTCTTATTTATTTATTAATGAGATTTTTACTTTTTTTTTGAACTAAGTCTTTGAAACCAAATGCACGTTTTACACTTAGGACATATCTCCATTTGGACTAGTCACATTTCGAGTGCTCAGTAGCCACTGGTAGCTGGTGGCTACCTTTTTTGTTTTTGTTTTTGTTTTGAGACAGCATCTGGCTCTGTTGCCCAGGCTAGAGTGCCGTGGCGTCAGCCTAGCTCACAGCAACCTCAATCTCCTGGGCTCAAGCAATACTCCTGCCTCGGCTTCTCCAGGAGCTGGGACTACAGGCATGCGCCACCATGCCCGGCTAGTGGCTACCTTTTTGATCAGTGGAGCTTCCAGAGATCAAGGGAGCAGGGACTAGAACATACGAAACATCTGATAAACCACATGAAAGAGCTGGGATACCCCGAAGTCAGTGGTATCATTTTGATGAGTTTATGCAGAGCAGTGATAGGTTGGGATATTACCAAGTTCTCTCATGCTGTGTGCAGGGAGAATGGATTAGATGGAGACAGCCTGGAGACAAGACAGCTTTTCCCCTTTCCATCTCACTTCCTGTGCGTCTCCAGCCCACAGTGGTGTATCTTGCCTTTAGATGCACGGCACTTATTGTCCATACCATTTGTTTACTGGTCAGACATTGTCTCGTGACATCTTTTATGTTGACCTGTCATTTTCCAGCATTTTTCTTTTCTTTTTTTTTGAGACAGAGTCTCACTTTTGTTGCCCAGGCTAGAGTGAGTGCCGTGGCATCAGCCCAGCTCACAGCAACCTCAAAATCCTGGGCTCAAGCGATCCTCCTGCCTCAGCCTCCTGAGTAGCTGGGACTACAGGCATGCAGCACCATGCCCGGCTAATTTTTTGTATATATATTTTTAGTTGGTCAATTAATTTCTTTCTATTTTTAGTAGAGACAGGGTCTCGCTCAGGATGGTTTCCAACTCCCAACCTTGAGCAATCCGCCCGCCTCAGCCTCCCAGAGTGCTAGGATTACAGGCGTGAGCCACCACGCCCGGCCTTCTTTTCTTTTTAATCCCTGCCTAGGTAGCTGCTTCCTGGCAACAACTTGTACCACAAAGGGGGAACTGACATTCTGCTGGACATGCCATGTCTGCAAAGAAAAAGCCTAGAGAATATGCACCAATCTATTAATGATATTTACCCCTGGGAAGTAAGATTAGAGAAGATGGAGAGACTTTCACTTTTTACTTTAAACAAGTAACATTTCATAAGCTCATACTAATTTTATAACTAAGAGGAGAATGATGGGCACAGTTCATAGTAAAGTGCTGGGCAAACAAATGTTTTTTGTTGTTATTTTTATGATTGTTCTTTTGTGCAGTCCTAGAGTCAGAAAATATCACTTAAGAAAACAATGCCTTATCACATGTCTTTTATTAGAGGCAGACAGATTTTGGGGTTGGGGGTAGTATAGGAGAAAGCAGAGAATGTTTACCTCAAAATTTAAAAGAATATCTGTACAAATTTGAGGATACAAATTCAGGAGGCTGTGGATAGTAGGCTCAGATGCACCTACAGTGAAACACGCCTTATGTTTCTCAAACACATATGTAAAAACATAAACATAGGCCTCAAAAGAAATGAGATGCCATGTCATACATTTTTGCAGGATATAAGGGCCACTCTGGTTTTCTAACTTTATTTGAACACAAGATATCTAATATTATGCATGTAGAGAATAAGAGGTCATTGGCATGAAAAGGGAGAAGAAAAAGATTTATAATCAACACTACATGGGGAGAAAGCAAACTCACAAACACTGGCCTATTCAGCAGATGGATATGAGAGACCAGGAGGTAGACCAGGGGCAAATAGAGCAGGGAGAGAGAAGAAAAGGAGGAGCCGTGGAAGCTGGGGCCATTCCTAGGCCCCATTTATTCATTCAACAAATTGTTATCGTGTTCCCACTATGGGCCAGGACTCTTCTAGGTATTAGAAGTACAGCAATGAACAACTCAACACCTCTACTCTCATGGAATTTATATGCTAGAGGGAGAAGACACAACAAACAAGTAAGGCTAAAAGTATATGACATGTCAGGTGGCGACACGTGCTTTAGGTAAAATAAAATGTCAGGTGGCAGTCTGCTCTCGGTTCTTGGTGTGCTCTTGGCTGAAGAATGAGCAGACACTCCAAAGTGTCAGGTCCAGCCTCTTGGCGGATTGTTATTCTAGTTCTTTGGCTCCTTGCTTGGAAAAAAATCACAAGCCGGGACGGTGCGATGGAGTGACGACAAGCAGGAAGCAGTTTCACACGAGCGGCTTTTTATTATAAAACAAAACAGGTCTGTCTCCACGATCGGAGAGGGACAGACTGACTCACTGACTTACTGACTAACTGACTTGTACAGTCAAAGAAAACCTCACTGATAAGGAATCATTTGAGCCAAGGCCTCAAGAGACCCATGTGGCCGGGCGCGGTTGCTCACGCCTGTAATCCTAGCACTCTGGGAGGCCGAGGCAGGCGGATTGCTCGAGGTCAGGAGTTCGAAACCAGCCTGAGCAAGAGTGAGACCCCGTCTCTACTATAAATAGGAAGAAATTAATTGGCCAAGTAATACATATAGAAAAAATTAGCCGGGCATGGTGGCGCATGCCTGTAGTCCCAGCTGCTCGGGAGGCTGAGGCAGCAGGATTGCTTGAGCCCAGGAGTTTGAGGTTGCTGTGAGCCAGGCTGATGCCACAGCACTCACTCTAGCCTGGGCAACAAAGCGAGACTCTGTCTCAAAAAAAAAAAAAAAAGAGAGACCCATGTGAACTAGGATGCAGAACACGAAACAGTAATCATCGCAGAAGACGCTACGCCGTTGGTTGTCCATGCAACATCCAGTTATTGCTTCCTTCTCTCTAACAGAGCCCTCCTTCCCTTGCCATAAGCAGCCAGGTGATCAGGAGAAAGCTGGAAGCCATCTCTAACCGTAGGGGTGGATGCCAATTAGTCTAAGCCAATAGTGGCCACCCATCCTCACTTACCAGTGACCAGTTCTGGAAGCCACGTTTAAGCCAGTCAACACAGGGAATTGCCCCGGTCACTGTCATTGGTCTGGGAGTAGGCACATAAGCTAAGCTGGCCTAAGCGGATTTATGTTTCTGTTTGGGGGAGGAGGTTTTTCCCTCTGTCCATGATGGATGTGAACAAGGAAGGATGTTGTCACAATTGCACAGGACTTGGGGGCACAGCCATCTCTGGACAATGAGGGAAGCCTGGAGACAGAGCCAATACAAAGAAGAGGGCAGAGCTGGGAGCACTGCAGAGAAAAGGGGTCAGAACCCTGAGTATCCCATGCCTGGAGCCTGCTGCACTTCGAGACTCCCCGTTATGTGCAATGAAGAATCTCCTTACTGTTTATGCCAGTTCCAGTTTGTTTTTTTATTCCTTAGTGTTTAAAGGTTCTTGATTATGACAATAAAAATAATAGCAATCAACGGTTCTTAAGAATTATCTTGTGCCAGGCACATTCTTTATATTTATAATTTTGTTTAACGTTCTTGACAATCTTATAAGGCATATACACTATTGTCCTTATTTGCAAAATGTAAGTGATTTTGCTCAAGGTCATGTGTGTAGTAAGTGGCAGAACCAAAACTTTTCATTTGTTTGTTTGAGACAAAGTCTCACTCTGTTGCCTGGGCTAGAGTGCTGTGGTGTCATCATAGCTCATTGCATCCTCCAACTTATGGGCTTGAGTGATTCTCCTGCCTCAGCCTCCCAAGTAGCTGGGTCTACAGGCGTGCACCACCATGCCTGGTTAAGTTTTCTATTTTTGTAGAGATGGGGTCTCGCTATGTTGCTCAGGCTAGTCTTAAACTCCTAGGCTCAAGTGATCCTCCTGCCTTAGCCTCCTGAGTCACTGGGATTATAGGCATGAGGCATCCTGTCTGGCAGAACCAAAATCTTTCAGAGCTCAGAGCCTGTGCTCTTAACCCCTATGATGTTTCCACTGATAGATGAGGCAGAGGAAAAGAAAAGGAAGGAGCTTGGGAAGAGGCCACAGGAAGAACAGGAGATGTTGATATTATTATTAATTTTATAATTATTAATATATAATCTTGTTCTCTCCACCTGGAACACCTCATCCCTGGGACACCTTTTCCCCATGCCCACTTCTCTGGCTAGGAACTTCTATTTGTTCTTTAGGAACTTGACTCAGCTGTCACCTCCTCTGAGGAGCCTTCCCACATCCCATCTCCCCCAACCTCCAACCCTCTGGAATCCCACAAAAATGTGCCCAGATTTCTATTATAGCCCAAGTTATATTATAAAGTGTTCATTTTCATACCTCCTCCTTGTACTAAATCCAGAACTCCTTGAGGGCAAGGACTATGTCTAATTATTCCTTGTGGTCCCAGTGCTTAGCTCTGCTTATTGTAGGTGCTCAGGGAAAGTGAGAATGAATGAAAAAGTTGTCACACCTCGAGGACCCTCTGTCTTACTAGCTGCCTTGCTAAGAGATGTAAAGTTACAAAGATCAGGCCTTTGGCCCCTTAAAATTCATAAACAAATTGAGGATGTGTTCTTGTCTTTGAATTCTACATTATAGAAGCCCAACACAAACTAGCTTAAAAGGGGAAAAAAGAATGTGGGCAGGGGACAGAATTCATTTGTCCTGGGCAGGTTACTTCTATTCACAGTTTCAGGAATAGCCGAATCTAGGATCCAAGGGTTTCCAACAACGCTATCCTCCAGATGAGGTCTCTTTCTATAACCTGCTCTTGGGTGGCTTCATCCTCAGCAATTTTTTTTCCATGTGAAAGCCCCTCACAGCTCCATGTTTATATCTAATTGTAGCAAAAATAGAATGGTTTATGCCAATGGCCCCAGCAAAAGTCCTAGGAGTAATTCTCAATGCTTTTAATTGAGTCACCTGCCCTTCACCAAACCCATTATAGTAACTCTGAATAGGGCTAGGTCACATACCTACCTTTGGATTTGGAAGTGGGGTTGACCCTATCCAAATCGTATGGATTAAAAGTGAGGGAAGGTTGTTCACCAGAGGAAAATCAAATTGATGTTACTAAAAGGGGGAGAAGGTATTAGGCAAACAAAAACCAACACATCCTCCATGGAGGAGATGTCCCATACATCAGTGATTATATGGTAAGGCTAAGAGTGACGCTTGTCGTAAGTGCTTACAGCCAAAGATTAGGTAGGAGAAACGGTCACTTCAAGGACAGCTGTCCACAAACACCCTTCTAGGAGGAAGCCTATGAACTAGGCCTTTTGGATAGGTAGGATTATGGTAGATGAAGATGAGGAGGCCTTTCATATATGTGGAAAGGCATGAACAAAGGCAGGAAGGCAAGGATCCTTTGAAGGTTTTCTGAGTTTGCTGGGAACTTTTGAGAATTAAGTCTGGAACTTTTGTTGGGGTCTAGATATATACATAGTCTAATAAGTGCCAATCTTTATGCAGATTTCTTCCATATATGATCTCAAAAAAGAGTAATTTGGGCAGGCACCAGGAGGAGGATTATTCTTCCCATGTTCCGGATGGGGCAAATAAGGCCTAGTGCAAGAGATGCCTGCTGAGAGTTCGCCCTCTTGTGGCCAGAGGCGGAACAGCACAAGAAGCCCAATTTCTGTCCTCTGGCCCGGGACTGCCCCTCCCCACATCCACAGTAAAAATAAAATCTGGGGTTGGAAATCACCAGGACAGCAACTGTGGCTCAGCCCCAGGGCCAGCCTGAGGACACCTTTGCAGGAAGCTGTGGGAACAACTAGGCAGAAAGAAGGTGTCTGACTTGCATGATGGCTAAGAGCAAAGCCTCTGGAGTCAGGCCTGGTTTTGATTCTCAGTTTCACGAGTTAAGGGTGTTACCTTGGGCAGATTATACAACTTCTCTAAATCTTAGTTTCCTTATCTGTAAACAAGGTAAAGAACAATACCCATCTTATAGGATGGTTCACGAGGTCTGAATGAGATATTGCATAGTAAGAACTTAGCACACTCTTCCTCTTCCGGTCTGGTCTCCTCTTCCTCCTCTGGTCTCGTCTTCCTCTTTCTAGTCTCCTCTTCCGGTCTGGTCTCCTCTTTCCCCGGCCTCGTCTCCTCTGTGGGAGGTTTTAGGTTTTGAAGTCCCATTTATATGCAGAGTCCTGAAGCTGAGAGAAACCATTTTCCAGTTTTATTTTATTTTTTTAATTTAGGAAACCGTGTCAAAATAAGCTTTATAATAATCTCAGTCTTCATTTTATAAAATACATTTTTTTAAAGTTACCAGCAGTATCACTTCTGTCAGCCACCAGCCTTGTAAAAGGAATGAATCCATAATCACCCCTCTATGGGAATGAGGTCGATTTCAATGACTATCTAATAAAGGAATAAACTCAGCATTAAAAAAAAAATCAGAATCCTCAGGAACCCTAGAGGCGAATGGCAAAGGAAATTTTATCCGATGAAAACTGAGATCTTTTTTTTTTTTTAAAGCAAAGCAATTATTTTTTTCGAAGACAAAACTACATTTTTAAAAGTGGTAGTTTGGTTTATCAACAAATCTCTGTTTAAGGAATTGAATACGGAACTGATTATACAGCTGGCAAAACCCTCACTATTTCGACACAGTCTGAGATGGTCTAATTTAGTGAAAGGTCTGAATCAGTTCGAAGTGGATGGTTTTGAAACTCTGACTGGCTAAATTACCTTCAACTTGGTGTAAGCCAAGAAACTCTTTCCTTGAGATTTCGGCCTGCAGGGTGGAGGAGCATTCAATGCAATAAGCGATGAAGACGGTTTGGAATCAGCTTATCAACTGCAAAACAGTAACCACTCACTTCCTGATATTTGCACTGTTTCCCATATAGGATGCATTCCTCTATATGTGGCCTGGCCCCTGTTGGTGTTTGCTCACCTAAGGAAAGAGTCTTAACTCCCTCCTCCCCAATTCCATGTCACCACTGCACGTGTGATATACAGATGTGGAAACTGAGGCTTAGGGGGAGGGGTGCCTTGCACAAAGTTTCAAGGCTAAACTGTGGCTGGAAACATCTCCTTTTGACTCCCAGTCCAGTGCTCTTTGTAATGCATGTCGAAGCACTTGGTATACGGTAATTACATTATGAATAAAAGGAGAGAATTTTGGAAAATTGTTCTCTGCTGCATTTTAGACATTTTCCCTGTAATCCCAACTACTCATCTGGTCTCTCTATGTAATAATGACAACATGTATATAGCAGTTATTTTGCACCAGGTACCATTCTAAATACTGCATATATTTTCACTTAATTAATCCGGTCAAAACTTTGAGATATATACTTATTATTCACAGTTAACATATAAAAAAAGGAGGCCCTGAGAAATAAAGTAAAATGCCTAAAACAGAGATTCCCACAATTTCTCTGTTCCCAATACCTTTAGTGTCTTGGCACCCCAAGGCCAAAAGAAATACCCGATAGTTTTGTTTATTAAGTAGTTAGGTCCAAACGACTTCTAAGTAATTATGCCCAAATAGCTAAGTAGTCATTTGCAAAAAACAACTCACATAAATTAAAATAAAAAATATTTTTATTCCATATTTATTCCACGTAACCAGAATTACGTAGTAATGGGGAGGTATGTGCCTGTTGCACCATACAACTTCTCACAGTTTGAAATCAGGTTGTACGTTGCTATCCTCATTCCCTGTTCTGCATTGATTTTCACGTGGTACTTGCTTTGTATCACTGTAACCACAGACAAAGCC
Source organism: Microcebus murinus (assembly GCF_040939455.1). Taxonomy (NCBI): domain Eukaryota; kingdom Metazoa; phylum Chordata; class Mammalia; order Primates; family Cheirogaleidae; genus Microcebus; species Microcebus murinus. The sequence goes on along the minus strand of NC_134119.1, from coordinate 39,309,060 downwards.
AGCTTTGCAAAGACATGATGTCATCGGAAGCAAGGTAGCACAAGCTGATGTTGAAACCGTGAACTACCCTGAGCTGTAGTTTGTGGGTGCCTGATAGATGACGTCATTGTGTTTCTCTCAAAGATTTAAGATAACTGCAGTGCCCCACCTCCCCCAGAACGTGTGCTGCAGTGCCCGGGGGTGTCGTCTCAGTCTGCTGGGACAAAATTCTATAAACTGGGTGGCTTAAACAACAAAGATTCATTTCCTTACAGTTCTGGAGGCTGGAAGTCCATGATCGGGAAGGTCGGGTTCTGGTGCGGTCTCTCTTCCTGGCTTGCAGGTGGCCACCTTCTTTTTTTTTTTTTTTTTTTTGAGACAGAGTCTCACTTTGTTGCCTAGGCTAGAGTGAGTGCCGTGGCGTCAGCCTAGCTCACAGCAACCTCAGACTCCTGGGCTCAAGCGATCCTTCTGTCTCAGCCTCCCAAGTAGCTGGGACTACAGGCATGCGCCACCATGCCCGGCTAATTTTTTCTATATATATTAGTTGGCCAATTAATTTCTTTCTATTTTATAGTAGAGACGGGGTCTCGCTCTTGCTCAGGCTGGTTTTGAACTCCTGACCTCGAGCAATCCGCCCGCCTCGGCCTCCCAGAGAGCTAGGATTACAGGCGTGAGCCACCGCGCCCGGCCGCCACCTTCTTGCTGTGTCCTCTCATGGTGGAGAGAGAGAAAGGGATCTCTTTCTCTTCCTCTTCTCAGAAGGCCACTAATTCTATCACGAGGGCCCCACCCTCATGACCTAATCTAACCCCAGTTGCCTCCCAAAAGCTCTTTCTCCAAATACCATCACATTTGTGGTTAGGGCTTCAACAAATGAATTTTGGGGGACACAAAAATTCAGTCCAGAATCAGAGTCTTGGCACACAGCTAAAGAAGAGCTAGTGAGAACAGGGACTTGGCCCTACAGCGCAGATATTGAACCCCTGTGCTTGGGGCCAGGCTGGGCTGTTTTGTCCCGTGCACCCCATCCAATAGTGTTTACCCTTTAGGAAACAGGCTCATTCATTCAGCAGATGTGTGATGAGTCACCACTCTGTGCCAGACCTAGTGCTGGGCTGGGCTAGGGTGGGGTGGGGAAGGGACAGAGCTCAAAGGGGTGACCAGAAAACCCAAGGTGGAGCTGGTAGCAGGTTGGAGGAAGAAGGGACAGGATGGGGACAGATGATCCTTCACAATTTTTGCTCAGCAGCTCAGGGTTGCAATTTGTCCAAGAAAATGAACTGATCTGATTCAGCCACAGTCTGGTCTCCACCTTTAAATGTTGGGAACTGCATAAATCAGCACATTTCTCTCAAAGCAGAGTCTATATACGGCACCGCCAGGCTGCTCGCCATAATTAGGCCTCCCACAATGATTGTGTTTGCTCCTTGTGTTTTATCACCACCCTTGCAGGGGAAGGGAGAAGTGTGATCAAGGTTACGATGTTTGTGTACAGCCCAAATATATGACAGGTCTGGGGCAAGAGCACAGGCAGAGGCTCTGGCCTGTCCTCTTTTGCAAGCCCCAACTTTGCACCGCAAAGCGTCTACCTATGTGCTTTGGTCATGCCACCTTGTGTGCCCAAGCCTTCCCACCTCCGTTATTCCCCTGCAAATGACCTCCTTTTGGCTGTTTGAGCCAGGGGTGCACACAATGGGGACAGTCCACCCTTGGGAGGAAGGATCCCCCCAAAAGAGTGATGCACGTCCTGGAAGCAGGCTCGAGATCATTTAGACAGGGAGTTCTGGGGCACTGCAGCATTGTCTAAGAAGGTAGAGGCACTACAGGTGGGCATATGCTCTTGGTCTTTCAGATTCTTTGCCCCGTGGGCAGGGGCTTGGCTGCAGTAAGGCCAGAGAAGGGCCATCCAAACAGGGCACAAGGTAAGGGGGCCCTGGTCACTCGAGTCTAAGGGGGGTTCTCTGTGTGTGTGCTAAGGTAGAGAGGCACAGGGGTCTGACCCTGTCACACTGCCAGCAGGACTGGGCTTTACAGAGGTCTAGCAGTCACCTGAGTGGAGCCAGGCCTGCTAGGAATTCTGGGAGCAGTAATCACCATCCTGACTGCAGGGTACAGTTTTCTGCATGTATGTATTAACTTGCTGATTGAGATGTTTGTTTGTCTGCTTGGTCAGTTGCTAGGAGAGATGAATTAAATTCTCCAAATAGCAATTGTTGGTTTATTTATTTCTCTGTGAGATTCTATAATTTGGTGTTTTATGTATTTTGAAGCTGCCATTTTTAGTGAAAATATATGCTCATGGGTGGCTATTTGAAAATCTATAGTTCTTCCAATGATACTATCGTTTGCATTGAATTATAACTTTCAGATATTAGGATAAGCACCTCAGCTTTCTTTTGGTTCCTATTTGTCTAATATATCCTTTTAAATTCTTTTCCCTCCAATCTCTCTATATCCTTTTGTGTTTGCTTGAAAATAGCACACTGCTGGATCTTACATTGCACATCTAATTAGACTCTCTGTCTTTTGATTGATGACTATAACCCATTTATCTTTATTGTAAATACTGTTATGTTATGCCTATATCAATAATGAATTTCTGATTTTGTAAAAAATGCTTTACTGTTTATTTAACTTCAAAAAAATTTCAGCCAGCCTGGGCAACATAGTAAGATACCATCTCTACAAAATATTAAAAAAAAATTAGTGGGGTGTGGTGGTGTGTGCCTGTAGTCCCTGCTATTTGGGAGGCTGAAGCAGGAGATTCACTTGAGCCCAGGAGTTCAAGGTCGTAGTGAGCTATGATTGCACCACTGTGCTCCAGCATGGGCAACAGAGCGAGATGTTGTCTTTTTAAAAAAAAAAAAGAAAAAGAAAAGAAAAAAACATTCAGCATTCCAAATATACAAAAAAAAATATAACAAAACATTGCAAATTTGTGTTTTAGAACAGAAGGTTCTCTGAAATTTCATTGATACAGTGGCTCTTCGATTTGCTGACAGTGAAAAAGTTCTACAGTTCATTTTATTTTATTTATTTATTTATTTTTGAGACAGAGTCTCACTTGTTGTCCAGGCTAGAGTGAGTGCCATGGCGTCAGCCTAGCTCACAGCAACCTCAAACTCCTGGGCTCAAGCGATCCTTCTGCCTCAGCCTCCCAAGTAGCTGGGACCACAGGCATGTGCCACCATGCCCAGCTAATTTTTTCTATCTATATTAGTTGGCCAATTAATTTCTTTCTATTTATAGTAGAGACGGGGTCTCGCTCTTGCTCAGGCTGGTTTCGAACTCCTGACCTCGAGCAATCCGCCCGTCTCGGCCTCCCAGAGAGCTAGGATTACAGGCGTGAGCCACCGCGCCCGGCCTACAGTTCGTTTTAAAACAATTTAAAAACTACTGTACTTAACTAAAAAAGAAAAATCCAAACACTTTTCATTTCAGCCGACCTCCCTTTGTCTACAGCCAAGAGTGGCAGCAGAATGCCATGTCACGACATACAAACACACAACCCGAAGCTAAATGGCAGCTCAATGGATGCGATGTCAACAGGTCCAGCCTCACAGCGCATGCCCTGAGCTACGGCACCCTCAAAAGGCATCTTCCCCACAGCCTCAAGGACAACTCTCGCTTATTGTGTTCTTTTTACAAACTATAGATAGGTACAGTTCATAACTCAGGATTTCTAGCCAATAACCATATAATTTACATCAGCTTACAAATTCAAAAAAAATGCCAGAAACTTCCTTAAATGCCTTGCCGTACCAACAGCAAAGGGTACAGAGGGAGGAGTGCATCTCTGATTTAAAAGCAAACAGCTGGCCGGGCGCGGTGGCTCACGCCTGTAATCCTAGCTCTTGGGAGGCCGAGGCGGGCGGATTGCTCAAGGTCAGGAGTTCAAAACCAGCCTGAGCAAGAGCGAGACTCCGTCTCTACTATAAATCAAAAGAAACTAATTGGCCAACTAATATATATAGAAAAAATTAGCCGGGCATGGTGGCTCATGTCTGTGGTCCCAGCTACTTGGGAGGCTGAGACAGAAGGATCGCTTGAGCCCAGGAGTTTGAGGTTGCTGTGAGCTAGGCTGACGCCACGGCACTCACTCTAGCCTGGACAACAAAGCGAGACTCTGTCTCAAAAAAAAAAAAAAAAAAGCAAACAGCTAATGACGGGATGAGAATATCAGGTTCTGCAAGCCCGGGTGAAATAATGGATGCAGGTCATGATTGTCCATGGCTTCGGACCCCACGAGAGGAAAGGCCAGTGGATGTCACCTGCCTCCTGACAGAACACAAGAGCTCCTCTGAAGTATTAGAGATTTGACAGAAGATCAAACCTGAACCTGAACAAACCTCCAGATTCCACTCCACCTGACAGAATGTACAACTCAGAAAATCTGAGGAACACAAGAAATGATATCACAGAACCGCAACAACAAAGCCCCAGGGTACCGGAGTGTGAGGACAAACAGCCAGGTTCCTTCAACACAGGAACTGCAAGAAAAATAAAAAAAATAAAAAGAGGGGAAACATATAGATTAAAAAAGACTCAAAAGACACTGAACCAGTACAATGTGCGGGCTTTAATAGGACCCTGATTAACAAACTGTAGGAAAACATTTATTAAAATTTATGAGACACTTGGATATTGGGTGATACCAAGGGATTATTATTATTATTTTTCGATCAGATAATGGTATTGTGGTTACATTGTTAAAAACACTTATTTTAGATTCACACACCGAAACACTTGGGGGTGAAGCGATATGATGCCTGGAATTTGATTTGGTTTCAAATACATTGGGGGGGGGCTAGGGGGAGGGGTAAGAGGAAGCCAGATTGGCCCCGAGCTGCTAATAATTGGTGAAGCGGAAGGACGGGCGTCTGGGAGTTCATGACTGCAGTTCTAGCTACTTTTATATTTATTTCAAGTTTTCCATAATAATACATTATTTTTAAAAAGGGTAAAGTAGGTTGGGCGCCGTGGCTCACACCTGTAATCCTAGCACTCTGGGAGGCCGAGGCGGGTGGATCCATCAAGGTCAGGAGTTCAAAACCAGCCTGAGCAAGAGCGAGACCCCGTCTCTACTATAAAAAGAAAGAAATTAATTGAACAACTAAAAATATATAGAAAAATTAGCCGGGCATGGTGGCGCATGCCTGTAGTCCCAGCTACTCGGGAGGCTGGGGCAGGAGGATTGCTTGAGCCCAGGAGTTTGAGGTTGCTGTGAGCTAGGCTGACGCCAGGACACTCAAACCCTGGCAAGAGGTGAGACTCTGTCTCAAAAAGAGAAAAGGGTAAACAACTGATGGGCTTCTTTGGGCCCCAGCGCCTACACCCCACGCCCGCCCCGCCTGAGCCTCTCTGGGCTTGAGCTGCACTCTCCGCGGACGCCGGGAGGTGGCGCCACCGCTGCTGCCCCGCCGCAGCCTCGCAGCCTCGCAGCCTCGCAGCCTCGCAGCCTCGCAGCCTCGCAGCCTCGCAGCCTCGCAGCCTCGCAGCCTCGCAGGCCGCCAGGGCTCCTGCTCCTCCACTTCACGCGGGGTGCGGGGAGGGGCGAGCCGGGGTCCGGGTCGCGTGTTCTAGGACTGTCCTGACCTCCATCCTTCAGGGCGGTGGCCACCTCTGATCCCCCTGTGTAGGCCGGGGAAGGGGCCTTGTCCTGGTCCCACTGAACCCAGTCTAGGTTCACCTTGATCTTGGGGTCTCCATCCCGCCTCCTCTGGCCTCTCCGCCCAGCTGGAGGCGGATGGCAGCCTCGCTGCCCACCCCCATGTCCGAGCCCGTCTCCCCATCCCAGAGCCGGCTCCCAGGGCCGGGCGGACGCCCCCTCCAGCTGGGCCTCCAGGCGCAAGGCCCCGGTTGGGAACCAGAACCGCGTCTCTGGGCGGGCTTGGCTGTGGCATCGAGCTGAGTGAGCACTGGACAGGGAGTCAGCAAACCTGGGTCCTAGACCAGCCTCCCTTGAGTAGGTCACGATGCTCCAAAGAGTGCCGGTGGTTTGAATGTAGAATACTGGCTTTCTAACTTTGTAAAGAAGTGGAACTCCATTTCCAGAACCCCAGCATATAAAATCAACAGGCATGGAGCATCCTCGCTGCACGCAGGAGAGAGTCAGTCCCTCTGGGCCCCACCCACCCTGGAGAGAGAAAACCCTGGACTTGCTACATCTCTGGCTGGCTGTCATCCCAGGAGTTCCTACCAGCCAGTCTGAGGCTCTAGTGAGTCCCCCTGGCACTCACTCAGTCCTTTCCTCCGTGTGCTTATTTACTCAGCAAACGTTTACCAAGCGTGTGCTCCATGCTGAGCCCCCAGGGGGACAAGCTGACCAAGATAAGGACTCTGTCCTCCATTCCCGGGAGCCTGACAAGCAGGCACGCCACCCGAAGCAAGTCATGCAGGCAGGTGGGCCCTGAATCCAAGAAGCACAGAGCAGAGGGTGCCTGCCCCAGCCAGGGAGCTGGGGAAAGCTCCTGGGGGCAGGGGGGAGGTGACATTTGGGTGAAAGTCGTGTAGAGGAAGAATGGCAAGAGGAGAGGAGGGTCAGGAAGACAGTGGGAAGCTTTCTCCCTTGATGGGGTCGCTTGGAGAGGACTCCCCAAAGTGACAGCAGGGAGCAAGGACTCCAGACTGTGGTTTGGGTGGAGAGCAAGTGCTCCCTAGCAGATACCCCGCCTGGCGCTTTGCATGATCATTTATCTACCCTCGGCCCGCAGATGGAGCAGCGAGGCCCCACGCCTCCTGAAGCACCACTCCAGGATGTCTGGGAGGAAATCCACTTCCCTCGCACAGCGAAATCGCCAATAATTGGTGGTGCTGAGAACACGAATAGCTTCATGGGCCCCAAACGGAAGGCTGAATTCCCAAGTGTTCCTTCCAAGAGCTGGGGGTGAATCCGTAATAAGGTGCCAAGATTTTAAAGCCCCCCTTCTTGGGCGGAATGTCTCTCCACCCACAAATAGAAACTTGCTGGGAATTTAATTAAGAACAGTGTACATAAAACTCACTGTTCCTAAGTAAACAAATATTAAGCAAGATACTTTGCTTTCATGGTATAGGCTTTCAAGGGGTGAAAAAAAAATAGGGACAGGAGGGGTGGGTGGGAAGATATTGAGGGGGAAGAGGAAGAAAGACTCAGACTGAGAAGAAAATAGATTCCAGGTCGGGGAGGGAGAGAGAACGGAAGGCAGCTATATACACTGCAAAGGGAAGCGAGGAAGAGAAGCAGATGAAAGGTTCTAACTTCTCCTTTGTCCAGAGCTTTCTCTGAGAGTCTCGGACCCTCACTTTCTTGCTTAGTTTTCTTTAGGTTTTTTTTTTTTTTTTTTTTTTTAGACAAAGTCTTGCTGTGTTGCCCGGGCTATAGTGCCGTGGTGTCAGCCTAGCTCACAGCAACCTCAAACTCCTGGGCTTAAGTGATCCTCCTGCCTCAGCCTACTGAGTACCTGGGACTACAGGTATGCACCACCATGCCTGGCTAATTTTTTCTATTTTTAGTAGAAAGGAGGTCTTGCTCTTGTTCAGGCTGGTCTTGAACTCCTGACCTCAAGAGATCCTCCAGCCTCAGCCTCCCAGAGTGCTAGGATTACAGGCGTGGGCCGCTGTACCTGGTCTTTCTTTAGGTTCTGATGCCTATGAGTTGCTTGGAGACAAACTGCTCTTCACACTGGATTTTCTTCTGGGCTTTGGAGCTGTCCTGCTAACTCTCCCCCACGCACTTGGCACTCACTGTCCCTGTGCATGCCGAGGGTGTCTTACTGTAGGCACCTGCCACTCTTCACTGAGGGCTTCCCCCCAGCCCTGGGTGCTTGGGCTGGAAATACTGGAGAGTTGATGGCCCTAGGAGCAGACAATGACAGATGGGAGCCCGAGTATAAACATCTCACCCCCTTTTCCCTTTAGGTGGGTGAATTTGGAGGTAAGTCTTCTGTACCAACCCTCAGAATTCCCAGTAGGATTAACTCTTGGTGCCCGCAGTGGTAACTGGACTGATAGCACAGCGTTAATTAGCTTCCATCCTTTCTCTTTCTTCCCCTCTCTCCTGCTGCTGCTTCCTGGAGTCACCTCCCAAAATAAATTATTTGCACTCAAATCCTTGTCTCAGGGTCTGCTTCTGGGAGAACCCACATCTAAGAAAGCCTTCATATACAATATTAAATTTTAGTTTGAGGAATCTCATGATTCCCCCCACCCCCTTAGGCCAAGCCTGTTTGCAATGGTGAATGACTAATATCCTTTTATTGTGAAGAGTTTCCATCGAGTGTTTATTATTTGCATTTCAAAAGTCTGTTGTCTCTGAAGGTTGGCGTAAAAAGTTAATTCTGGACCTTAGAGTTAATGGTCAGGTTACTAGAAAGTACGGATGTTTCCATTTCCGAATCCTAGGATTGTATCTAGACTCAACCCTCTAAGGCCACCTGCAATGAGAGTCAATAGAAGTAAGGTTGTAATTAATTGCTCCACTATGTTATCCTTCATATATTTTATGCATGAAATAAGTTTGTATTGAGAAAACATGTGCCATGCGCCCAGCATCCCTGCCCCATGAGCGTGCTGTCCTGGGTAGCTTGCGATTGTATCTCTGATGAGGTTTTAGTTTATTTGGTTGTTCATTCACTATTTACTGAGAGTCCTTCTGTGCCTGGCAGTGTGCTGGTTCCTGGGCATACAGAAATGTGTAAGGCATGGCCTGTGTTTCCCACAAGCCTGGAAGCCATAAGGCTGCCATAGATGATATATCATCAATCATAGTGGTGTTAACAGAAAAAAAGCCCAAACTCTGCAAAATAATTTAAACAGGTTTACTCTGAGCCAAATGTGTGTGACCGCAGGCCTGGAACACATGGCCTCAAGAGGTCTTGAGAAAATGCGCTAAGGTTAGAGTTTGGCTTTATACATTCATGGAGACAGAAATTACATGCACAATCATAAATCAGTACTTGGAAGGTGTACATTGGTTTGGCTCAAAAAGGCAGGACATCTTGAAGTGAGGGGAGCTTACAGGTTGTAGGTAGGTTCAATGATTCTTTGATTTGTAATTGGTTAAAGAAATGAAGCCTTGTCTAAAGGCTTATAATGTTTTAAGTTAAGACAAGGAAGTCTGTTAATCAGGGACAAAGCACCGGAGACATATACTGGACTCAAGTGATCTGTTAGGTAAATTGATGGCCTGCAGGTGTGGTTTAACCTCTGTCTTGCAAGGCCTCAGGTCCTGCGTTAATAATTTAGTTTCTTATTATTACAGAGAGTAATTCCAATGGGGAGGGGGCATAATGAGGCGTGTCTGGCCTCCCTTCTCCTCACGGCTGGACAACTCAGTTTCAAGGTTTTTCTGGGGTCCCTTGGGCCAAGAGAGGGTCCACTCAGTCAGATGGAGGGGTTAACATTTTATTTTAGTTCACAGTGGGAACATTTCCTGTGGCAGATGAACCCCCAGAGTCAGTGGGGGTGTGAAGGAGAGATGGGTTAATTCTACCCTAGGGCCTTGGGAGGGTCAGGAAGTCTTCCTGGAGGAGGGACCGTGGGCAGAGCCTGAAGCACTCCAGGGAGAGCTCCGGTGTGAGCAGGGATGTGGCAGGCCTTGCAGGACTGAGACAGTGAGGCTGCAGCCAGAGTGGAGGCAAGTGCGGGGCTAGGGTGTCCAGGTTGGGAGATTCTTTGGTTTTAAGATACTGGGCTGGGAAACAGTACGCACTGTGGTTGGGGCACAAGCTCTGACTATGGACAGACCCAAATTCCCATCTCAGTTTATGCATCAATATTATGCTGGGGACAGACTACCTCCTACGTAGGGCTGTTGAGAGGATTAAAGGAAAGAAGCCCAGTACAGCCCCTAGGACATAGTGAGTGCCCAATCAAAGGAAATTATTTGCCAGTAATTTGCACCAAGATGTCCTGGCTAGATATATTTACACACGCAAATCCATCCCATTGTATTACAATTGCCTGCAGTATTCAGGACAGTAACATGCGGTGCAGGCTTGTAGCCTAGGAGCAACAGGCTATACCATATAGCCTAGGTGTGTAGGAGGCTACCCAGTCTAGGTTTGTGCAAGTGTGCTCTGTGATGTTCGCACGATGAAATTGCCTAATCATGACACGTTTCTCAGAACGTATCCCCATTGTTAAGAGAAACCTGACTGTATTTTCATCTACCGAATTGAATACCTGGGGCCTGAGAAGCATCTTTGTAAGAGAGACTTGACCATGCCCAGGGCAGCAAGGAGCAGAAAGTGGACTAAACCAGGGCAAAGGGACACCCCTAAATGTGGCCCTGTGTGTCTACATGGGCTGGAAAGTTGCATCGTTTCCACCATCATCATCACCCCAGCAGTTCCTGGAATTCCTCCTTCAATACCTGGGCAGGGCGGGGAGGCCACCGTCTCGGTTGGCCCTCCCCTCCCATCCCCAGGGGGAGGTGTTGGTGCTTGCACCGGGGAATGGTGCCTGCCTGGTGCACTTGGGACAGGTGGATCGAGCGGCAGTACTCCAAACTTCTCACTCGCCTCAAGGCCCACATCTCACCCTTTTCAGAAGCATCAGCAATGATGTTCTCAGCTAAGTTGGAGACCCCCCAACTGCCCACCCATTCTGGTGTCACTCTGCACACAGGGTTGGAAGATGTGGGTGAGACTTGCTCTGCAGAAGGCCTGGAATTGGTTCTCCTTTACGAGACTGGGGACACCACAAGTCGAAGGAATTTCCTCTGACTTGGGAAATGAAAGGGACCAGAGAGAGTGAGAGCTAGGACAGCTCTGTATTTGTGCATGTGGGGAAACTCAGGCTCAGAGAGGTGAAGGGAGTGGCTCAGAATTATGTAGCAGTTCACTTTCCAGGCAGCCTTTTGTCTCCCTGGTCAGTATTCCCTCTACATCCCTTGAAGTTACTTTTCCCACCTACCTGAGATCTGCCAGCCAAAAAGTGTTGCCAAACCCCAAGCCCTCACCTCTCATCTGAGCCAGGTGCTTTTAATTCTGTCTTTAGAGAACTGCAATGCTGTCATTGAGAATTTGTCCGTCTATCTATCCCTTATTCATCCATGCATCCCTCATCCATCCATCCATCGCTCATCCATCCCTCATCCATCCATCCATCGCTCATCCATCACTCATCCATCCATCCATTGCTCATCTATCGCTCATCCATCTATCCATCCATCCATCACCCATCCCTCCTTCCCTCCCTCCATTATGTTTTCATCCATCCCTCTCTTATCCATGCTTCCTTTCCTCCCTCATCCATCCTTCCATCATCCATCCATCCATCATCCACCCAACATCCATCCTTCTATCCATCATCCATAATACAGCCATCATTCATCCATTCCTCCCTCCCTATCCATTCATCCCTTCCTCCCACATCCATCCATCTATCCATCCAATCATTCATCCCTCCCTCCACCTAGCAAAAGAACATCGATGCCATCTCTGCCCTAGACACTTTTTGTTGTTTGGGACACAGAGGTGAATATGGTGGAGGGTGAATTTGGACTCCCCATTGAAGTGTGGAGGCTCTGGACTCACAGCTGTTTCCTCTCTGTTTTCTCCAAAACACCTGCATTTCCTTGTCTATTAAACCAATCTCCATTTTTTAGTAACTTGCAACCCCTTGACTCACAACATTTTCCCTTCCTCCTTCCCATGTGGAATTTGCCATCAGTTTGAGGCACTCTGGGGCATGGTGGGGCGATCTGAGTGATAAATTCTGGGGGCAAAAGGTCCAGTGTGGCTCTGGCTTTTCAGGGGTGATTAGAACCATCTTCAGAGGCTACAGGCCCTGGGGAATATGAGCAGGAATTTCTCAGAACAAACCTCTCTGAGTCAGGGGTGCTGTGGTACATTTCCCCCTTGTCCCCTACATGTTGTGAAAAATGTTACCCTCACCCCTGGATGGCTGTAGCAGTGAAAGGGTAGTGAAAGGGACTTTTTCTTACTTGAGTCAGATTTATTTTAGTTGTAAGTCAAAGAAACTTGCATGTGGGTGGTAGAACAAAATGGTGGCCAACAGCTCCGGAATTTGAAGTCTCAGTTTCAGCTCTCATAGGGAGGGACATATGCAATTCTCACTTTTTCCCGTGAATTAAATAAAATCTCAAGCCCCCCAGCTGATTGAATGGACCTACTTTTCACCAAGGAGACCCCAGAAAAACCCTAAAGCTGAATTGCTGGCCACGAGAAGGGAAGTCAGACATGCCTCCTCATGCCCCCTCCCTTTCTGGAGACATTCCTTGTAACAGTAAGATACTAAATCATCAACAGGCCTAAGGCAAAGCTTAAACTACACCTGCAGGCCATCAATTTACTTAACAGATCACTGGAGTCCAGTATATGTTCTGGGTGGTTTGTCTCTGATTAACAGACTTCCTTACCTTAATTTAAAACATTCTAAGCCTTTAGACAAGGCCTCATTTCTTTAACCAATTACAAACCAAAGAATCTTTGAACACACCTATATCCTGTAAGCCCTTCCTCCCCCACATGTCCTGCCTTTATGGGCCAAACCAATGTACAACTCCCAAGTATCGATTTATGTTTGTACATGTAATTCCTGTCTCCATGAACATATAAAACCCACTGTAACCTAGCTACCATGGGCACATTTTCTCAGGATCTCTTGAGGCCATGTGCTCTAGGCTGGTCACACATATTTGGTTTAAAATAAATCTGTTTATGGCCAGGCTCAGTGGCTCATGCCTGTAATCCTAGCACTCTGGGAGGCCGAGGCAGGAGGATTGCTTGAGCTCAGGGGTTTGAGACCAGCCTGAGCAAGAGCGAGACTCTGTCTCTACAAAATAATAGAAAAATTACCCAGGCATGGTGGCATGCACCTGTAGTCCCAGCTACTTGGAAGGCTGAGGCAGGAGGATCTCTGAAGCCCAGGAGTTTGAGGTTGTTGTGAGCTAGGCTGACAACACACACTCTAACCCAGGTGACAGAGTGAGACTCTGTCTCAAAACAAAAACAAAAACAACCCTGCTTAAATTATTTTACAGAGTTTGGATTTTTTCTTCTGTGAATATTCCCATGTCCAAAACCCCAGGGAAGGGAGTCATTGGTCTAGTTTAGGCCAAGCTCCCTTGGTCGCTTTAAGCCAACTCTTAATAGCTGTGGCCAGGGAGGTGAGGTCACCTGTACAGAATGGCTGCTTGGACAGTAACTATGTGAATGGTGAGGAAGTTTGCCAGAAAAGGTCCCCAGAAAAGAGAGTAGCTGGTAGTCAAAGGTTCATGCAGAATGCTCATTTGGGAGTGGGTCTGCAGGTACCAGCGCCTTTGCCCCCAGGGTGCTCAGTTCGACCTCGGTAGCGTCTAGTTGGGTTGGATGAGCCTCTCCAGGCTTGGGCTCTTCTACTTATTGCCTTAGATCCCAAAGGGCCACGGTAACCACAAAAAAGGGTCAACCACAAAAAGGGTGATGCCCTGTTGGCCTTGCCTTTGTGGTGCTCGTGGTCTGAGAGTGTCCAGCTGTAGCCCAGTTCAGGCTTTCCTCTTCCCTGCTGCCTGGTGTTCAAGGAGGCATGGTGGGCTGGGCGCGGTGGCTCACGCCTGTAATCCTAGCACTCTGGGAGGCTGAGGCGGGTGGATTGCTTGAGGTTGGGAGTTCGACAACAGCCTGAGCTGGAGCGAGACCCCGTCTCTACTATAAATAGAAAGAAATTAATTGGCCAACTAATATATATAGAAAAAATTAGCCGGGCATGGTGGCGCATGCCTGTAGTCCCAGCTACTCGGGAGGGTGAGGCAGAAGGATTGCTTGAGCCCAGGAGTTTGAGGTTGCTGTGAGCTAGGCTGATGCCACAGCACTCACTCTAACCTGGGCAACAAAGCAAGACTCTGTCTCAAAAAAAAAAAAAAAAAAAAAAAAGAGGAGGCATGGTGCAGCAGAAAGAGCTAGTCTCTGGTGTCACACTGAGCCTCTTTCAAATCCTGGCTCTGCTGACACTAAATCAGAACCTGGGCAAGGTAGGTAAGCTCTTTGAGACTCAGTTTCTCATCTATGAAAAAGGGACAAGACCAATCACTTTGGGTTAGAGACAATAATCTATACCACTAGTTCGTACACTTGAATGTGTATCCTAATCACCTGCAGAACTTTTTTATTTTTTATAGCTTTGTTGCCCAGGCTAGAGTGAGTGCCGTGGCATCAGCCTAGCTCACAGCAACCTCAAACTCCTGGGCTCAAGCAATCCTTCTGCCTCAGCCTCCCTGGTAGCTGGGACTATAGGCATGCGCCCCCATGCCCGGCTATTTTTTTCTATATATATTAGTTGGCCAATTAATTTCTTTCTATTTATAGTAGAGACGGGGTCTCGCTCTTGCTCAGGCTGGTTTCGAACTCCTGACCTCGAGCAATCCACCCACCTTGGCCTCCCAGAGTGCTAGGATTACAGGTGTGAGCCACTGCGCCTGGCTTTGCAGAACTTATGGCTGGGACCCACCCCCTGGATTTCTGATTCAGTGGGTCTGGGATGTGACCTGATAGTTTGCATTTTGAACAAGCTCCCAGTGCTGCTGTTGCTGCTGGTCTGGGGACCAACCACACTTTGAGAAGCACTAGTCTAAATTTACAAGGGTTCTCAACTGAGGGAGATTCTATGGCACCTCATCGTCCACTGCCCCCAGTCCCCTGCTCTAGGACATTTGGCAAAGACTGGAGATATTTTTGATTGTCTTGACTGGGTGGAGTGATGCTACTGACATCTGGCGGGTAGAGGCCAGGGGTGCTCAACATTCTACAATGCACAGGACAGTTCTCACAGCAGAGAATCAGCCAACCCCAAATCATCAACCCGGCAGTGCTGGAGTTGAGGAACCCTGGTTTATAGCAAGGCTCTGGTCCTGGCTGTACTTTGTAGCTGGGATACCTTGCCAAAGTCACTTCACTTTTCTAAGCCTCATAATTGCACAGAATTAGTTCCAAGAACCTTTGCAGCTTGAACATTCGGCAACGTTAGTCAAAAAGCATTTATTAAATACGAACTATACACAAGCCATGAGGCATTTCCACATAAGGCACATCTCTTATGTGGGATTATACACTTGGCAAACACTTTGAAAATGCGGTTGGGTTTTTATATCATAATGTGTAATGATTGCTTTTACAATCTTGCATAAATAGTACTATGTTTTCTTCCTTGTCCTTAGTGGAATTTAGAAAAATGAAGTCACAGCATCATAGTTTTATTTTTGTTTATATGTCATAAATGCCCGCACTAATGAGGGCTTTTGGGGCATGAGCTTGCTAATTGGTGATGGTAACTGTGGACATATGTGCAAACCACCATAAAAAAATGTTCACACTTGGTTAATTGAAGCCGTTCTTTTGTTTGAGAATTAATAAAATATTTATTGCAATTAGGTCTGGTCTACAATATACTGTTAAGTCAGAATAGGTTTCGGAGTGACTGGCTGATTGAGACAGAGAGTGCAGAGGGTCCTGCAGGAATGGAACAGGCAAGATCCTTCCTTGGGTGAATATTTGGCTATTGTCCTTGGTTTCTAAGCAGTTGTTGGAAAAAATGGCATCTCAGCTAGGGAGACCAATTCATCCCAGTTGGCCCAGGACGTTCACTGGTTTTAGCACCGAAAGTTCCCTCTGTCCTGGGCAAACCTGGATGGTTGGTCACCCTAGGGGAGACTGGAGACCTACCTGCAAGAGAAACACTCTCAAAGGAGACCAAGCCAAGACAGAAAAGATAAACTCTGTCATGTTCATCGTTTCCTGATCTGTTTCATTCTTTGTAGACTAATGGGAATGTGGTTGGAAGAACCAACAGGAAAAGAGGGATGATGGTAGAAGGGAGGCACCAATTAGAGGAAATAGCTTCTGCAAAGGCTCAGATAAAGGATAAAGAAATGATGTATTCAGGGAAGGCTGGTAATGCTGAAATGATGAGGTGAGGAGAGAGGCATGAGAAAGAGCCAGAAAGGCAGGATTTGGGACTTTATTTTAAAGTCAGTGGATGTGGAGAAAAAGTGGACTCTTGTATACTGTTGATAGGAATGTAGATTGGTACAGTTGTTATGGAAAACAGTACGGAGGTTCCTAGAGAAATTAAAAATAAAACTGCCGTATGACCCAGCCATCCCTCTGCTGGGCCTATACCCAAAGGAAATGAAGTCAGTGCCTTGTAAAGATTCCTGCAATCCCATATTCATTGTGGCTTCACAATAGTTGAGATATGGAGACAATTTAAGCGTCCGTCGACAGATGAATGGATAAACAAACTGTGGTGTATATAGATAATGAAACATTATTTAGCCCTAAAAACAAACAAGATCTTGCCATTTGCCACAACATGGATGAACCTGGAAGACATTATGCTAAATAAAATCAGCCAGACATGGAAAGAAAAATACTGCATGATCTCACTTGTATGTGGGATCTGAAAAACAATCAAATATGCAGAGATAGAGAAAAAACAGTGGTTACTTGGGGTGAGGGTTAGGGTTGGGAGATGTAGGTCAGAGGATACAAAGTAGCAGTTGTGTAGGATATACAAGTCTAGAGATTTTTAATGTACAACAGGAGGATCTCAGGTAACACACATTGTACTGTATATGGGATACACACTGAGTAGATGTTAGCTGCTCTTGCCACAAAAACAAAAAATATGGGTAACTATGTAAGATGATGGCTATATGTGTATCTCATAACATCATGTGGTATACCTTCAATAGACATAATACAATTTATTAAAAGAAAATGAGTGGAAAAGATATCGAAGGATTTAAATAGAAGAATGACATGATCATACATCACAAAAGTCATTCTGGCTGGTGACGTAATCACAGAGAATAGACTTCTCAGGGGGAAGACAAAAGCTGAGAAGCAGTTAGAAGAGAGAAGTGGGTGGCTTGGACCACAGCAGTGGTAGTCGTGGTGATAGGAAGAGGAATCTGAGAAGCATTTGGAAGACTGATCAATAGGACTTGGGGACTGACGGGACATGGAGAGGTTTGTGGCATGACCACCCGGGCTGATGGAGGGGCGGGCCATGGGGATGCCAACTGGGCCTTAAGGGGGTGAGATGGGATGGTTGGCAGAGGAGGCTGGGTGGGGTGTTGGAGATCAAGACCCCAATCTGGCATATTGAAATTGAGATATCTGGAAGGGGCTCAGTGGACTTGTTGAGAACAGAGTTGGATATTCAGTCTGGGCAAGGCCAGAGGTAGAGATTTGGGAATAATCCTTGGTGTACAGATTTGAACGCATGAGATTGCCAAGGTAAGAGTGGACTGAGAAGAGATGAAGGTCCTGGGTCGAGCCCTGAACCTTTGGGTTTTTTAGGTTGGGTACCGTTAAAAAAGCCTGAGAAAATGATTTGTTTGTAAGTAGTTTATTTGGGAGGTAATCTCAGAAAGGACCGGCAAGAAAGTAGAGAAATGAGACAGGAAAGATGGGGTAGTTTAAATATAGCTGTGAATTCTTTGCAGCTTCATGCATCGAGAGGTAGAATCTTTTACCCCACTCCTGGAATCTGGACTGACCTTATGACTTCTTTTGATCAACAGAATGTGGCAGCTGGGAAGTTGTGCTATTTCTTTTTTTTTTCTCCTTCTTTTCTTATTTTTTTCAAAGAGTCTCATACAGAAGATTATAAGTTGTGCTATTTCCAGAGCTGTCTTTACTCTCTTGGCATGCTCCCACTCCCATGTAAGAAAGCCCAGGCTAGGCTATTAATTTTTCTTTTTTTTGAGACAAATTCTCACTCTGTTGCCCTGGCTAGAATGCAGTGGCATCATTATAGCTCACTGCAACCTCAAACTCCTGGGCTCAAGCGATCCTCTTGCCTCAGCCACCTGAGTAGCTATGACTACAGATGCATGCCACCACGACCGGCTAATTTTTCTATTTTTAGTAAAGATGGGGCCTTGCTCAGGCTGGTCTCTACTGAGCTCAAGCAATCCTCCTGCCTTAGCCTCCCAGAGTGCTAGGTTTATAGGCATGAGCCACTGCTAGACTATTAAGTGATGAGAGTCTCTGTGGAAAGAAAATCCCAGCCAACAGCCAGCACCACGGCCCCAGACATGTGAGTGAGGTAATCTGAGACTCTCCAGTCCTAGCTGAGCTGCAAGATGACTGCAACCCCATGAATGATCCTAGGCAGGACCAGCAGAAGAACTATCCAGCTGAGCCCAGCCCAAACTGCAGAAACATGAACAAATAAATGACAGTTACTTTAAATTGTAGAGTGGTTTGTTACATAAAAATAAATAATGGATGATATTTTAGCAATGATATGCTAAAATATCACAAGATGAGATGATACCGTATACTTGGGTGCAAAATATCAACAGATTAGATGAAGGATGGGAGAAGATGTGACATCATTACTCATGGAAAATAAATTGGGGACTTCAGTTTACTCTGAGCTCAATCAGTGTCAATAGTTTGATGTGGACATCCAAAAAGCTAATGCCACTGACCTCAGAAGGCGTTCATGAAAGCATCATTAAAGGAAAAAATTCACAGCAGTAGGCAAAAGCTAAGGCCATAAGATGACCCACTGTCGAAATCTGAGAGGACTTTGCACTGATTTGAGAGGGTAAAGCGAGATGAGACAAAAATAAGTTCTTAGCGTTCTGAAGAAAAAGGCAAAGAGATGGTACTCGTTGTCACAGGCAGGCAAAATGACAAAGGACACGAGAGTCTGATTTCACCTACAAACTTCCCAGTTTATTAAGGAAAGATGTTCTCATGGTGAACATCTGAGACCCACCAGCAGTGGCTGTGTTGCTATGGTGATACAGTTGGTTTGCCAGAGGGAAGATGGGCTATTCTCTGCAGTTATCTACTGAAGGGGCTCCTGGGGCAGAGGGAGACACAGATCTTTTAGTGTTTTTTTTTTTTTTTTTTTTTTTTTTTCTGATGTGACTTTTACAGATGCTACTGCTTTGGCCAGCGAACCTCAGATTTGAGCATGCACCAGAATCACCTGGAGGGCTTGCTGAAACACAGATGGCTAAGCCCACCTCCAGAGTTTCTGGTTCAGCGGGTCTGGGGTGGGGTCCAAGAACTGCATTTCTAAAATGTTTTCCAGGTGATGCTGATGCCGCTGGCCCAGGGACCACACTTTGAGAACTGCTGCCCTAGGGCAATGAAGCCCAAAGGCACCTGATCGTTATAGCAAAGAAAGTCGAAATTTATGTTTTCAACTCATATTCATAACTTTCTTATGAATGTTCTCTCCACTGCAGAACAAATGAACAAGTGTGTGTGCGTGTGAGACAGAGAGAGAGAGAGAGAGAGAGAGAGAGAGAGAGGGGCCTTCTGGGTTTCTTCCCATTTCTGACATCTCATGGTGATGAATTCCCCCTCCCCCACCCCATCAAAGTCTTCTAATTGTCAGACTTCTCCCACCAACCAACCTAGCCCTCTTGATGTCGACATAATGCTTGAAATTTTTACCTCCTTACGCTGCCTGGCATCCACTCGTCACAACTCTCTGATGGGGGCATGTGTGTTATGGGTCTTTCCTCTACCCAAACTCTGGCTGCACATTAGAATCCCCTGGGACTTAAAATCCCAATGTTGACCTCAACTCAAATGAATTAAATCAAGACCTATGGAGGAAAGGAGGATGTCACCAGTTAAAAAAAACTTTCTCAGGCCATTATCATTATAATAGAAAACCAAGGTGGACGCTGACCTGTTCCTTGTTCTCAGAGGTGGTAGCAGGTCTTATGTAGATATCATTCTAGGCCAGTGGTCCCCAATCTTGGCTCCACATTGGAACCCCCAAGGGAACTTTTTAAAACTTTCAATGTTCAGGCAGCACCCCAAACCATTAACTCAGGGTCTCAAGGGGTGAGGTCAAGGCATCGGTAGTTTAAAAAATTTCCGAGGTGATTCCAATGTGCAGGCAAGGTTGAAAACTACTGGCTTAGAAGTATCTTTGCAAAGGACCTGCCACTGTTCCAGGCCTTGGCAAGAGGATGTTAAATGCTTAGCTTGGAGCACAGGGTCAGTAGGTCCTGATCCTAGCCTCATGGGATCTCACCTCTGAGCTCAGAGATACCAGCACAGCTGAGCAGTGGCCCCTACTCAGGTCTGATTTTCAGCTCTGCAGAGCCCTTCCTCTAAGATTCTACGTTTCAATTATACCAAATTCTTCCCTTTGTTTCCCCAACCTCAGGGTGGTAGTTTCTCCCTGCAGTTGCTGTCTCTATTATACCTGATGTCCTCTTTTTGCCTTTTCGGTACCTAGTTAACAATTTTATATCTAGTTACCAATAATTTACATTAAATTATTTTTGTCCCCTGGCTGGATCCTGACTGACACACTGACCACATATGGAGAAGAGGAAACCATGGAGCTGATGTGGGGGTAATTTGTGTTTTTGGACTATAAGAAATAGAACAAATAAAAATAGAAAGGATATTCAAAGAGAGAATAGAAGAAAACATTCCTAAAGTGAACGTAGATATGAATGTTCAGCGTGAAAAGTGTTACCAAGCAAATTTAATGCACGGAAAAGAATGAATAATGAGACATATATTCTGATGAAATTATTACATTTCAAGGAAAAAGAGTGAGAGGAAAATTCAGGCAGAAGAAACAGGTTGTCTTCAAAGAAAATAAAAATCAGCTGGCCTCAACTTTTAACTCTTTTTTTTTAAGTGTTTTTTTTTTTTTTTTTTTTGAGACAGTGTTTCGCTTTGTTCCCCAGGCTAGGGTGAGTGCCGTGGCATCAGCCTAGCTCACAGCAACCTCAAACTCCTAGGCTCAAGTGATCCTCCTGTCTCAGCCTCCCAAGTAGCTGGGACTACAGGCATGCACCACCATGCCCGGCTAATTTTTTCTATATGTATTAGTTGGCCAATTAATTTCTTTGTATTTATAGTAGAGATGGGGTCTCGCTCTTGCTGGTTTCGAACTCCTGACCTTGAGCAATCTGCTTGCCTCGGCCTCCCAGAGTGCTAGGATTACAGGCATGAGCCACCATGCCCAGCCTGCTTTTAACTCTTGACATTAGGTTTTTAGAAGGAGATGAAGCAAGGAAGACAATGGAAAGAAAAAGAGTAGGATCCAATATTTCATCAAAGTTAATATTCACATGTGACTGAAATATGCAAG
This sequence comes from Microcebus murinus, assembly GCF_040939455.1. NCBI lineage: Eukaryota > Metazoa > Chordata > Mammalia > Primates > Cheirogaleidae > Microcebus > Microcebus murinus. Next base: position 39,288,003 of record NC_134119.1, on the reverse strand, counting down.
AATTTAGGAAGTACATTATCCATATATCCTTCTTGGATAGGAAATACTTAAAATGTACTTCAGTCAACCAAGAGATAAATTAAAACAAAGAATTCACAAGAAAAGCATCTAGCATTTCTGGAAAAGAAAGTGGTTGTATGGTGGTACGCTCTGAGACTATTCATATATAAATTTTAAATAACCATGGAAAAATTATAAAACAGAAGGTAGCCATTATAATTCTTAAAGCAAAATACATGTAATCCAATGATCACAAAATGTCAAAAACTGAGCCAAAAATTCCAAGAGCATATCATTGAAAACCAGAAGATGGACGTGGGGAGCAAGTGAGGAAACAGAAGGGAACTGATTTTTTTTATCATTCACAAGGGTTGTCAACAGCTATTTTGTTTTTGTTTTTTGAAGATGAAAACTTCAAACATATAAGTTAAAGCATGTTACCTAAAGTCACCAGTAGAACTAAAAACATTCTGTTTACCAGATGAACAGAAGGCAGGAAAAGTGAGAAAATAAGAGCATAGAAGCATATAAAACATAAGACAAGAAAATGGAATTAAGACCAAAGAGATCTGTCATGGAAGCACATGTAAATTAACACACACACACACACACAGACACACACACACACACACACACACACACACACACACGAAAGAAAGAAAATGCTGCTCAGGTTGGGTGAATCCAATCCAAATTCAGCCATATGCCGATTTCAAAGCACGAGCCCGGAATGAAATAATTAAGGCAGAATCGTTACAAATACACCAGCCAAACGCAAACAAGAAAGAGGCAGGAGCCAAACACTACAGTCAGAGGAAGGGGGATGCAGGGCAAACATGATTAAATGAGACCAAGAGGATCACTTAAACTGATGGAGGATGTAATTCGCAACCCAGATATAACAGTTATGCATGCCATGTAGCATATAAATATGTATAGGCAAAAAGTTGAGAAGTGAATGGAAAAGTGATTAGTGAGGAGCTTGAAAGTATTTGTTTAATTCTTGACAGATCAAATTGACAAAAGTATAAATTATGCTATGGAGAGGATTTCAATCACACAGTGACCGGAATGATGAACACACAGACAAAAGCCCCGCCTCCCTCAGGTTCTGGAAGGGGAGCTCACGAGTCCTACTCCAGGGCCCTCATTGCCCTTTGTAAACTGGGTCCTGGGGTGAAAGGGAGGAGATGGGCACACAGTAGGAAAGGCAGTTTGGAATCCCTCATACCTGTACTCTGGTCTCAGCACCAGGAATAACTGCTGTGCAACCTTTGGCAAGACGCTTCACCTCTCTGAACCTCAGCCTCTTCATCTATAAAATCTGTAATAATCCCTCCTCTTACAGAGTTCTGGTAAAAATTAAATGAGGCCCTCTTTAAGGAATGAGCAGTGCTTGACCACAGCAGACAAGCAATATGTGTTTTCTTGCAGGATGATCAACAGCTGGCAGAGTGTGAAATGAGTTATGTAATTATCACAGGCCATATGCCTACAGCAGGGTTTCTTGGCCTCAGCATTGCTGACATTTGAGCTGGATGATTCTCTGTAGTGGGGAGAGGGGACTGTCATCCTTTGCGGTGTGGGCTGATTAGAAGCATCACTGGCCTTTGCTCATTAAACTGCCTGTGGCACCCCCTTCCCAGCTGTGACAGCCAAATTTGTCTCCAGTTATTGCTAAATGTCCCCTGTGGGACAAAATTGCCCCTAGTTGAGAAGCACTGGAACAGAGAGAGATTTGGAACAATGCTGCCCAGCAGTGGATGGTTTTTGTCTCTGGGTGGTGAGATTTGGGGGCATTTTCTTTCATTGGCCTGTCCTGTGTGTTGGAACGCAGAATCTACAAGGTACACACATTAAGGTGGAGAAGATAACACAGATGTTCAATAATTTATGTTACTCTTGTTTACTTTGTGGAACCAGAGGCCAAGCTGTGCCCTCTGCTCTCCCGCTCTGGCCCCTGGCCCCTGAGAGATTGCATATGCCAGCCTCTTTTGCGGTGGCTGCACTCGGCCCCCAGTAAGAACTGAATAAATGAGCCTTTCCTGTTGCTCCTTCGGCTCTTTGACTCCAGGAGAGGACGAGGGGATTGGTTCAAAGTCTTCTTCCCCCGGGGCAAACAGAACGGAGCGGTGTTTGTATAAAGATGTTAGCAACTTGGCGATTTCATTTCAAAGGAGCAGACGTGCAATTGGTTGACAGAAAGCTCCCAAAGAAGCACACGCTAGGCAGGAATGCACCTGAGCTGCTACACTTGTGGCAGAAACCTCAAAGGCCTCGAAAGCGTCGCATCATCGTGTTTATGTCGCAGGGCTGAAATGAACAAGAAATGTGCTATTGAGACTGATTTCTCCATTATCCCGTTGCGTTCTGATTTTTAAAAGAGATCAAAATTCCATTTTTCCTGAAGAAAGGGAGCGCAGATTCACAGATTTCATTACCGACTTAAAAACAAATTGAGCAAAAAATTAGGGGGAATGTTTTTTTCATACCCAGCAAGGCCTCCTTATAAAACCAGCAAACATCTGTGCACTTAAGTACCTTCTGTTAAGGTCTAAGGAAGTCAGCTTCTGGAATATGTGTGAATTCATTGCCTCTGCCTCCCTTTCAAAAAACTGAATAAGAAATGGAGAAATCATCTTTTAGGTTTTTAAAAAAGGATACATCTGCCAAGAAAGTTTGGATGGGGCATTCACCATCTTATAAGAAACAGATGTAAAATGCGGTGTTGGGCTAGCACTGGACCAGACACGGGGCGGCGTTCGGATTTTCTGTTCTGAGATTTTATTTATTATCTTAAAAATAACATCTAGCACTCTTTCTCAAAGAAGGAAAATATTTGTTTCTTCTAGAGTGCTGCTCTCAAATACAGTAGCCACTTAGACACATGAGGCTATTTCAATTTCAATTAATGGAATAAAATACAAATTTCAGGTCCTTGGTCTTATAAGCCACATCTCAAGTGTCTATAGCTAGTGGGTACTTACCATCAATTTGGACAGCGCTGCCCTAGAAGACTTGGAAAATAAAGACAAGTATAAAGGAGAAATGATCACATCTCTGCCCTGCCACACCTCGGAACTGTTGTTGTTGTTGATGTGGTAGATTTCCTTCCGATCTTTTTAGTGCTTCCCATGTGGAATGTTAAAAGTTGCTTTAATTGAGATATATATTGTGCATAGGAAGCATCTTCTTTGTGTATCTCACTTTTCCACCTAACATTTTACCGTGAGAATTTTCCCATCTTAAAATATAACCTTTGAAAACATGATTTCTACATTTTCCACTTTGGAAAGATAATACATTCTCATTGTAGGAAGTTGAAAGTAAAAAGGAAAGCAAAATCCCCCTGAAATCTCAACTTTTATCAGAGATAAGAATCTTCCACCGTTTGGCGAGCATGCTTTCAGACATGTCTTTGGGCACGAATACACAGATGGCCACAGGGCTAGTTAATTTTATTAGGGATGTTTGCGTGTCAGTAGATGCAGAGGTGCCGAGACATTGTCCCTTTCATTAGTTGCAGATGATTCCATGACACGGGTGTTATGTTTGACTTGTTTCGCCTCATCTGGCCAATATCTCCCCTCTTCTGCAAAGTTCTGCCGTTTCTTCCAAAAACTTTTTCTTTCTTTTTGTCCTTTCTTCTATCTTTCCTTCTCTTTTCTTCCTTCTCTCTTTCCCCCTTCCCTCCCTCCTTCCATAAATGTTTTCTGTGCCAGGCCCTCTGCTAATGTAAGGAAAAGTCTGGTGAAGAAAGTAGTCAAGTTCCTGCTCTTAGGAGTTCACAGCCTAGTGGGGGAGGCAGGAAGAACAGTGGGCACAGGGGAGCAGTGTTAATAAATAACGGTTCAGTTACGGATGGGGGAGCGCAATGAAGGAGGCAGACTGGGTGATGGCTGAGCGCAGTGGGTTAAAGCGTGGGCCAGGGAGCCGGTCTGCATGGATCCTGACTCACCCTCCCCCCTGCTTCCTGGGTGGCCTTGGGCAGTGAAGAGGCCAGAGGGCTGCACCCAGAGAGGGATGAAGCCTAGTGAAGTGAGTGTCACTGGCGGGCTGGTGGTCAGGGGTGCTGGGCCTGGGGTCTGGATGGAGGCTGACATTGTTCTAGAGCAGTGCTTCTCCACCAAGGGTGATGCTGTCCCTCTGCACGACAGTGGACAACATCCGGAGACATCTTTAGTTGTCACGACTGGGGGTGTGTGTGGTGCTGCTGGCATCCAATGGGTGGAGGGCAGGGATGCTCTCAGTATCCTACATAGTGCAGGACGGCTCCACCGCAGAGAGTGATCGGGCTCATAATGTCAGTGGTGCCGAGGTCGAGAATCCCTGCTCTAGAAGGTGCCAGGACTTAGGGTGGCGAGAGAGACAGAGCTCAAGAGTGGCGGGAGGGTGTTCAGGAGGAGGGAGGGGGACAAGGACAGGAGGAGAGGGCTTGAAGACACAGCTTCCCTTGAGCCGAGGGAGCCGGGTGGGTGGCAGTGAGGAGCAGAGAGGATGCTCACTGAAAATTTGGACCTTGAGGTAGGAGCTTGGGGCAGGAGAGGGAGAGCAGCTCCAGATGGAGGGGTGGGTGGGGCTTGCGGGGCACAGAGAGCTTCGGTTGCGACAGAAGGTGCAGGTGCTGAGCATTTGGGGAACTGGTTAAGCATGAGGGTGAATTTGTTTACTTAAAAGGGGGATGATCCAGAGAGGACAGAGGGTGGGGGTCTGGGAGGAGGGAGTTGGGGACAGTGGCTCAGGCAGGCAAAAGCCTGGAGGCAAGGACAGTGTGGCAGGTGACGTTCTTGGCCCCTCCAGAGGTGTCGTTCATTCTGTAGGTCGCTGGGGCAGAAATCTAGGTCTGTCTGTCTGTCAACCCGAGGCTGACCTGGTGGGGTGAAGGTGACAATGACCAGAGCAGCTGCACTGTGGACAGCCCCTGGTGCCTGGGTCAGGCTCTGTAGGGAGCCTGTCCAGGCAGGTTCAGCTGCCTTGCCTGAGGACGGGGACCTGGCCCCACCGGCTGGACTGCATGGCTGTGGGCAGTCAGGTGGGTGCTGGAGAGTTCTGGGGCATTGCCAATGTCTGCCCAGCTCTTGCTGGGTGCTGAGGACGGGTCCAAAGGCCAAGAGAACAGTGGCCTCAGTGTGTCCCTGTTTGCACCATAAATGAGGGAGTACAAAAGGCAAGGCGGCTGAGCCAGGAAGTCCTAGGTTCAAATCCCAGCTGTGCCACTTGCCAGCTGGGTGATCTTGGGCAATTGATCTGGCCTCTTTGAGTGTGAGTTTCCTCCTTGCAGGATGGCTGGGAGGATTAAGTAAGATTAGCCATGTGTCAGTGCTCTACAAACTGTAAAGTGCTATTCCCGTGTGATATATGAATAAGGACCCTTGAAAAGGAAGATTGAGATGCTCCCTGAAGTTCTTAAGCAGTGGATGCTGACCAGACACAGCCTGAGAGGGGGATGTGAAAGATGCTCCGGATTTGAAATGTCACCAGAAGCAGGCTGGGCGTGCGGTATTTCCAAGCTAACTGCTCAGGCTGAGTCACGGAGAGAATCCTGAGAGGACGGGCCCTTCACGCTTCTCCCAGCGCTCGGCAGCGGGGCAGGGATGGAAGCTGCGGGAAGATCCTGCTGAGCAGGCACCCTTCACACATGGTCCCCTCTGTGCCGCCCGGATCCCACGGGCTGTCCACCTGGGAGCTGAGGTCTTTACTTGCCTGCTTTCCTTTAACCATCGGCACACTCTTGAGAGGGGAGCAATTTTATCCCCATTTCACAGATGAGGAAGCTGAGACCCTGCAGTTGCATTAACTGACCTTGGAGCACATGGCTCGTAAATGACGCTGCTAGGATTTAAACTCAGGTCCACCTGCCTGATTCCAGAAAAGATTCTCTTTCTTCCCTCATGTCTCCTGGGACTTGGGTAGGAATTGGGTGCTGGGAAGGCTTTAGGAGTTTTTTTCAGATAGGGATAATGTAAGAGCTGCTTGGGATCCCAGGATTCAAGGAGCCAATGATGGTGGCCCAATGGCCCAGGGGTGCTCAAGTGGGGGCAGGTGGCAGCCAGGTGGTGGCTGAGCTAGAGGCAGAGCCTTGACATGAGTTGGAGAGCCTGTCCCCCTTTAATTTTTCTTTTATTTATTTTTTTCTTTTTTGAGACAGTCTCACTCTGTTGCCCGGGCTAGAGTGCTGTGGCATCAGCCTAGCTCACAGCAACCTCAGACTCCTGGGCTCAAGCAATCCTCCTGCTTCAGCCTCCCGAGTAGCTGGGACTACAGGCATGCACCACCATGCCTGGCTAATTTTTTCTATATATTTTTAGTTGGGCTATTAATTTCTTTCTATTTTTTGTAGAGTCTCTTGCTCAGGCTGGTCTTGAGCTCCTGAGCTCAAATGATCCACCCGCCTCAGCCTCCAAGAGTGCTAGGATTACAGGCGTGAGCCACTGTGCCCGGCCTAATTTTGCTTTAACTGGAGAATTCATTTTGCACATAGGAAGGGATCACACCCTTTGCTGTCTTAATAAACATAGGTTTCGTTCATCAGAGCAGGGCAGTCTACTGAATGGCCTTTTTAGTTTCTCAGTCCACGGTCAGACAAGGCATTGTTCCTGGGAGAGATTGCAGAAGCCGGGCCTATTAATCCAACAATGACACGCTTTTGAGCACCTGCCGAGTGTGCAGATCTCTGCTCTGAAGGACAGAGCAAGTTCCTGAGCTGAGTCATTTATGGGCTGCTAGAGGAAGCCAGGTGTCTTGTGCACTGGATAGACCCTATCTCATCCTTCAGTCCTCTGCTCATGCATTGCTGCCAACAGGAGTCTTTCTGGAATCTTCCCCAGCAGAGTTGGTGGCTCTGGGCTGCATGCTTTGTCCCTGCATCGACCACGTGTGCATCAACTGCATCTTCCCACACATCTGTCTCCTCACCAGCCTGGGAATGACTGTCACCCCCACCTCGGAAGCCCTAGGATGTAGCACGAGGTCGAACACAGAAATGTTTTGAGGGAATGTGTGTACACCCTCCCATATGAGGCTGTTTGCTCTTGAATATTCCATGAATGATCATGGCTGGAGCAGTCCAGAGGGAACTAAACCCCCACGGATTTGGGGGTCATGGATTCGGAGGGCAGAGCAGGTTCCGGTTCTCAGGAAGACTTCCTGGATCCACCCCAACCCTGTGAGGTCAGTGTCATTATCCCTATTTTAAGAATGAGTGAGCTGTGTTCTCAGAAAGGAAGAAAACTTTACCTAAAAAGTATCTGTTTGAGAGAATTCCAGAACAGGCCAAGAGCTCCAGCCTGACTCTGCTTCTAGTGCTGGTTAATTTATCCATTTAGCAAAAATTTCTTGGAAGTCGGACGTGATGGTTCTCAAAGTGTGGTCCCTGGGCCAGCAGCAGCATCACTGGCAACTTGTTAGAAATGAAAATTCTCAGGCTCCATCCCAGACCTACTGAGCCAGAAACTGTGGGGTGGGACACAGCCTCTGTGCTCTAACAGGTTCTCCGGTGATCGTGTTGCCCACTAAGGTTTGTAAGCCTGCTGTTTGCAGAGTGCTGAAGGAGGAGGGACCAGGGAGGAATCAGAACTTGGGAGAGACTTGTATTCACTTAACCTGGACTCCAGCTGGGATGATGCTTCAGGGGGAAACAGAGGCTGGGGCTAAGCTCAGCGTGGGAAAGGCTGGAGCCCCTGGAAAGGCAGGAAAGGGACAGTAACAAGGACAGAGTTTGTTGACACTTCCCTTGGCCACGCAGCCTCTCAGTAGCTACACTGCCCTATTTTTTTTTTTAATCAATAGGGTGTTTTAATTCAATGTTCGTGGTCCAAGATGGATCAAGTGGATAAAAATTAACTAAGAATATAAAGACATAAATAGGGCTGGGCGTGGCGGCTCATGCCTGTCATCTTAGCACTCTGGGAGGCCAAGGTGGGAGGATCGCTCAAGGTCAGGAGTTTGAGACCAGACTGAGCAAGAGCGAGACAATGTCTCTACTAAAAATAGAAAGAAATTAATTGGCCAACTAAAAATATATATAAAAAATTAGCCAGGCATGGTGGTGCATGCCTGTAGTCCCAGTTACTCGGGAGGCTGAGATAGAAGGACTGCTTGAGCCCAGGAGTTTGAGGTTGCTGTGAGCTAGGTTGATGCCACTGCACTCTAGCCTGGGCAGCAGAGTGAGACTCTGTCTCAAAAAAAAAAAAAAAAAAAAAAAAGACATACACAAAATAACCAATGGGTAGATATAGATGGAACTCTGTATCGTAATAATACATTGTCCTATTAAGATGACCTCTGTAGGGAGAGAAGAAACCCTTCATCCCCTCTGCCCACTTCATTTTTAGATTTCCCACAGCAAAGAAGGAAGAGTCACTAAATGGGGCAAATTCAAGGCCCTGCAGCAGGGCTGTGTTCACTAGTGCACACGGCCGCTGTGTGTGTAAAGGGTGTGCAACCAGGCTGGACGTTCAGGTGCAATGCCTGCCTCCTTACAGCTGGACCGCTCACGGGGGTCTGTTTCCTCCTGGCCAACTAGTGGGTCGCAAGATGTCATGATTTAGACTAGGATTTAGGCGAGTTGGTGGACCAAGTTCATTTTGTTTTGTTTTAGATATGTAGGTATTTTTACTGAGGTATCATTTACGTACAATAAAATGTAACAGGTCTTACGTGTGATGGGTTTTGACAATTGTGTACCCCTCTGGGACGGAAATATAAATATTTCTGCCATCTCCCTTGGGATGCAGAGATCAGGGGTTAGGTATTTCTGGTTCTCCTGTCCCTAATACCATCAGATACCATTAACGCTCCTGTTTTTATCTGTAAGGAGGACGGTGAAGCAGAAAGACCGCGTGGTGGCTGACAGGTGGGAAGGGTAGAGACTGGGTACTCAAAGTGTGGGCTGTGGGCCAGCGCTACCAATGGCACCTGGGATCTTGATAGGAAAGTGGCACCTGGGCACTCCCCTGCCCATCTTGCCCCGCCCAGACCTACGGAATCAGGATCTGCGTTTCAATAGGATGCCCATGTGATTTTCATGTGCAGCCGGGTTTTACCTCTCACACCAGCAGGGGTTCTGCGTCCCTTCCTACCCTCGGTAGGAGGATATCCTCGGGGTGAGCACCTCACCTCAAACCAGGGGTCATGGCATGGAGCATTGTTGCTGGACTCACAGCTTATGATTCTGGAAGATTCTCCATCTCGTCGAGCCTAGGTTCTAGTAAATTATTGAACGATGGGAGAGTTCCCTTGCACCTCTCTAAAGTAGACTGGGAGAAGCATCCAGTGCATTAAACCCTCTCCCCTTTCATTCGAACCCAAGCTCATCTCTACCAGGACGGAGGGAGGGAGTTTTAGCCTGCGTAGGATGCGTTCTTCCGCACTCCCTTAAGGATGGAAACTTTCCCGCACTCACGCCCCTGCTCAGGTGATGAATTATTGAAATCCAAGAAACGCTATTTGGTCAGTCACGTGGGCCCCAGAGAGCAGCACTGCAGAATAGCCGCTTTATTTTTCTACGTGAAGTTCAAAGAAAAATACAAAAGTAATGAATTTGCATGCCCACCACTGGGATGATAACTATGAGCATTTTGTTATATTTACTTAAAGTATATTTTTAATAAAAGAGATAAAACATTACATATAAACTTGAAGCACCCTTTGATTGACACCCTAAAATTTTTTCTTTATCCCTTTACAGAGTCAACCACTGTCATGACTTTTATGAATAGCTGTGCCTTTTAAGTACTTTCTTGGGAAACGTTTGTATTTTCTGTGTGTATATATACATATATATATATAAAATATATCATGAATAATAAATATATGGTATTATTTGTGGGAATGTCTTTTAACAGCTACACAAATTTGCTCTGGGTCTCTTAACACCTTGCTTTTCCACATAAGGCCACTTTTGACCTCTGTTCTTATTGATATACATTTAGCTCTAATCTATTCATTCCAATAAGGAATTCTGTCTTGTGGATAGACCATATTTTGTTTCTCTTTTCTGTCTTGTTGCATGTTTAGATTGTTTCCAATTTTTCACCATGAGAAATAATGCTGTCGTCAGCATCCTTGCGCTGGATCTCGCTGGGCTCTCTCTGGAGAGTTCCCATGGGGGCATGTCACTAGAGTGGGGTCATTATACTATATAGTACATGAACTTTCAATTTTACTAGGTATTGCTGAATTCTTTCCAAGTTTGCTCTAGGGGTTTGCATTCCCTCCAGCAGTGTAGGAGAATACAATTTTTCTACATCCGCTCCAACACTTGGTATTGTCAGAATTTTTTTTTATTGGTGCTAGTTCCATGGGGGAAAATGGTACATCTCTGTGGTTTCAATTTGCCAGTGGTTCCTTTTGGTTGGAAGAGGTCCTGGCAGGGTGGGACAAGGTCTGAGCTGAGGTCGGCAGACTTAGGTTCTTGTCCAGCTCTGCTGTCTACTTGAATTGGAGTCTGGGCAAGCCCCTTCTCTCTCTGGTCTTCTGTGCCGTGGTTGGGCCAGACGGTCTCTAAGGGGAACACCATGAAATGGGCAGGACTCTTCTGATCTGTGTTGTTTGGAGTTTGCAAGGATAAGACTTGCACAGGAAGGTCCCTTTACCACCCAGCACCTATATGCTAGGATCCCAGGGTTACCTCTTAGGAAATGGTTCTTGAATTAGTGAATAGACTCTAGTATGGCAATCTTGGCTCTGACACCTGTGTCGTTGTTGTGGATGGATGACCAGGTGTTGACAGTCTGGTAGGGTTCCGGCATAAGTCTGCTTCCAGGGCAAGGAGGCCTACATCTAGGAGGCCCAGGTATAAGGTCATTTTCCTGAGAGGGACCAAGCCCTGGATTAGCTGTTAAAACCCAGGCTCTGAGTGCAGCTCTGACAAAGCGTATTTCCTGAGGCCAACTCTTTGCTCTTGGCTTTGGCTAACTTGAGTTTCGTGAAGTGAAGGACGCAGCCTCATTTGAGATTGAGGCTTGCTGGCTGCTCCAGTGTTGGCAGGAACTTGGCTGAAGCACCTGCAGACCTCATGGGTGGGAATGTAGAGTTGCCAGATTTGCCAGATTTGGCAAATAAAAATAACTATATTTGCATGAGATGTGCTAAAAATTTATCCATTATTTATGTGAAATTCAAATTTAACTAGGCATCTTGTATTTTATCTGGCAATCCTAGGTAGGAGGTGAGAAGTCACTTAATGTAAGAAATTAAGTGAGGATTGGATTGTCTAATTAGACGAGTTGTGAGCATCTTGTTGTCGGAGGTATAAACCACGAGCGGAGATGCTATGTGTGTATGCGGCAGTCTTGTTTCTCTGCTTGCATTCCTCCAAAGATAGGGCACTCAGTGTTGCTTGAAACAGCTTGTGGATATGTTGGATGGTGAGAAAAGGCAGACTGCCCAGGCGCGGTGACTCACGCCTATAATTCTAGCACTTTGGCAGACCGAGGAGGAGGATTGCCTGAGGCTAGGAGTTCGAGACCAGCCTGGGCAACAAAGTGAGACTGCATCTCTACAAAACATTTTTAAAAATTAGCTGGGTATGGTAGCATGTGTCCGTGGTCCCAGCTATTTAGGAGGCTGAGGCAGGAGGATTGCTCCTCCAGGCTGAGCTCAGGAGTCTGAGACCAGCCTGAACAAGAGTGAGACTCTGTCTCTACTAAAAATAAAAAAAATTAGCTGAGCGTCGTGGCATGCACCTGTAGTCCCAGCTACTTGGGAGGCTGAGGCAGGAGGATCCCTTGAGCCCAGGAGTTTGAAGTTGCTGTGAGCTAGGCTGATGCCACGTCACTCTAGCCCAGGTGACAGAGGGAGATTCTGTAAGAAAGAAAGAAAGAAAGAAAGAAAGAAAGAAAGAAAGAAAGAAAGAAAGAAAGAAAGAAAGAAAGAAAGAAAGAAAGAAAGAAAGAAAGAAAGAGAAAGAAAGAAAGAAACTCAGAGGGTGGGTCTAGTAATCTGTGTCTTAAGAAGCCCTCCAGAGGATTCTGATGTATGACCAAGTTTGAAAACCACAAGAACAGAGGATTCAATTAGAAAGTTGCCCTGAGATCTTAGAACAGTTGCTTTGAGATCAATTTCTCTAGGGGTGGAGTGAGGCTGGGAACTGCGTCTGGGATGAGGGGCTGGGAGGGGCAAGTGGGCTGGTACTCTGTAAGGTGTGTCCTGTGTACAAGTTGAAGGGCAGAGGGAGCTTGGGTACTGCTGTTGAAGAATTGCATTTTTGAACAAAAGGATTTTGAAGCATCAATTTGGGTCAGGCATTGGGGAGAAAACTCAGTTTGCGTCTTCAAGGAGCTCACAGTTAAGTGAGGGAGACAGAGAGTAATAAAACAGGCGGAAGCACAGGCAGAGAGCTGTGCGTGCCGCAAACAAGGGCAGGGGCCACGTGAGAGGTTGGTTCTGATCGGGGAGGGTGGGTCGTGGTGGGTGGCATGGTGAGGACGGTCTTGGCTAGGCGCTCCCAGCCACAGCTCTGGCTTGAGTATGGGGATGGGACAGCATGGAGGGCTAGTCCGACAGTGCACCTTTCTCACCATGAGAGAAGTCCACAGGCTGTTTTAAGCAGCAGTGAGTGCCCCATCCTTTGAGTCATGCAAGCAGAGGCTACAGGACCTTCCTGGAGCCGGATGGAAGGGTGGCCTGCGTGACCTTCCAGGAGGGCCCCCTTTGAGAATTGTCCAGCTGCTCCCAGGGTTGGCTGCGGGTAGCCTGGGGCCTCTAACTCTGGTCCCCTTTGTGACAGCCTGTGGACCCCACTCCAGCTAAGGAACTGTCTGTCTGCACATTACTTGCGAGTGGGCGGAAAGGAGTGCCTTTGGGGGCCATCCATTACATAAATGAAAGAAGAGGGAAAAGATAGAAGCAGTCAGCCCAAACCCTACGCGTTCACTCTGTGTGCTTTTGTAAAGAGCAGCTTTATTCTTTTTATTTATCTGTGTCGTTGGGGCGGGGGCTGTGGCTCACGGGTTTCCAGAGCTCCTCGTACTTAGCCCATGGGTCTGGGCAGGCATCTCTGCGGGTAGCTCTGGGGTCGCCTGTCTCTTGCATTGTGTCCTCTGCCAACAATCCTTGTGTAGCCCGGCTCAGGGGCGGAGGCTGGGGACTGCTGGGCTTTCACGGGGCTGGTGGACACCGAGGCCACTTGTCGGCGGAGGCACAGTTGTCCCAGCATGACTGTCAGCTGAGAGTTTCTCTGGCAGCCGGCTGCTGGGCATGGGGACATGTGGTCACACCATGTAGCTGTCTTCACAGGCTCCATTTCGGTAACATGACATTGGTGCTGTTGGGTTTGGCTGCGGTATTCTGTGCAGGTTGTTAGCAGCCACATAGACATCTACCCTCCCTGTTCTCCCTGGTATTTCTGGTCCGTTGTAGCGACCAAATACATTAAATCTTCACTGTTATTACTGCTAACCCTGGTTGGCAGTAATTAATATTTGTACTGCGCTTGCAGTTTGCAAAGTACTTCCACATGCATTGTATAAGCTTCTGAATGCATCAGCTTTCTCATCTGTAAAATGGGAGAATAACAGTAACTGCCTATACAGACTTGCGGGAGCTCAGTGAGCTTAGACACACACAGCTCTTACACGGCGTCTGGCTCACAGCAGACACTCAGTGGGAACTGCTTTCACTTTTTGAAGGGGGGGATGATTTCCCTGGAAGAAAAGGGGTTTCAGTCATTGGTAGAGTGCTGAGGAGAAGGCGTTGCCTTGAGTACAACAATAGTGAGCATTATCTTTAGAAAATTTAAAAACAATAATAAAGGTTGGGCGAGCGGCTCACACCTGTAATGCTAGCACTCTGGGAGGCCCAGGTCAGGAGTTTGAGACCAGCCTGAGCAAGAGTGAGACCCTGTCTTTATTTAAAAAAATAAATAAATAAAAAATAAGCAATAATAAAAACTAACGAAGTCCGTCTGTTTTTTATTACCACTATGTGCCGGCAATCCTAAACCATGTGAATGATAAAATACTTCTTTGCCCTGAAATACTTAGTTGATCTAAGATCTAAATTGCTGTGGTTATTGCTGTTTTCATAACGTACATATAAACTTCACATTAGCATGTTTTAATCACTTGTCCTTTAATATGCATTGTATTTTGCATGGAAGTTAATTCACAGAATTCCCTGTTATACAGACATCCTCTGCACACATGGGCTCAGCGACATGTGTTCATTTTGAAAGTTCAGTTCAAGTCTCCAATTCTTGTGCTACTACCTATTCCTGCGTTAAAACAGTTGATCCAATGTCAGCAATGATATTCCAGTAATTAAATGGTGAAGAAAGCTAATGTGAGTTGCTTTAGTTCTATAGGTAAGTCCATGTGACCACTTGGAGTTTTTAATTTGTGCTTAAAATTTTGAACAGTCAAATGGAGCAAAAACCGTGAGCTGAAATATTTTTGTTTTGTAAGTGGCAAATTTTAGTTCCTCCAGTTAATATTTTACTGAATCTGAATAATATATGGAACCGTTGCAATTTCTCTTTTATAATTGCTAATTGTTTTGAGACTAAAGAATGAATCAGGAAAGTAATGATTATTACTGATTATTCCTGGAAATAATTTTGCCGTATAGTGGAGAGGAGGGGAGTGAAAAATGATGCTTTCTTTTGTAGATACAGCGACTGCTGCACGGATGGGTTCTTTATGCTCCGTGTCTCCTTTAAGACACAGGGTGGCCCAGGGAGGAAAGGCTTATTATTCTTGGTTTATGTTTTTAATTATCTAATTCTGCTAATGAGATAAAACTCTAAAATACTGCTTATTTTCACATTCAAATTTACTCCCATTTTATTTCTATGTTTTATTACAAATAAAACCTGAAGCCTCTCCAGGGCTATCGTGAGTGTTTTGTGCGATGGAACTGTCTGGCTTTAGCCTCCTCTGGCCGTCTTGCTGGTGACCAGGACCCTCTAAAATGCCCCCTGTTTTTCAGAGGGTTTCCCACCTGCCATCTGTTCGCGTGTGGCAAGGCATAGCAAGACCTTCTGTCCCCGTGGCCATGCTGCTGCGATCGACCCCCTCGAGGAGCTGGTTCTGGGGACAGGGATGTCTTTGTCGCGGCTGGCCACCAGCACCCCTCCCCATTGGCTTCCTGGGCTGCTCCCCTCACTGCCTTGGTTGAGGGTGCAGGGGATGACGTTCCCACAAGAAGCAATTGCTCTTAGGGCCCACAGACCCAAATGTCACCTTGGAGATGCCAAGGAGCTGTTGGCTGGCCTCTACAGGGCAGGGCCAGCTGAGCTCCCAGCAGCTGGCACCTTCAGGCATCCACATAGCTTGGAAATCCAGCCAAAGGTCCTCTGTGGCTGCAGAGGGAGAGGAAGCCCTTTGGTGGCCCAGCCCAAGACCCCCTTATTTCCTGCCCTAGGATTATGGTGGAGGCAGCCCCGCCCTTCACAGGGAAGCCCTTCCCCCACCCTCTGGGGTTTGATTTGGCCTTGTAGCTTTGACAACAGTCATGACAGTACATAGCACGTTCTCCAAATTCCGCCTTGTTCTATCTTGAATACCGAGTCGCACAAGACACGTCCAGCCCTGCAGGCTCTTCAGCCCCTGCCTGGTCTCCCGGTCCAGCCTCTCCTGCCCAGGCCCCTGCAGGCTCCATGGGGTGCCGTCCCTTTCCCACAGGAGCGCTCCGGTTCCGTTTCTCAGTCCTGGGGGAAAACTCGCCTGCTCTGGCTGGGGTGGTGAGGAAAGCCATGCTGGCCCTATTCCTCTCACATAGTCTGTTCCTGTTCCTGTTCCCCAAGCCAGGTTTGGTTTCTGCTGTCCCTCCAGGGTACGTCCTGCCCCCTCGCTCAGGCAAGGAGCTCAGAGGCTTGATGGCTGGAATTAGGGTGGGAGGAGGTCATCGAGGTAGCAAAAGCGTGTACTATCAGGAGGAAAAGAAAACATCAATTAATGTCTCAGAAACACTATCCTGCCCTATGGGAGAGAAACTCAGTCCACAGAGAAGCTTCTCTGGGTAACAGCTCCCATCCCGTTCCTCACAGCCCATGGGCTGATCTCAGTTTTTAAGCTTGTGAAATGTATTGGTTCCCTGTTGCTGTTATAACAAATTACCATAAACCCAGTGGCTTTATTTTTATTTATTTTTTATTTTTTGAGACAGAGTCTTGCTTTGTTGCCCAGGCTAGAGTGAGTGCCGTGACGTCAGCCTAGCTCACAGCAACCTCAAGCTCCTGGGCTCAAGCAATCCTGCTGCCTCAGCCTCCTGAGTGGCCGGGACTACAGGCATGCGCCACCATGCCCGGCTAATTTTTTCTATATACATGTTAGTTGGCCAATTAATTGCTTTCTATTTATAGTAGAGATGGGTTCTCACTCTTGCTCAGGCTGGTTTCGAACTCCTGACCTCGAGCAATCAGCCCGCCTCGACCTCCCAGAGTACTAGGATTACAGGCGTGAACCACTGCGCCTGGCCAAACCCAGTGGCTTTAAACAATGCAAATAGATTATCTCACAGTTCTGGAGGTCCGAAGTCTGCAATGGGTCTTGCTGGGCTAAAGCCAAGGCTGTCCCCAGGGCTGTGTTCCCACTGGAGGCTCTGGGGGACAGTCCCTTCTCTTGCCTTTCCCAGCTTCTAGAGGCTTCTGTACTCCTTGGCTGGCAGCCCCTTCTTCTGTCTTCAAAGCCGGCGTGATGTCAGCATCAGACGTCTCTCTGGCTCTCATCCCCGACCCTCCCATCTCCTTCTCTCACTTACGAGGACTCCGTGCTTACGTTAGGCCCGTTTGGACAATTTGGGATCATCGCTCCATCTCAAGATCCTTAATGTGATCACACTCGCCAAGTCCCTTTTGCAGTACAAGGAACACACGCACAGGGTTGGGGGATTAGGTTGTGGGTGACCTTGAGGGGGCCATTGTTCTGCCCGCCATACCCTCCACCTCTTGCAGGGGTGCGGAGAGGATGCGTGTGGGCACACAGCGGGCACATCCTAACATGTTTTGTTCATCCGAGAGGGTCTGATTCTGAGGGGCACTTCCTTCCTGGTGGGGGTCCCCTTGGAAATCACAGTCAGGTGGACCGGGAGGTGGCCCTGATCCGAACCCAGTCATCCTGTAGCGGATGCTTTCAGTACCCTCCACCACCTTCCGTTTCCTTCCCCCAGAGCCCACCGGCCATTTCCAGGGGCCCTTCCTGGCCACAAAGATGGCGTCCTATGGCAAGCACAGGTGTTTCTGCCTGAGGTTTTCCTCTGGCTGCAGGAGTGGGCTCCACCGCTCGTGGTGCAGGGTGGAAATGCAGTGGGGGTGGGGGTGTTGATGACCCCAGGAGTAGCCTTCACCAAGTCTGGGAGTTGACGGATGTATGGATGGATGGATGTCCTGTGGGTGCTATAACACATGACCACAAACTGGGTGGCTTCAAAATTTGTTCTCAGCTGCGTGAGGTGGCTCAGGCCTGTAACCCCAGGAACATGTCTTTTCCAGGGCCACCATTCAACCCTCCATGATGAACAAACATTCCACTTTGGGAACTGGAGGTAGGAAGATTGTTTGAGGCCAGGAGTTCAAGACCAGCCTGGGCAATATAGCAAGACCTGTCTCTACAAAGAAATCACCTGGGCATGGTGGCGCACACCTGTAGTTCCAGCTGCTCAGGAGACTGAGGCAGGAGAATCTCTTGAGGCCAGGAATTCGAGGTTACAGTGAGCAAGGATGGGGCCACTGCATTCTATCCTGGGTGACCGAGCAAAACCCTGAATCAAAAAAAATATATATTCTTTCATTGTTCTCGAGGACATAAGTCTGAAATCAGGAATCAAGGTGTCAGTAGGGCCATGCTTCCTTGAAGGCTCTAAGGGAGAATCCTTCTCTGTTCTGGCTCTTCCGGCTGCTGGTGGCGTTTCTTGGTTTGTGGCCACATCACTCTAATCTTTGACTTTTCTTTTTCTCTCTGTGTGTCTCTTCTAGGGACACTTGTCATTGGATTTAGGGCCCAGCTGAGGCATCCAGGATGATTGATTTCAAGATCTTTAATTTTTTTTGACAAAGATCCCTTTTCCAAAGAAGGGCCCATCCACAGGTTCCAGAAGTTAGGACAAAAACATGTCTTTTCGAGGGCCACTATTCAACCCTCTATGATGAACAAACACCTGGCCTTTTTTGCCTCTTGGGGACAGGACACTGGGATACTTCTCAGGTGTGTTCCATACAGTCTCCCAGAGAGTTCTGAATGGGAATGGTCCCCCCCACCCCAACCCTGGCCTGCAGCAACCAACCCTCTGATGAGTGCAGGTTTCATCGACTTTCTTCACTCCCCTGCCATTTCTCCTTCACTCCCAAATGGAATCCCAGCTCCCCGCAGTTCCTCCCACTCTTCAGATGGGGAAGGAGCATGAAGGTGGCCCTGATGTTAGGAACAGCAGTGAGGTCTTGATGCCATTCCACTGGGACACCCCGGAGTGCCTTCCAAATAGACCGTCTGCACCAAGCCCTTATCTCTGGATCTGCTTTTGGAGGAACTCCAGTTAAGACACTCCCCCTTGCCTCCAAGGCCCTTACAAGCAGCTGAAGGTCACATCTCAGCTGGTTGCCAGACACAGTTTGCCCCGGGTCACCTCGTGTTGCTGCTTTCACTCCCCTGCTCCCTGGCCAGTCCTCTGGTCTCCCTGGCCCCTCTCTCCCCATCACATTGCCCTTGTGATTCCACACCCTCCTCTCTGTCTCCTGGAGACCCCAGGCGACATGCAGCCTCAGCAGAGGCGAAGTAATTGCAAAGGCACCTGCTGCCTTAGATAGTGGAGAAAGTATCACAGTCAGCATGTGGCTTAATTGAATTAAAGGAAAAAAAAGCCCTGCTTCTGTCTCCACAGTAACTCATTGTCCTTGAAGGGGTGCACATAGAGCTCAGGCTGGAAGCAAGAGTCAAGGCCACGAGGGCTGCGGGGCTGCGGGGCTGCGGGCCTGGCCTTAGGAGGCTCCTGTCCTGAGAAGGTAGGAGCTGAGTGCTTGGGCCATTGTCCAGGGCCCAAAGGCCTCAGCAGGCCCCAGGCCTAGGGTGAAGAAAGGAGGGTGTTGGGCGATGCGGAGAGGCCAGCTTTGGCTCTGGGACACAGAGTGTGACCCTGCAACCTAGGAGGGCCAGCTGACACGGTCCTGTGCAGGAGGCCAGCAGGTAGAGGGGCCCCGACAGGTGTGGGCAGAAGTGTTGGGGCGCTCACTTCCTCCAGGCGCCCCCACCTCTCTGACCATCTGAGTGTTCACAGGCCGGGGCAGTGATTGGATCACCGGGACCTGCGGGCGAGGCCACAGGGGGCTGTGCAGTTGTGCCTGTGCACATGGAGCCCTCTCTCCTTCCCAGGTGGCACGCCTAGGCCAGCACACCCACCCTGCTGCCAAATTGCTACTGGCGCTCTAAGGGAGGTAGAGGCCACAGTGGCTGTGAGTCCAAGCTCTGTGCTGAGGACCAGCCTCAGGTCCTTTGCGCTCTGTGCTGTGTGGGCCGGCATGGGCCCAGCTCATCTCAGCAGCACTTGGTGTTTCCTGGTTGGTGACTTCTATGAAGAGGGCTCCCTCCCCAAGGAACCCTGCAGAGAGGCAGGCTTTGGGCATTCTGGGGTTTCCAAGTGGGATGGCATCAAGACCTCACTTTTGTTGCTAACATAAGGGCATAAGGGTCACCTTCATGCTCCTTCCCCACCTGAAGAGTGGGAGGAACTGTGGGGAGCCGTGGGGATGGGTTTGTCATTTGAGAGGCCAAAAATAGACATCCCTTTCTCAACCGAGATGGACTCTCAGGTTAAGGAAACTAAGTTGCCTATGGGTTAGGGGTTCAGGATCTGGATGGAATGGCAAATTTCTAAATTGCTACAGCTATAAGAAAAATCACACTTGCTAAACTCCCTAGCGATAGGTGTTATCAACTCTTATTTGTAACCCAGACCACTACAACTCTGATTAGACAGAGGGCTGACCTTAAGTCAGTTGTAGGCAGCTTATAAAGGCTGCTCACGAACTGTCTTTGTGCCCTATCACTCACCTTTTGACGTAAAGAGCCAAATTCCACCTCATTTTGGTGCTACCCCCACACCAAAGTGAACATGGGATGTATGTTACATATATGTTTATGCATTGCACATGTGCTTGGTTCCCTTCATAAATAGGTGTAGCTTTCCCCCCATACCTGCTGAATATGTATGATAGGGGTCCAGTGAGGCATAAAACCCAACCTGTCCTTCTCTTCTTTGAAGAAAGAGCACCTTTGGGCCATGCTGGAGACTTTCTCTTCCTGCAAACCAATGTTGTCAATAAAGCTTTGCATCCTACTGTTCAGCCATCCTGGTGGTCTTCTGGACACCGGTTCAGACTGAGTGTGCTAGGGACAGAGGGGATTCTAGGGCCAGTGAGGTCCCAGGAGACAGCCAAGCACCAGGGATGTCTTTTACTTGGGAAATGAACTCACCAAAAACCGATCTTGTGCAGCCTGGTTGCTTGAGGTCCTTGTGTGACAGAATAAGGCAAATTAGTTGGATTTTTGGTCCAGTAGGAAAGAACAGGTTCTTTTCTCCTATCAGTACTTTGACTACATAAATAGACTCTCAATCATGTGAGTGTTTTGCATCTGTGCTTTCTGGGTTGTCTTCCATTTGTCTCTGCAAAAAGCCCCTTCCTCTGTCATACCCAGAAGGCTTAGGTTTCCCTGGGACACGTTCTCTCTACACAGTTGGAGAGGTAAGAAGAAGCCAGAATAAACACAATCTTGACCATCAGGCTTTGTTCAGGGGCCGCCTGGGATTCGTGGAAGGTTATCGAGCAGAGGGAGCTCACAGTCAGAACCCAGCTTTGGTAAGTGCAAGAAGAGACGCGTGTGCAAATATACTAAGACTTGATGTGGAACAGGCACCTGATGTTTCCGGAGCTGGATGTTTGATCTAAAAGCCTTTATGTGTACTTGTCCCTTTGCCTGGGACACTTGTCCCAGCTTAAATATCACTTCTCACAGAGCTCTTCCTAGATCCTTTTCCCATCTAAATGATTAAATAGTTTCCCCTGTTATACCCTCTCATTGCTTCCTCTAGTTTTCTTTCATAACATTAACTACAATTTCAAAAGTTTTAATTTGTCTTCCTCATCAGACCTTAGATTCTTTGGGGGGGGGGGCAGGACCCATGTTGGATGCGTTTCTGTATGGTGCCAAAAATTGCACTGGACGGAGTTAGTCAGTGAAGGAGACTATTCAAGACTATTGCAATAGGAGAGAGAGATTGAACTCAACGAAAGGTGGGAGGGTGTGTGAGTGCTGGGAGAGCTAGTGGAAAAGTCTGGAGGACATTCGGGGAGAGGTTGGTCCTGTAGTTAGGCCATCTGCATTTGCTAATTGGTGCTTGTCAAAGCAAGGAGATTGGGGTGCTCTCTTTCCTGATGACTATATTTCAAAGAGATAGCTCCCTGGTCCTTCAGAAAAACATTCCTGGATTGTAAAATTGGCAATTTCCTGGGAGAAGATTTACATCTCAAAGGGGCAGTTTTTTTCTAAAAAGTCTTAGACTGCAAGTTTTCAAAAGTAAATGCTCTAAGAAAACAGAGGCCAGGAACCTATGATCAGGAAGAAATCTGTCCCAAGTGTAGTTAGACTAAGGGGAGGTTAAGACCCTCTTGGTCCATACTCTCCCCTCCCATCCTACGTTCCTCCCCTGGAGGACCTGGCAAAGGCCCAGCAAATAACAAGTGTGTTAAATTTGAATTTAACTTAAACATTTGTATCTCCACGTGGCCAATATCCATTTCCTTCTGTAGGCTATGAGCTCCAGGAGGTCAGGGATCACGCTTGTCATGTTCATTAGTGAAAACACAGCTGTGCCTACTTGCTTTCAGTAGGTATTCAATGAATGCTTATGGAAAGAAAGGAAGAATGAATGGATAGGTGAAGAGATGGAAGCATCAAGGATGGCTTCTGGCTTTTCAGCATGGGAGAAAGGAGGTAATTAATGGGCCGGGCTTGGCAGCTGTGCGGGCTGAGGGCGGGGCAGTCCTTTGATCCTTGGCTCTTAGGAGGGCACGGATGCTGTGCCGCTGAGTTCTCGGGGAGTAGGGGGCTCTCGGTGTTTGGTGTTTGTGATGGAGATGATTAAGGGCGGTGGCTGGAGTCTGGGGAGATGGCTGCACGTGCAGATTACACCTCTTACCTGCCCTCTGTTTGATTTCTAACAAGCCATAGCAGTCCTGGGGGGAATGACAACGTATGCTCTTTCGAGTTTATTTGGAAGACAGAGCTGCTTTGAGGTGA
This sequence comes from Microcebus murinus, assembly GCF_040939455.1. Taxonomy (NCBI): domain Eukaryota; kingdom Metazoa; phylum Chordata; class Mammalia; order Primates; family Cheirogaleidae; genus Microcebus; species Microcebus murinus. Next base: position 39,265,774 of record NC_134119.1, on the reverse strand, counting down.
GGACCCCCTTCCGGGCTACCCCACAGGCAGATGGATGCTGGTGCATGTAATTATTTTCAGGGTCAGAGCAGCGCAATCAGCTCTTTTGTCAGCGGTGTTCATTGAATAGTTTCATCGAGCGCCTGAGGGTGATTTGTTCCAGCGCTGGAGTAATTGTCCAATCAACTGTAGGCTCCCTAGCGGGAAGGTGGTTTGGAAGAAGCATCCCAAATGTTTGTGATTAAGACTGGATGGCTTCATTCGTTAACTCAACAAACATTCACTGAGCACCTACTGTGTGCTGGGCCCTGTGCCAGGCCTCCTTGCAGGAGGTGGGGGCAGGTTCTTGCTCTAAAGGACCTATGGATAGTTAGAGGGGTAAACCACCCTTAATCTCATATTCATCGATATTCATCGCAGGTGCCTCAGCAAGGAGCTCGAGGAGGAGGAAAGGCTTCTTCCTGATGGAGGAGGCTTCAGAGTAGGGCCGGGGAAGGGGATGGGTAGGAGTGAGGATGGGGACGGGGAGTTGGCACTGATGGACATTTGAAAGTCAGTTCTCCATGGAAAAATCAAAGTGGAAAATTGACCCACACGATAATTGTTCAAAAAGAGGACCTTCTGGGGTTAGATCCAGCAGGGGAAATAGTAAGAGAAGGAGCCGTGGAGAAAAGGGGGTACCCAGTCATTCAGGGCCTTGTAGGCTCAAGCGTTTTATTCTGGGGGTTTTATTCTAAGCACTATGGAAAGCCCATGGAAGTTTATGTTGGGGAGTAGCCCAAGCCGGAGATGGTAGTGGTCTTGCCTGGCTCAGTGTTTAGAGGAATAGAGAAAAATGATTGATTCCAGGAGAGATTAAGGAGGTCAAACTGGCAGGGTTTGGTGAATGGCTGGAAGTGGTGGGGAGCAGGGGAGGGAAAGGGAAAAAGCAAGGGTGGTGCCCAGGTTCCTGGCTTGGGAGGATGAGTGGAAGATGGAGCTGTCCCCAGGGTAGGAGCAGGTGTTGGTGGGGGAGATGGGGAGACCACATTTTCATATTGACTTAAAGAGCAAGTGGGGTTGTTCAGTGTGCTGCTGGGCATAAGGGGCTGAGCTCTGGAGGGCCAACCTGCAGGGAATGAGAGATATTCTCATTTCCACATTATACCTGGTCTGACCCTGAGTTCCAGGCACAGCACTGAGAACCAGACGCGTACTTGACTTAGTTTGGGCTCTCCCAGACACTAACACAAAAATTCAAGTGAAGGCTATTTATTTGGGAAGTAGAGGCTGTAGAGGAGGAAAAGGAATCTTTTCCCTCTACCCTTCTACATTTTCTGGCAGGGGCAAATTAGACTGCCAGAAGACAGGTTAACAAGAGCAAACCAAACAGAAGTTCATTAACACGTGCAGTGTACATACACATGGGAGAACTTAGTGATGAGTGACTCACAGGAGTGCTTAGAGCTTGGGGCTTACAGAGCATTTTTTTTTTTTTTTCAGACAGAGTCTCGCTTTGTTGCCCAGGCTACAGTGAGTGCCATGGCATCAGCCTAGCTCACAGCAACCTCAAACTCCTGGGCTCAAGTGATCCTCCTGCCTCAGCCTCCCAACTAGCTGGGACTACAGGCATGCGCCACCATGCCCGGCTGATTTTTTCTATATATATTAGGTGGCCAATTAATTTCTTTCTATTTATAGTAGAGACGGGGTCTCGCTCTTGCTCAGGCTGCTTTCGAACTCCTGTTCTCGAGCAATCAGCCCGCCTCGGCCTCCCAGAGTGCTAGGAGTACAGGCGTGAGCCACCACGCCCTGCCTTACCTAGCATTTTTTTTTTTTTTTGGAGACAGAGTCTCACTTTGTCGTCCAGGCTAGAGTGAGTGCCGTGGCATCAGCCTAGCTCACAGCAACCTCAAACTCCTGGGCTCAAGCGATCCTTCTGCCTCAGCCTCCCGAGTAGCTGGGACTACAGGCATGCGCCACCATGCCCGGCTAATTTTTTTTTTATATATATATCAGTTGGCCAATTAATTTATTTCTATTTATAGTAGAGACGGGGTCTCACTCTTGCTCAGGCTGGTTTCAAACTCCTGTTCTCGAGCAATCAGCCCGCCTCGGCCTCCCAGAGTGCTAGGATTACAGGCGTGAGCCACCTTGCCCTGCCTTACATAGCATTTTAAGAAAAAAGAACAATACTTTTGTAGAGAAGTGACAGGACAAAGGAAAATGACTTTGAACTTTTAGGGGAAGCAAATTGTGGGAAGGCAGATACGAGTAAGGAAAAACTAGTGGTAGATAAGGGCTGGTTTGTTGGTGTAGACTCACCATCTCCTCTCTAGGGTTAACGTCTTTATCCCATTCTTGGTGTGGGAGTCACGGAAACACCTTCACAGAGCAATTTATGTTCTTGCAGGCAGGTGGAGGAGGGCAGAAGGCTTGTTCTATGTCTGCTTTTTCTCACTTGCCCTCAGCTCAAAATAATCCTTATGCCAGAGTGGCACATTTTGGGGATGGCATCCTCTGAATTTCTTCAAGTTGGGAAGTGAAACAGGGAAGGAAGGAAGCCAGAAAAGTGTGTTATTGAGCCAGCAGTCATGGTGGTATAAACCTGGGGGGAGGGAACTTGGGGAAATGGTGCAAAACGTATGCCTCAGACTGATCCTACACAGGAGGTGAGGAGCTGGGGTATTTCTACTCCAACTCTCTTAGTCACTGGTTGAGGGAACCTCCTGGGGGTGTTCTTTTCCTGGCGCATCTGGCCCGCTAAGCACTGGCAGGGTGGCTTCCCGTGATTCTTGGGACAAGAGCCTTTAGATACAGAGATAGAGATGCTGACAGGTGGAATTTGCTGGAGCACAGTGAAACGTCCAAGGGGTGCGGGCAGAACATTGACAACATTGGCTACAAGGCTGAATAATGAAATCTGCATAAACACGTGGATTTCTATCATAAGCTATCTAGAAACTGGCTCTCTACTTAGTTTTATGTCGCATTGGCAGAGTTTACTATAACCTTCAAATAGAACCCAGTTGAAATTGGAACAAATTATATTCAGAGCACAGGGAGTGGGATACAGCTGTAATCAACCTACGAGCTAACAATGCCACATCTCACCTGCTTGGGGTTCACTTGTTTGTTAGAAGTGAACATTTATTGAGCATCTAGTATGTGCCAGGCCTCATGCTAGGTAATTTACAGATAGGATCTTATTTAATCTTTATAGTAAAAACCCTGTGAGATAGGTATGGTTAGTCCTATTTTATAGATGAGGAAGGACTCAGTGATTTGTTCCTGTTGAAACAGTTTGTAACTGAAAGAGCCAAGTTTCAACCCATTTTCTTTCCTCCACATTTTGCTGCCTCCTGGCAGGTAGAAATTACAAGAGCCATCTGAGCCCAAGCACTTGGTGTACATTTGCATTCAATATTTATTGAAGTTCCCAGACCCATCTAGTACTTACTGTCAGGGCTTAATAAGTTCTAAATAATAATGATTTTTCCCTGGATGAGTATAGATGCTTCTGTCAGCTGAGGCTGATTTCTACCTAATTTGCAGGGAATTTGTGCTGCACAATGATGAGCTAAATATTTATGCAGGGAGGATGTATGTACAAATCACATTTCCATAAGAAACACAAGGCAAATGAGAAATGAGACTTTCCCACACAAAAAAAGTTTATTGATGGGAAAAGATGCTTTAGAGAATTAAACATTAGCCAGGATTAACCAGCATTATCCAAGAGTTAGCCATATTTAGGCAATTTAGCTTTTATGCCAGAGAAGTGTCTTCATAGAGAGTTGCCAAGGATTACCGGAGGAGGAGTTGTTTTTGCTCCTCCACATTTAGGAAGAAAACAAACTTGGGAATACGGAGCAGATCTTTCTCTGAATGACCGAGCCATCTTGCTGGATGGCCGTGGGTACGTTGCCACCTTTCCCTGAGCCTCAGTTTCTCGGGCTATTGTCTTCTGGACAGGATTGGATGTTTGTGCTGGCCCTGCCCACCCTGTCTTGTAATTCTGCGTGCTCAATGTCTTTTGATCTCTTTTGAGAAACGGGCCATTGACCTCAAAATGCCAGCCTTCCAACTGAGAGAAAAAAGCCATCATTTAGGACACCTACTGTGTACCAGGCACCTGCCACGTACTTTATGTAAACCAACTCATTACTCCTCATGGCAGCTCCATGGAATAGGTTTTATTTCCATTTTACAGCTAAAAACAAACAAACTGTAAGTTAAGGAGCAACTGCTACTATTGGGGCCAAGCTCTAGTCCACACCTAAATAAATTCAACACAAAGATTTCTTAATTTATTTTTGAGGCAGAGTCTCACTGTCACCTGGGCTAGCGTGCCTGGCTTCAGCCTAGCTCATAGCAACCTCAAACTCCTAGGCTAGCTCATAGCAACCTTAAACTCCTGGGCTCAAGTGATCCTCCTGCCTCAGCATCCCGAGTAGCTGGGACTACAGGCACATGCTACTATGCCTGGCTAATTTTTCTATTTTCAATAGAGATGGAGTCTCACTCTTACTCAGGCTGGTCTTGAACTCCTGAGCTCAAGTGATACTCCTGCCTTGGCCTCCCAGAGTGCTAGGATCATAGGTGTGGGTCACCGTACCCGGCCCAACACAAACATTTTTAAAGATAACAGTTTTTGATTTGAGTTGTCTACCAGAGGGGTACCAAGGGGCAAAGAGCATGGGACTTGCGGTTGTATGGGCCTGAGTTTGGATTCTGCCTTCTCAGTGTACCCGGTTTGTGCCTGGTGAGTCACGGCACCTCTCCAAGTCTTGTTTCTGCATCTGTACACTCTCATCTCATAATCTCCATGGAGAGGGGCCGTCCTGTGGATTCTATGAGAAACCGTCCAGCTCTTTGGTCTCAATTTGAATGGTTGGTACATTCTAGGTTTCTCTCCAAGGGCCATCTCAGATGGCCATAGTCACTGCCTCTCTGGTCTAGGAAGCAGCTCTGGGTGTGATCCTGGCTTTCTCCCCATCCTGGCTCCCTGAAGTCTCTTGGTATAACCCTATCTAAGCCCTGGCCCTGCCTGCCTTCTGCCTGAGTGTATGGTGCATGGCTGTAGACATGGGTTCAAGCCCCAGAAACACTCAGCCTCTGCTTGGATTTTAGCTTTTCCACCACCCAGTCCCACAGCCAGACTTTCAGTCTCATTTCCTTCTGAGGTTGTGATATGGCTTTGAAGAGATATTTCAGAAAAGTCAGAAAGTTGTAAAAAATTTAGAGGTGTAGTTTCACTTGGGTCTCCAGATATACACAGTCTCAATCTCTTTCTTCCTATCCCTTAAATAACAGCTTTACTGAGATAGAATTCACATACAATAAAATTCACCCTGCATGAGAATACAATTAAATGCTTTTTAGAATAGTCACAGAGTTGTACAACTATCACCGCTGTCTAATTTTAGAACATTTCCATCACCCCCCCAAAGAAATCCCATATCCATTAGCAGTCACTCCTTATCATCCCTGGCAACCACTAATTTACTTTCTGTCTCTGTAAATCTGATTATTTTGAACATTTCATATAAATGGAATCATACATTATGTGGCCTTTTGTGACCGGCTTCTTTCACTTAGCATAATATTTTCAAGGTTCATCCATGTTGAGTCACACATTAGTATTTCATTCCTTTTTATGGATGAAAGATACTCCATTGTATGAATATACCACATTTTACTTATCCATGCATCAGTTGAATTGATGGACATTTGGGTTATTTCCACTTTTTGGCTATTAGGAATACTGCTACTATGAACATTCATGTACAAGCTTCTGTAGGGACATATATTTTCAATTCTCTTGGGTATAGACCTAGGAGTAGAATTGCTAGGTCTTATGGTAACTCTATGTTTAACATTTGGAGGAGCTGCCAGATGGCTTTCCAAAGTAGCTGCACCATGTTCAGTCCCACCTCCAAAAACTCTTTTATAGTTTATGTTGGCTGAAAGGGGTTTGCAGATGTTGACAATTTATTTGAGCTTCAAACCCAATTTGGTCCCAGGTCTCAGAGAAACACTCAGTTTGAATTATGAGATTGGATTTAGCATTTCAAGAAAAGGCCTTCTAAAGTCTATGACGTTGCACCCTAAGTATCCTAAATATAGTACAGTCTTGCATTTGAGTTCCTGAGTAAGAGCTGTGATCTAGCACAGGAAGAACAGTTTAGTGCCTGCCTTGCTCTGTGTTCTCTTAGAAGGAGGTCCCGAGACAAAGATTTGAGCACAAGTGGTTTTCCTGGGATGCGATCCCTAGAAACCCTGGTCAAGAAGGGAAGGAAGCGAGGCAGAGCAGGGGAGCACGCCAGTTGAGGGTGTGGTATCACGCAGGTTACCACTATGGGCAACCGGGGAACTGCCGGGGGCCAATGTAGAACATGCCTTGGAGTTATCCCAATTTAGAGACAAGGAAGCCGGGGTGTTTATGCACCAATTCCTGGGCTGTCTATTGGTTGAGGGTTGCTTCTTGGGGCACACACTTCCCGGGACTTCTGATTTTCCTCGCACGCTGGCTGAGCCCCCACCTGTAGCCACAGGTGGAGAGTTGCAAGGTTCACCCTAAGCAGCCTTCAGTGTACGGAGGTGAGTGCCAAGGGGCCGTGGCATGAGCCAGGGAGCCAACAGCTTCAGCTTCGAGACCAATCCAAAGTGGCACTTATGTATGAGCCACCAGTGGGCCTCTCCACTGACATTATAAAGGTTTGGTCCAAATGTCACGTAAGGCTGTCTCTGTTGACTTAAAGGAATCAAAAGTAGGACAAATAAAATCTTTTCCCGAACCTCTCCCTGAAGTAGAAAGCACAAAGCTTCCAGAACATGAGGAATAGCTGAGATATATATATATATATATATATATATATATATATATATATATATTTTTTTTTTAATTTGAAGTTAGAGGCGTCTCTTTAAGAAAGAAAAGAATGGGGCAATTGAAAGGCACTTGCTGAAGTAATCAGAGTGGAGAGGCAGGAATAGAAGTGGAAATCAGACTCTGCCTTCAGACAACGGCAAAGGATAATCACAGGCTAGGAATTGTGCCAGTTCCCTGCAGATCAGAACCGCTGGCTGCCGCAGAGCCCTGAGCACGTGGCTCTCTTAGGCCAGAAGAAAGGCCTGTGGTGCAGCAGCTTCCGAACTGGGGACCAGAGTCCCTTGGGGCGTGGGACAAAAATAGCCATCTGGGGTCTCACCCCAGAATCCCTGAGGGTGGGGCCTGGGAAGCTGCACTTTCTCGAGGACCCCGAGTGACTGTGAATCAGATTTGGGGACCTCTGAGAGGAGGCAGCCATACTGCAGATGAAATTCCAGATCTTTTTGGAAAAAGACAGGAAAATAGGACACGTCCTGGGTTTCTTTCTTGGCCCGCCCCCCGCGGCTGCGGTCCTGCTTAGATTTCACCTGCTCCGGCTTTGTGGGTAGCACAGGCTCTTGTGCCCCTCCCCTGGCTGAAGTATCCAGCAGGGATGTCTGTCGGAGTTGGGTTTTCATCCTCGGAAGCCGTGGGCATCTCAGATCCGCGGGGCCTCTCCGGAAGGCACCCCCTCAAACAAGCAAACGATCACACAGACAGGCAGGGCCTCGGCCGTTGGAAGGGACATGAGAGGGGTTGCTGTAACTTGGGTCTTCTTAAAAACATGAAAGGTCATTCAATCTTTACCATCAGACTTTTCTTAGTCAGTGATACGGCTTGAATTGTGTCCTCCCCAAATTCGTCTGTTGAAGTCCTAACCCCAGGCCCTCAGAATGTGACCTTATTTGGAGATAGAGTCTTTACAGAGCTGACCCAGTTACAGCGAGGTCTTTACAGTGTTGTCTAATCCAATACGACTGGTGTCCTTGTCCAAAGGGGAAATTTGGAGACAGACAGACACACATGCAGGGAGAACGCTGTGTGCATCTGAGGACAGCCACGCACAAGCCTCAGAGCCAGGCCTGGAACAGACCCTTCCCTGCCAGCCCTTAGAAGGAACCAAGCCCACCGACACCTTGATTTCAGACTTCAGCCTCCCGAGCTACAAGATGTCGAATTCCTATAGTTCAAGTCACCCAGTTGGCCGTGCTTTGTTACAGCAGCTGCTGTTTGCAAACTAACACAGCTAGCTGCTTCTCCAGTGGGGCTGATCTCTCCAATTCTCAGTCCTTTTTTTTCTCTCCATCCTCATGGCCTTTCCTGTCTTCCAAACCCCCAGCCTGCCGAGGAAGCTCCGAGTCCGTCTTTCTGTATTCACCTTCATCCCTTTGCCATTTTTTCTCTGCCCAGCCGCCAGCATCATGTCTCATAAACACACATCTGACCATGCCTCTCCCCTGCTTAAAACTCTTCTGTGGCTCCTGCTGCTTTGAGGACAAAGACTTGAACCTTCGGTCCCAAGTCCCTATGTAGTTGAGCCTTGCCTGTCCTTCAGCTTTCTGTCTACGTTCTTCACGCTGGTCTTTCAGTTCCAAATTAGCCTTTCTTCTATCTCAGGAATCTCTGCCAGGAAGGCCCCTACTTGCCCACGCTAGGGGGTCCCCTCTTGTATTAAGCCTCAGCTAATGCAGTTCCTGGGGTGGGGTGGGGGGGAGGTGATCTGGCTGGATGTTTTCTGTCTTGTGTTGTCCTGACATCCTGTGCTGTTCCATCCCAGCAGCTACACATTTGTAATGAATAATTTGTGCAATGACTGATTTAATGTCTCTCTAGAATGCAAATGGCACCAGGGCAGCAACTGTTGTTCTGTTTGTTCGCTTCTGTATCCCCAACACCTGGAACAGTGCCTGGCGCATAGTAGGTGCTCAATAAACATGTGTTACATGAGCAAACGAGTAGAATGTAATCTCCAGATGGGCGTGAGCCATGTCTGCCTTGTTCATTCTTGTTTCTGCAGCGCCCAGAGAGGTGCCTGGTAAACTCTCTGTGTCAGGGGAGGGCGTGGGGAAAAGAGGAAGGGCAGGGGAGGCAGACACCAGCAGGTTGGGACTGAATCTCACCAGACTGGACTTCCGCGGGGACAGTCCCTCCCCTCAGGGAGCTCTTGGTTCCACGGGGGCGGGGAGACCCTCCCGCCAACAGACCAGTGTGACACAGTTTGGTTTAACCGTGTAGCATCCAAGAAGGGGGGACCCCGGGTAGAAGGAAAGATGGTTGGAAAGGATGGTGGGAGAGATTAGGGGCAACTGTGGGGCTGAAGAGAAGCTGGCGGGGGGGACATCTTTTAGGTTTCCTGAGATCCGGCTGGCTTATGGGTGGTGTGAGAAGCTCTCGGGGAGAGCAGACTGGTCTCCCAAAGCTATTTCCAGCGTGTGAGCTCCACACCCCGGAGGGCCCTTGGCTCGCTGGGCTCCAGCGTTCACCATGGCACAGGTTGACTGGGGTCCCCCGGCTTCCAAACTGTGGACTTTGCTCATGAGCTAAAATAGCACGTGTCTGTACGAGGCTTCCCCTTTAGAAAGCAAACCCCTCCTCTCCCAAGGCTCTTCTAGTTTCCTGCATTAGGAAATGAGCATGTGTTCCCTAGGTGCTCCCGCAGGGAGGCCCCTACCCGGGAGGGCCCCCAGGGCTGTCCCAGCGGCTGGCTTTGCTGGCGAGGAACCCTCCTCTGGATCTCTCTGCGTCCCAGCTCCCTGCATTTCCGGGCACTTCAGCACGTTGTCAGGCTGTTTGGGTTTGGATCGCAAAGGAGTCAAATATGTTTTCAAGGGAGAGGAGGGAGGAAAAAAAAAAAAAACCACTCCCACCCCACCAGAACCTTCTTGGGCAGCATCCATCCATAGGCACGGCGCGGTCTCCAGATCGGAGCTGGAGCCCAGGAACAGCCCGGATGACTGTCGTTGGCAAGGAAATCCCGGTTCTCGGGCTCCGTCTGCGGCAGTTCCTCCGGCGAAGATGCCGCTGGCATCGTGGGATCTCTGTCTGCTTCCCCGGGTGTCTTCAGCACTTTCTCCCTCGCCCCCAGTTACAAGGCTCCATTCAGGTATCTTTGAATTAGTAACTCCTCAAGCACAACATAAATAAGACAAAACAGGAAGGAGAGTGTAAATGAGAAAATGGGAAGATTTGCTATATTAACATGTTCACTGTGGTATGACAGAGATGTGATGGGGTAATTTATTGAGATGTCTTCCTGCTCTGCTGGCGCTGCTACAGTAGAAGCAGAGAGACCGAGTACAATCTGTTTTGGGTTTGGGTGTTTTTCTTTCTGCCCGCCCTCTCTCCAAGTATGTGTCTTCTTGCCTCCAGTGGGGATAGAAAACTGGACTATCTTAGGGGAGCCCACAACGAAGGAACAGTGACATTCCTCGTTCTTGCTCCCAGGCTCCGGTAGCTCTTTGCTGCAGGCTCACAGCGATCTCATGTCTGTGCATCTCAGTTTCTCCATCTGTAAAATGGACACAGCAGTAGTACCTGCCCTAGGGGGCTGTCGTAAGGATTAAGTGAGTTAATACAGGTAAAGCACTAAAAACAGTGTCTGGCACACAATAAATGCTCTTTTTTTTTTTTTTTTTTGAGACAGAATCTTGCTTTGTCGCAAGGGCTAGAGTCCCGTGGAGTTACCCTAGCTCACAGCATCCTCAAACTCCTGGGCTCAAGCGATCCTCCTGCCTCAGCTTCCCGAGTAGGTGGGACTACAGGAGTGCACCACCACACCAGCTAATTTTTTCTACTTTTAGTTGCCCGGCTAATTTCTTTCTATTTTTGGTAGAGACAGGGTCTTGCTCTTGCTGAGGCTGGTCTTGAATTCCTGAGCTCAAGTGATCCTCCCATCTTGGCCTTCCAGAGTGCTAGGATTTCAGGCGTGAGACCCGTACCCGGCCTCAATAAATGTTGAGTATTTCTATTAATCATTGCAATCACAAATGTATAAAGTGGGAGAGGAGAGAAATATTAAGGATGTGTATCAATCAGGGTTCTTTAGAGAAACAGAATCAGCAGGAGATATATATATCTCCTGTGTGTGTGTGTGTGTGTGTGTGTGTGTGTGTGTGTGTGTGTGTGTGAAGAATTTTATTTCAAGGAATTGACTCATGCTATTGTGGAGCCTGGCGAGTCTGAAATCGGCAGGGCAGACTGGAAGGCTGGAAGCTCTTGGGCGGGAGCTGATGCTTCAGTCTTGAGGCAGAATTTCTTTTTCCTCGGGAAAACCTCAGTTTTGCTCTTAAAGGCTTTCAAGAGATTGGGTGAGGTCCACCCACCTTCTGTAGGATAATCTCCTTTATTTAAATTCAACTGATTGCTCATGTTAACCATCTCTACAAAACACCCCCCAGCAGCACCTAGATGAGTGTCTGATTGGCCCACTGGGCACTGTAGCCTGGCCACGTTTATACATTAAGCTGGCATTAAGCTTCTGATCTGGTTAGCTTGTCCCCATGCACACAGAGCTCTGGGGCACCACCCTGCCTCTCCTCTCCCCTTTCCCTCTCCTCTTAAGGTCACTGCCTCCCCTCTAGTCCTGACCCCTGGCATGGCTATTCTCGTCCTTGCTCATTTCTCCGGTGTCCTTTGGGTCCTTGGGTTGGTGGCACAGCCCAACCAGGTCCACCGCCTGCTGTTCAAGAGGAAGCCAGCACACTGTGACAGCAGGGGTCACAGCAGAGAAGTTTAATATCACAGGAGCCATGCGAGGAGGCAGGAGGAATTTCTCACATCCATCTCCTCAAGAATTTGGGGGCTAAGGTTTTAAAAGGAGGTTTGGCAGACACAGGGCTAGGGAATGGGGTCTGATGATTGGTGGGGGTTGAGCTCACAGGGATGGGATGCAGAAATTATCTTCTTCGTTGGGAGGTTTCCTGGGTCGGGGGTGTCAGAGCTGTTGGATCCATTCCCGCACCTGTCCACGCATCTGGTTGGCGTCCAGTAGGTCCCCGGAATGCATAGTCTGAAAAAACGCCTCAGAGACCAGTGTTAAGATTCGCAACAGCAATGTTATCTATGGAGGCAGTGGAAGGAGTCACCAGTCTCGCACCTGTCAGGGAGGATGGTGCCCTTAAGCAGTGACCAGTTACAGCAGCAAAGGAGTTAGGGAACAATGGCTGGTTAACCTGGTTAATGCCTGGCTAGATCTATACTTTTATAAACACCAGACTTTGATTACTGTTTATACCTTGTGGCTCTCTGTTATTTTAACACGAATGATTTCAGTGGCAGAGGGGAGGAAGACCAGAGAGGAGGGGGTGCGGACTCCCGCAGGCAGCTCGCTTCCCCTTCCTTCATGGCCGACCCCAGCTATTAAAGGGAAAGAAAGATCAGACATCACCCCCTGCCAGGGTGACCTTGTGCCAAGCAAGACTCCAGGGACTCATGGACCTGGAAGTGAGTCTGTGTCCTTCCCAGTCTGGAATGCCATCGACAGCCCCCCTTTCCTTGTCCACCCACTTTTTTTTTTTTTTTGCATTGATCACAGTAGATAGGGCAGGGGCTGCCCGATCCCTGTGGCTGGTGACTGTCCTCCAGCCGGGAGTCTGGGTTGGAAGATGAGGCGGAGGTGCATGTGTGTTTCTCAGTGGGCTGTAGCGTGTCTCTCACCCCTCTACCCCCCTTATGGCTGTTCCACCGCAAGCTCCGTGTTACGAGTGGCTCTGTCACTGTCTCCCCCAGCTGTAAAATTTTTATTTTAAAAGAGTGCTTGCTGTGAAATGTTTACAGACGAAATTATGTCCTGTCTGGGATTTGCTTCAGAATAATGCAGGAGGGGGAAGTGAGTGGGATGTAGCTGAAACTAGACTGGGCCATAAATTGATCATTGTCAAATCTGGTGGGGGTGGGTGACTAGGGGCTCATTATACTATGCTGCGTACTATTGAATATGTTTAAAATTTCCATAGTGAAAAATTCAAAGATAAAGAGAGAGAAAAAAATCATATTACAAAGTCCTTAAGTAAGTTTTCAAATAGAGTTCCTCAAGAATAAACTCAAGGTTCTACGGATATTTGATTAAAATTTCAGTTTTCAATATATTCTTAACACTTTAAGACCTCAGACACTGAGACATTGTGATATAGAGTTGGGGTTGTCAAACTTTTTCTGTACGGGGCCAGATAGTAAATATTTTTAGCTTTGGGGGCCATATAATCTTCCCTGGTGTAGTTCTAAAGCAGCCACTGGTAATATGTAAACGAATGCGCATGGCTCTGTTCCAATAAAACTTTATTTATGAACACTGAAATTTGAATTTCGTACAATTTTCACATGTCATGTCATGAAGCAGTCTTCTTCTTTTGATTTAAAAAGGGGCATTAAAAATGTAAAAAGCATTCTCAACTTGTGAGAGTTATAAAAGCAAATGGCAGGCTGGATTTGTGCCATAGTTATAGACAATGATCTGTCTATAGACAATAGTTGAACAAACTGGAGATGGCCAATGAGTTAATTTAGCTTTCCAGGGTTGATTTGTTTCCTTGAACAACCTGGGAAATAAAACTTCTCCTGTCATCTCTGTGTGTGTTAAAAAAAACAAAACAAAAACCCAAGCCAACTACAGCATATGTTGATTGAAAAAGAATCAAATAATTAAGATGTGACAAAAACACAAGAGTGAAAGTTCTTCTTTGCCCATCTCCTCTTCCCACTACCCAGAGGTAACTACTAGGGTCCCAGTTCTCCAGGGACCTCAAGACACATACTTCTCCACCCTCTTCCTTCTCCCCAGAAGGCCAGACATACTTCAGTGTTGCTTCAAAGACCAAAAAAGAATAAAAAGATAATCTGACCTCTTCCCCCCAAAATAACGAGTTATATACACTTTACATTTTGAGGATCAGCCCATCCGCTGGCAGGTGAGCTCTTGGTTCCATCTGATAAACCAAGCAAGAAAGGATGGTTCTGTGTCTGAGCTGACATGTGTCAGTATTGCTTGTGACATCTGTGAGTGGAATCCCAGTGGGGAGCCTAGACCTTGAGCAAAGCTTTCTTCGTGCCTCAACTTCCCCAGTCTCTCTGGACCCATCTGGATCCTCGGCTGTGGGCAGCTACCTGGTTGAGCTGTGGGTGTGATGTCTCTATGTTTCTCCTTCTTCTTCTTTTTTTTTTCCCCCCACTTCTTCTCTTTACTTTTCCTTTTGATTTTCTGAGAGTGGACACTAATTTGACTCTCAGCTTCCTTCGTATTTTTTTCCTTAGGGAATCAAGCCAGGCTATTTTTGTTCACAAGATGGTAAAATACATTGAAAGCAGTGAGGGAAAAAAAGCATGAGAAAGAAGGCGCCCACTGCTTCCGCTGGGATCTTCCCTGCCTGTTCCTGAGTTTTCCATGGAAAGCTCTTAGATGCTTAGAACAAAGGCTAAGTGATGTGTGTGTGTGTGTGTGTGTGCACACACATTGTATTTTTATTTTAGAACCAGAAGAGAGAAGCCTCGGGGACTACCTGGTCTGAACTGCTCACTTCATAGATTGGGAAACTGAGGCTCATAGAGGCGCCAGGTGGGAAATGGGGGAGGGGATGCTTTGGGCTATGTGATGGCCAATAGGTGAGGTAGGGGCTGGGCCAAGGCAGTCCTTGAATGCCCAGCTGAGACTTGGCCCCTTCCTAGGGGTGGCGAGAGGTGTAGGCAGGTTCAGCTGTGATTGGGAGGATCTTTCTGAGGACAGAGGACTGTGGGAGTGAGGCTGAGGTTGGGAGGGGCGACGACGTGAGGACGTTTGGACCACAGATGTCCACGTTTGGTGGCGGGTGGGAGGATTGGGAGGAGCCATTGGCTCGGAGCGAGGCAGAGTCCAGGCCAGGCTTTCGTCCATATGGGGAGATGCGCACATTAGAGGGCTGGCACCGAGGGATCTGTGGCAGGCGAGAGACTGCAAATAGGAGAGGGCGACTTCGATAAATCAAGGCTCTGCAGGTGGTGACCCAGGGCTAGGTGAGGGCAGAGGGGGGAGGACTGTGGTGGCACGTGTTGGCTTTGACAGCTGGAGGACCTAGCCTGCAGGTTTGGGCCCGGCCACGAGGACTGACTTGTGGTGTCCATGCCCACGGTTGGGGTTCCAGTGTCAGGGCCCCCAGAGGCATCAGCCACCGAGAGGACGTGCCGGACGGACAAACACCAGACCCCTTGGTGCCCAGTGTCCCCACCACACTATCCCCTCCTGACTGGTGGCAGGAAGAAGAATTCTAAACTCCCCTCCCCCCTGAAACTTGAAACTTGGCAGGTGGTGCTGGCTGCTGTTTAATGATGGTTGATGTGAGAAAGCAGAAAACTTAATGACCACAATGAAAAACTGCCCACTGGACGTTGGGACACCCCCTCTCTGTGTCCCTGGATTTATTCTGAGTTCGTGGGCCAGGTTCCTTGCGTGATATCAAGCGCCGCTGTAGCCATATTTATTTCAGACCCTTTCCAGCGTCTGACAATTAGTTTCTTGGCCATTAAGCTGGACCGAAGCAGGGATACTTTAATGTGCTTATTTATATCTCACTGGTTACATAAGCTCCTCCGTGAGTAAGGTCCATGGTCCCCCCAAGTGTCGGTGCGGAAGCTTAAATTGACTCATCAATTTTTCAGTCCGTCTTCTTGAAGGTCAGCCTTGAAGCAAATTGCATCTTTGTCACCACGAGCTCGCAGCCCTTCCACCATGCGCCTCGCTTCTGAGGATGAGGACCTTAGGATCACCGAGTTCCAGCGTCTGGGTCAATCTGCGAGAGGAGGTGGGGGTGGGGGAGGGAGAGGCTCTGGCCCAGCGGGAGCCTGGGCGAAGGCGCAGGGGTTTGCCACAGCCCGGCCGCTTCCAGAGCTGGACCCGGTAGCCAGGGGGCTGAGACACGTGGCGGGTGAGGGGGACGGTGCCCGTTACAGAAGGATTTTAAGCATAGAGGTGGCCTGGCCAGGCTTCATCCAAGGAGGGTCGCTGTGGCTGCATGGCGGAGGGTGCGTGGAGGGAGGAGAGGCAGGGAGGAAATGGTCCCTTCGAGGGTGGCCAGTTTCTAGTCCCCAACGACAGCCCCCTAAGACCCGCTTCATAATTTCAGAGCCTGGCACAAAATGAAAACGTGGAGCATCTTGTTCAAAAATGAAGTACCATAGAATATTACTCAGCCATGTAAAGGGACGCAGTACTGATGCATGCCACCATGTAGATGAACCTCAAAATCATTAAGCTAAGTGAAGGAACCATGTGACACAAAATGTCACATGTTGCAAAATATCCTTTATGTGAAATATCCAGAATAGATAAATCCATAGAGACAGAAAGCAGATAGTGGTAGTCGAGGGATAAGGGCAGAGGGGTGTGATTGCTTCATGGGTACAGGGTTTCCTCGTGGAGGGTTTTGGAACTAGATAGAGGTAGGGGTCGCATAACACTGTGAATGTACTAAACATTGCTACGTTGTACACTGTAAAATGGTTAATTTATTTTATGTGACTCTTTCCTCAATAAAAAATATATTATGCTAAAAAATTGTTGGGAATTTCAAGATGGTGACAGCAGGGCACTGAACCAAGTGTGGCCCTTCTACGCGCCAGCCCCATGGGACCGTGTGGGGCGCACACGCAGGAAACCGGCCTTGGAGGCAGCAAGGGTTCTGAGAAACTTGGATAGGTGCTGTCTGGGGCACAGAGGCGGAGGTCCCCGCAGGCTTGGAGATGTGTTTCTGGTGGATGCTGGCGGCCAGCCTGAGCTGGCAGCAGGTGGCTTTGCTGCCCAAGAGGTCTCAGAGCCCCAGGGAGCCTGAGGCTGCAGGGCTTTTCAATGCCAACCCCACGCTGCCCGTTTCCCCTTGCTGCCCAGATGGGAGGTGCGAGCCTACCCAAGGCCATGAGCGCCTCAGCTGGGGTCCCTGGGCTCTCACCTGGAGAATCCCCCATCAGCGTTTCCTTTCCCTCCCCCTTCACTGCATGGTGCGCGGCCCCTTCTGGTCTGGCTGTCTTCTCACTGTCCTGTGTCATACTCACTCTGCCTCTGCACCTTGCTTCCGCTGTGTTCCCCACCCACTGTGCCCTCCAGCCTGCCTTCCAGCCCTAGCTCAAGTGCATAAGCCCATGGCTCTCCAACTTCGTTATATATTCGTTTCTGTGCCTGGTCAGAAACGCACAGGTGAACGTACTGAGGTAGGTCTTGGCATCTTTGGTTTTAATAAGTGGTTCTGATGCCACTGACGTTTGAGAATCAATGCAAAAAGCCCCTGTCCTCTTGGAGGCTGCAGTCCAGCAGAGCCATGGTAGGAATGCAACAGTGCGTTATACCAATTACTCCAACCTGCAGTGACGCTAACCACCGTACCTTCTAGGCTCACCTGGGTGGGAGTAGCTTATTGACTTCCAGAAGGTATTTCATTGCCAGCTCCATCAGAAGGGTCGCCCCCTAGCGGCTGCTTCTACTTACTGCTCTGACCACCAGAGGACACCCCCCGCAATTCTTCGCCAACACCCCATATAAAGCCTAGGGGCTAGGGGTAGTCAGCTTGATTCAGAACATCTTGACCCTAGGGAAGTCTTAAACCTTGAGCTGGTCCAGTCCCACACAGTCCCATCCCCTACCTGCCCTCCATGCCATTGTTGGCTACTGCCCCCAGGGTGACTCTTGCAGGGATCACCGGGCATGTTGCTCCTGGAACTGCTTTTGCCGCTGCTGCTGGGGTTTGCTTTGGTGGCCCTGAGAGCAGGCCACCACTTGGGGGGGAGGGGTTCACGAAGCCAGAGTGCAAACCTCAGATTTACCCTGTCCTGCTGCATGTCATTGAGCATGTCTTTGGGCTTATCTGGAACTCAGTTTCCTCATTTCCCAAGGAGTGATAACGAAATTGACCGAGAGAGAACAAGGTGGAAAAACAGAGATGTGAACTTCTACTGGGTTCTCTGTGCCAGGCAAGTTGCCAGAAGTTTGTTATCTATATTGATTTTCACATCAGCCTTTTGAGAGTAGTAAACTTCTCCATTTGCAGCTGATTGAGACTCAGAGAGGTTAATTAACTAGCCCAAGTTTGCACAGCTAGGACTCTGCCGGCTGGGAATTGAATTCTGCTTTTCTGATTTCAGATTGCTTGACTCTGTTTATTTTGTCAGTTTTCTATTGCTGCTGTAACAAATAACCACAAACCTAGTGGCTTGAAAACACACACATTTATTTAATTTATCTTGCAGTTCTGGAGGTCTCACTGGGCTAAGATTGAAGTGTTGGCAGTGAAACCGCCCTTTACAAATTAACAAAGCGGTGCAAGGCGAGAACTGTGGTTGGGCCTAAACTTTGCAAGGGCACAGGCATAGCTAAAAATAATGATAATAACCAGCCACTGTCCCCTAGTTTGCTTTCCTATTAATTGCTACTCAGGAGTCACATAGCTGACGGTCATAAAGATTCTTAACTTTCCCCATTGATGACATCACCCGTGTGGAACGTAAGGCTAGTTGCTGAGATCTCTCCCAGGCCCTGCAGGACCACCCAGACCAGCAGCCCTACTGAGGAACTGACTCAACTGGTCTTGTGACCCCCACCCAAGAATCAACTCAGCAAAGAAGACAATTTCCACATCCCTATGGCTCCGTCCTGAACCCAGCCAATCAGCAGACCCACTTGCCCAGCCTTCTGCCCACCAAACTATCTTTTAAAACTCTCCCAAATTTTCGGGGAGATGGGTTTGAGAAATTCCTCCCGTCTCCTCACATGGCGCCTGCAGTATTAAACTCCTCCTCTGCCGTAACCCCTGCTGTATCGGCTTCCTCTTGAGCGGCGGGCAATGAGCCCGCTTGGGCTGTGGCAGCAGGGCCTACTCTTCTACGGGGGCTCCAGGGGAGAATCCGTTTCCTTGCCTTTCCCGGCTTCTAGAAGCCGCCTGCATTCCCTGGCTTGTGGCCAAGTCCTCCTCCCGCTGCGTCTCTCTGGTTCTTTGACTACAAGGGGGAAAGGGGTCTCCGTTTATGAGGACTCGTACGATTAGACCGGATCATCCAAATAACCCAGGATAATCTCCCCGCCTCATTGTCCTCAACCTTAATCGCTGTACAAATCCTTTTTGCCAGGAGGTCGGGGAACATCTTCACAGAATCTGGGGATTAGGACGTGGATCTCACTGTGCGTGTGCTCAGTGCCATGGGCCGAAACCAGTTGTCTTGGTTACGGGGCCCCGTTTCTTACAGGAGCAAAGGGTAGGTGTGTTAATGTATGTTCGTGTCAAACGTAGGAGACGGGAAAGAAAGAGAGTGATTCAAGCAGCCAGGGGTGGGGACTGTTTGTCCAGCTGAGGCAGGAGGGTGACCTACAGGAAGGAGGCAGAGTCAGGAAGTTACTGCAAGTAACTGAGCGTTTCCATGTGTTTCTTCCTCAGGCAGGATCCCCGCGCTGAGCCCACTCTGGCCAGCAGGGGGCGCTGATGAGTTGGGGGGCCGAGATTCTGGAATCTCTGGGCTGAGCTCCTGATGAATCTTGTGACCTTGTAATCCTTGGGGATCATTCTGTGGTGTAAGATCTCAAATTCAGGCCCAATGTGTGTGTGTGTATGTGTGTGTGTGTGTGTGTGTGTGTGTGTCAGGGAGGCAGGACATCATTCTGCCTACTACCCTCTTCTAGAATGATTAATTGTCGACCCAAGGGATGCGTAGCAAAATTCTTCCAAAAGGCTTAGCTTCCTCACAGGATTCAGAAGTTCTTTCTCATTTCAGTTAAGCTGTGCTTCTGCTGTTGTGTGTGTGTGTGTGTTCATGAAGATCTGTTGGTGTATAGTAGTAGCTTGGACATTTTGGATGAATGTCGTGAATTCCATGCCCAAATTATGTGCCATTAACCGCTCTCCTCGAGTTTCATCTAGTCTGCAAAGAGAGAGGTTGGTAAGTGCTCTACGAGACGGAAGGACCACAAGGGCAGGCTTTAATCGCAATTATTTCATCCGACCCTGTGATGTGGTACATCACAGAATTTGCGAAGTGCATGGAAACTTCTCTTCGAAGCACCCCGATGATCTTTCAGCCTGTCTGAAATACTGTGAGTGAAGGGCGCCTACTACCTATCCTACCAGTTTACTCCAAGGTCGAATATTTCACTGGCTAGAATGGTTTTACTCTCCTGCAGTTGAAACGGGCCTCCCTTGGGTTTGTACCCACAGGTCCCGGTTCCTTCCTCTGGGGCACACTGCTTACCTTTCTGCAGGGAGGAGAAGATAGAGATCTTCTCTCTGCGTGTCCCTTCCTCTTCAAGCTAAATGTCCCCCGTTATCTTACAGGTGTTTTCACAGCCCATTCATCTTCCTGGGGCACAGTGAAGGATCCTGTTAAACCTTGGTGACTGGGTCTCTGCCTCCTCTCCCATTCTAACACCTCCTCCCCTCTTGTCTGCCTGGCCCCCTTCTCAAGGCCCTTCCTTGAGGCCATCTCACATAGAATTCCTTCTTCTAATTCTTCACTCCCCCGTGGGGCTTGTTGATCTCCCAGGAAAATACCAGATGCCAGCCTAGGGGCATCTACAGCTTTGGGCGTGGGTGGGGTCTGTTATGGGCTGAATTGTGTCCTCCCCCCACCAAATTCGTGTGTTGAAGTCCTAATTCCCAGTACTATGAATGTGACTGTATTTAGAGATAGGGCTTTTAAAAAGATGACTAAGGCAGACTGAGGTCATGTGGGTAGACCCTGATCCAGCACGACTGATGTCCTTATCAGAAGAGGAGATTAGGACACAGATGTACAGGGAGAAGATGGCCATTTACAGGCCACTGAGAGAGAGCTCAGAATAAAACCAACCCTGCCAACTTTTTGGTCTTGGACTTCAAACTTCCAAAATGATGAGAAAATAAATTTCTGTTGTTGAAGCCACTGAAGCCAGTCTGTGGCACCCTTAGCAAACTGATACTGGGTCTTAGTCATCAGAACTGCCCCAACTGGCCTCCCCCCTTTCCAGAGGAGTTGCCCACTACATGACCCCCAAACCCCACTAGCCAAGGATAGGAAGGGTGACTTCTGGCCGAAGCAGAAATATGATTAAGTTCCCAGCAGGCCACCCACACTGGATAACTCAGGGCAAGGCTTTGGCAACACCATTTGCTTCTCCAGAAAGTTGGATCCTAATTTGAGTGTCTTGTTTATTGATCACCTCTGGACTGTGGGGGTTACTGTCCCTGGGTGCCCAAAGTGGCAGCTCTGGCTCACCTTCTTGTTTCTAACAAAGGGAAAGTAGATTTAATAAGGTTACTAGGCGGGGCACTCTGGTCAACAATATGGATTTAGCCATACTCTAGGAAGGATTCTAGATGCTTCCGTGAGGACATGATGGTTCCCAGACTTCACCCCCCATCAGCCCTGGACAGAGGCTTGAGGGTCTTGTGGGGACTGACCTCCAGAATGCAGCTGGGAGGGGCAGCCAGGTAGGCTTTGGACCACTGGCACCTTGAAGTTGCCACCCTAGCAGAGTGGCCGCATGGCATCTCACAGGCCTCCATGGGATCATTTCTGGGAGGTGCAGGGTCTTGAAGCCCATGATTAGCTGGGTGCCTGAGCTATGTTAAAAGCAAGACAAAGTTCATCCCTCTCTGTGGGTTCAGCTCACATGGCAGCTCAAGCCAGGAATTGATTCTGGAAGTTGAGAAAGGCCAGTGTGGAAAGCAAACACAGCCCTCTGATTGGCTGAGTCACGTCACTAGGAGCAAACCCTACGGTAAGGGCAGGAGGCAGGGGTCTGCGTGTGTGTGGGGTGTCCCAGGAGGGACCCTGATCACTGACAGCAGCTTCCTTCTGTGCTCAGTGCTGTCAACAGAAAAAAAGCCAAAGTCTGCACAATAATTTTAAAGAGATTTATTCTGAAGACCATGACCCACTGCCAAGAGGCCTTGGGCAAGTGGACTCGCTGTGGCTGGGTTACAGTTTGGTTTTTATACATTTTAGAGACAAGGGTTATGGGTAAAGCCATCAATCAATGTGTGGGAGGCATACATTGGTTTGGCCCAAAAAGGAGGGCCATCTCGAGGGGGGGGGCTTACAGGTTATAGGTGGGTTTAAAGATTCTTTAGATTGTAATTGGCTAAAGACATGAAGCTTTGTCTAAAGACCTGGAATGTTTTAACATAAACTGTTTACCAGAGATAAGCCACCATTTGTTGCAAATTGAGGGCCTGCAGGTTAGTCTTGCATACCCTTAGGCCTGTTAATGGGTTACAAAGGAAGTCTCCAAGAAGGGAGGGGGGCATGATAAGGCATGTCTGACCTCCCTCCTCCTGGCAGGCAACTTTGCCCTAGAATATTCCTTTGGCCACGAGGGGGTCCATTCAGTCAACTGGTGGGGGGGGGGTGAGCATTTTAGTTCACAGTGCCATGGGCCAAAACCAGTTGTCTTGGTTACGGGGCCCAGTTTCTTACAGGAGCAAAGGGTAGATGTATTAATGTATGTTCGTGTCAAACGTAGGAGATGGGAAAGAAAGAGAGTGATTCAAACAGCCGGGGGTGGGGACTGTTTATCCAGCTGAGGCAGGGTGACCTACAGGAAGGAAGGAGGCAGAGTCAGGAATCTGCAAGTAACTGAGCGTTTCCATGTGTTTCTTCCTTAGGTAGGATCCCAGCGCTGAGCCCACTCTGGCCAGCAGGGGGCGCGGATGAGTTTGGTGCTGAGATTCTGGAATTTCTGGGCTGAGCTCCTGATGAATCTTGTGACCTTGTAATCCTTGGGGATCGTTCTGTGGTGTAGGGTCTCAAATTCAGGCCCAATGTCATATCATATGCTGCCCTGACTTCTGGCGACACTGGGAGGGCCCTGGACAGCCCATCTGCAGGTTTCCCTCCCGACTGTGCTGCCACGGATGAGGTCCCCAATAGAGTAACCCTTCTTATGGAGGGGACCGTGTGCAGGTCCTGCTCATCCCTGAGGAGCTGAGGCCAGTTCCCTGCCAGCCTGCAGAATTACTCAAATACGCCAGCCACGCCCTTCCGCGGGAAACAGGGGCCACCCCACTCTCTCGTGGTACTGCAAAGCCTGCCTCCCACAGACCCTGGTTTTCTCTCCGTTCCCGATTGCAACGTCCTCCTTCCCTGGGCTGTGAGTACCTGTCTGGCTTACCTGCCCAGTCCTGGGTGTTGTGCATTTGGCCGTCCCCATAACCCCCGGCTGGGACTCCATCCCTTACCAGCGAGGTGAAGAGAAGGCAATTGAAACAGACTCTCTCCCCAGGCCTGCCTGACAGCTGTCGTTTTAGGCTCTCTGAAGAGTGGAACTGCTGTTCTCAGTGTAATTCAGTTAAGCCTCTTGAGTTGCCCAGATCAAGTTCCCGTTGGGCTGGGCAGGAGACCACCACTTGGGGTAGGTACCTTCACATTCTTGCCTCTGTGGTCATTCTTTCGTCCCTCCTTTGATCCAGGTTATGAGATCCAGTGGCTTATGAGCCCTGCTAGCAAGCCATGAGTCCTCTTCTTTTCTCCTTGGAGGCACTATTAAGATAAGACCTCCGATGGCTCTCTTGATTTGCCAACATTCCCATGGTCCAGACACTTCCTGTTTAGATGAATGAATGAATGAATGAATGAACAGGAGGGGGGAAATGACTCTGTAAAATAAGGGCATTTCATTTAGCATTCCCTAGGGATGTGTATTAGTTAGGATAAAAGGCATAGCTGCTGTGACAAAAGACCCCCAAATGACACGGCTCAAATAACAAAGAAGTTGTTTGTCTCCAACACAGCAGTCAGAGGTGATTATCCAGGTCCGCAGGTAGCTCTGCTGCACACGATTAATCAGGAGCCCAGGCTGATGGTGACTTTGCCATGTGCGTGTGGCTTCCAAGGTCACCTTGATCATTGCCATCCGCCAGTAGAAGGGGAAAAATGTGCAAATCCAGGGTCACCAGGACCGTACATTTCTTAACAAGTGAGACAGAGAGGCCGCAAGTGGTGCCTGCTCATACCCCGGCACTGGCCCTCAGGCACACGGCCATCCTGGCCTCGGAGAAGTGGGGAAATGCAGTTCTTGGCAGAATGGCCATGTCCCAGCCACAGCTGCTGGGCAGGAGGGGAGATGGACTTGGGGGGACAGCTAGCAGTGTCCTCCATGAGGAGCAACTTGATGTAGAGGGAGGGGCACAAGGCTGCGAGGCAGAGGATACTGGTTCAAGTCCTGGCTCCCCCTTTTGTGTTCTGGGACATGCACTCTTCCTCTCTGACCTTCACCTTCTCCATCGGTGGAATTAAAGCAACAGCCCTGTATACCTCACCGAGGAATTTCAAGGATCAAGGTGAGGTGACATGTAAACTCTGCATTGCGTCACCTATGAAACATGCTCATGTCCTTGTCTCCTTCTGGCTCCATCTCTCTGGGCAGGGCACACTAACCTTGATACCCTGGTTGCCTGTGAGGCCCATCTCCACAACACTGGCTGTTTACTGGGGTCCAGAGACTCAGTGGTGTGGGGGGAACCCCAAGTGCTTAGCAGCTACTCATCTGCCACTGGCAGGTCACTCTGGGGGTACTGGCCTTCACCTACGCATACCAGTTGGACTACTTTCCTTTTCTGGTGAGAAAATCAAAAGGATTCATAAAGGAAGATTTGAATATATGTAGTGGGGGGAAAAAGGAGTTTGGCAAGCATTAAGCTGGAGTTTCAACCTTGGGCCCACAGACCTTTGGAGAGGTCTGTGTATGGACATTGAGGTTGCAGACCTCTTGAATGTGCACGGCAGAGTTTTGTGAGTAGGGTGCACATGGCTTTAAAAATTATTTTTGACAAGTGTCATGGCTCATGCTTGTAATCCCAGTACTTTGGGAGGCCTAGACAAGGGGATCACTTGAGTCCAGGTGTTCAAGACCAGCCTGGGCAACATAGAGAGACCTTGTCTCTATAAAAATTTTAAAAAATAGCCAGGCATGGTGGCATGTACCTGTAGTCCTAGCTACTCGGGAAGCTGAGGTGGGATGATCACAGGGCCCAGGAGTTCGAGGCTGCAGTGAGCTATGATTATGCCACTGCACTCCAGTCTGGGTGACAGAGCAAGACCTTGTCTCAAAAAAAAAAATTTTTTTTTCCCTCTGTGGGAAAACTTCTGTGAAGTTACCAGAATCTTTAAGGGGTCCTTGACCCAGGAAGGTTAAGAGGCCAATGAATGGATAGACAATATTGATCAACACCCAGTGAAAAGGACAATGACTAGCTGGTTTGTGTTCAGAGAAGGCAATCCAAAGGCTGAGGGGACAGGGAGCACATTTCACAAGAGGGACATGTAGAGAGAAACAGGGCTGTTCAGCTGGAGGTGAAATGGGACATAGGGGTAGGACAAAAATATGGCCATCAGATTTCTGCAGGGCAGGGCGGCAGGACTACCGGTGCTCTGGCCACATCCCCCCTGCATTAGAGGTTCCTGAACATGCTGATGGTCTCCTACGACAAGTTCCTGCAACGCTGAGGGCTTTCTCTGGCTGCAGAAGCTCGCTGATGCATAGAGCAGGTTGAAATTCTGGGAGAATTTATGCCCCTGAGAGCAGGCCTCAACCCATGATGGTTGGAAATTGGTGGGTAAAGTCAGCTTCCTCACCCCTTGGGTGGGATAACTCTAGGGACGTTGTCTGTATCAGCATCAAATGATAGAACTATAATGTAAGCCATACATGTGAGACATATATATACTTTTAAAGTAAAAAAAAAAAACCCAGGGAAATTAATTTTAACACTATATGTTAACCCAGTATATCCAAAATATTGTCATTTCGATACATAATCAATATAAAAATCATTAGTGAGATATCTCACACCTTTTTTTTTTTAAGCCAAGTCTTCAAAATCCAGTGTGTATGCTGCACTTACATCTCCATCTCAACTAGTTATATCTCAAGTACTCCATACCCCCATGTGGCTAGCGGCTGGTGCATTGGCCAGCACAGTTCTATATTGTCTCCCAGGGGTTTCTCAGAGGGATTAAGCTACAGGTGTCCACAGTGGTGACCTTCTCATTAACATGTCCCATGTTGGCTTCCTTTGCTACCCTGTCTTAGTTCCTTTCCTCCTCCCTAACAAAATCAGTGTCTGCTTTTGGGAAATCCTTCCTGAGACAGGCAGTCATGAGACCAAGGGTGATCCTGATGGTAGCACTAGCACCTATGGGTGAAAGTACCAGGAGAGTTTGTTGGGGCAGCACCGGAGCTATTCATCCATCCATCCGTCCGTCCGTCTGTCCATCCATCCATCCAACCATCCATTTGCTCATTCATTCAAAATGTGTTGAGCTCTTGCTATGTGCCATGCACTGTGTTGGGCACTGACCCAAAGGGAAGCAGGTAAAAAATTCCCCGTCACAAGGGCTGTCCAGGCAGATGCAGAACGACTGCTTGGTGGGGCAGCTCCACAAGGACTTCATGAAGTAGGCTGAGATTTGGATCAAATGCTGTTTGGCGTCCTTTCCCGGCGATCAACACCGCCTTCCACGATTCCTCTGTGCCTCGGTGAAGCGTCTCACGTTGCTAATTGCCTGTATCCCATGGCGCGCTGCTCCCTAAAGCTGCAAATCAAGGTTTTTGTGACATTTCTTCGCTAGCAGTGACTTGTGATTAGGTTGTTGTTCCTAAAAAAGGTCCATCCCTCATCATCTTTGCAATTTCCCCTTGATTTTCTTGTTTGGCAAATTGCAGTTCTCCAGATAAAGACCGGTTTGGAGTCTACTCACTTTCCCCTTCATTATACAGCTGGAAAGCACACCTAAGACTCCTGTAGCTGGGACTTCAGAGGCCATCTGGTTCAATGCCTTTGTTTCAGAGACAGGGAAACTGAGGCCTGCAAAGGGGAAATTGCTAGCCCAAAGCCAGGAGGTAAAACAATGGCACTGGCTGAGATGGAAACAAAGTGCCTGGGGTTCAGTAATCTCTATCCCCATCTCTTGGCCTCGACCTGTCCTAGCCCCTGGCCGTGGGGCTGGCCCAGCCGGGCCAGTGCTGCACCGTATACTGGCATCACTGGCTGGGCGGTGGAACCTGCTCAAGAAAGGAGCTATTTCTTCTCCTGATGGGAGAGAATGTTTTGGGTCCCAAATTGCCCTGAGGCTTTTGGAGGTGGCTATATAGAGGTCAGGACAAGGCAGAATTCCTCCTTTGATTGATGTGGGCTCCAAAATGGGCTTCCTGGCCTCTCTGCACACCAGTTCACACTTCTTCAAACTGCAAATGATGACCCTGATAACTATGCTACAGCAGTTTGCTCTAGTGACCAAGGACAAATCAGTCCTTGTCCCAGCCCACAAGGTCTGGCCCCTGCTGAACACGAAGACCTCCTCCTCTCGCTGCAAACTGTCCCTTGGTCCCAGCACTCAAGCCTCTGTAGCTTTTTCTCAGTCATTCAAACATGCTGTGCTTTTCCTGACCACTGGGCCTTTGTGTTGTTTCCTTTGCCAACAATGCCCATTGCACCACCTTCTCTGTAATGATCCACCTACCTGGCCCTTGCATTCTTCAGGTCTTTTTTTTTTTTTTTTTTTGAGACAGAGTCTTGCTTTGTTGCCCAGGCTAGAGTGAGTGCTGTGGTGTCAGCCTAGCTCACAGCAACCTCAAACTCCTAGGCTCAAGCTATTCTGCTGCCTCAGCCTCCCGAGTAGCTGGGACTACAGGCATGTGCCACCATGCCCGGCTAATTTTTTCTATATGTATTATTTGGCCAATTAATTTCTTTCTATTTATAGTAGAGACGGGGTCTCGCTCTTGCTCGGGCTGGTTTCGAACTCCTGACCTTGAGCAATCCGCCCGCCTCGGCCTCCCAGAGAGCTAGGATTACAGACGTGAGCCACCACGCCCGGCCATGACCTGACTCTTGTCTGCCTCATATACAAGACAGTAAGCTCCATGAGGACAAGGCGGCCATTGGATTCCTGACTCTAAGCAGACAGCCCAGGAGATAGTAGCTGCACAACAAACATTTTACTGAGATTTAAATGTTGAAAGTCTTTTTGAAATAGAATTGTTCATCTAATCCTTCCAGCTGCCTAGAAAGAGAGATATTATTCTCACAACTTGTGGCAGAGACACTACGTCTCACCAGATATTCCTTTTGTTGTCTTACATTTCCTGGCTCCCTTGGAGGTAGGCAGCACTGAATGACTAGTTCTGGCTGACAGAATGTGAGTGGGAGTCATGCGTGTCACTTCTCAGATAGTTAGAAGTCCACTCTAATGCCATTCTTCCCTTGCCCCGTGAGTGTGGGGGCCTTACATTCCAGGTGTTGCAGCTGCAACATGGTGTAGACTCCGGCAGACTGTGTGGTTGTGCAGAGTAGAGCCCCTTGCAGGTTCGCTTTGGATATTTATCATGAGCAAGTAATCAAGTTTGTGGTATAAAGGCATTGATTTTGAGCTTGTTTGTTATGTAACAGTGCTTAGTTTACCCTGACTAATGCACTCCCATTTGCAGGTAAGAAAACTGAGCCCCAGAGAAGAGACGTGACATGCTCAGAGTCACATGAAGTTACATCAGAACTGAGATTCTGCTCCCGTTGGTCTCATGGGGTGGTGAGGACATAGGGAACAGTCCATTGAACACAGACCAGTTTAGCTGAAGTCTTATTAAAAGAAGCAAAGTGCATGTAGGCAGAAGAAATTGCTTGAGCAAAGGCAAGAAGATATCAGAGAACTTGGCATAGCAGGGACCATAATTATAAATGAGTATTTTTTTATTTCTTCACTGATTCTATGGGGAGGAATTCCTACCAGGTAAGCTTCTGGGCATTATACCTTACAGAATCCAGGTAATGTATGAAATGGAGGCAATGCACTAAAGGTGTCAGAAGATTGAGTTGATCTACCCAACGAACAACATATAAAGGGGGCGAGCAATAGAAAAGCCTCATCGTCTGAAATTGAAAGTGGCTGAGGGAGAGAGGGAGTTTTGAGTAAATGCTGTTTATGGGATATTGAGCAGCAGTGATGGGGAAGTTTTAAAGATCTTTGTTGTGGTGTATACAGAATGTGCTTTTCCCTTTGAAATTTCTTTGAGAGACTGAGTAAAGATTTGGAGTATTTTAAATTACTTTTTTGGTTGCTGGACTGTTTCTTTCAATACAACATTGGGTTAAGACTGGACCACATGGACCACATGCACATTTGGGTTACATGATGTTTGGCACTTTGGTCTTGTGAGAAGTCAGGGTTGGGACTGTTAGGGGTGATCAGGGTGGCGGATGTCAATATGTGAGGCTGTAGAGGAGGATGAGAGTCCTCAGGATGGTGCTGGGTCTATTTGCTTTCCTAGGTCACCCACACCTGGTGCTTTGCTTCTCACCTTGTGAATGTGTGGGGAGTAACAGTAATGATAATCGCCCACATTTATCATGTACTTACTACGTGCCTGGCGGGTTTCTAAGAGCTTCACCTATGTGATCTCAGTAATCCTCACACCCGCACAATGGAGTGGGTATTATTAATTATCATCTCCATTTTACAGATAGAGGAGGTGAGGCATGGAGAGATTCAGTGATTTGCCAAAGTTAGCTCCACTTAGAATTGGTGGAGCCTGTATTTGAATCTAGACTGTCTGACTCAATAATTATCATAAGGATCAAAGCCATTGTTTTTAAAGGGAAGAATGACTTTGGAAATCTCTGCAAGATTTTTCTTATCCTTTTTTCTCTCTCTTGCCCTTCCCCTTGTCTTTTGCGAGAGACCTACCATAGCATTATGTGAATTTATCGGATTTATAATATGGTTTACAGAGGCAACAGTTTTAGTTAAAGAAAATTGGTTTCCTTTTCAAAATGTCATGATTCTCATTTTCTCTCAGCATCTTGAGCTTTTTCAAGCTCCCCTCAGCTCCTAAGTCATTCAGAAGCATGCTTCACAATTAGAATGCTAGAAACCCTCCCAAGCCAATTTGAGTTTTGTTATTTGTTCAAAAGGACACTTAAAATAAACCCAGGAGTTGATTGTGAAAGGAGGGGAGTGAGTGAGAGCTACAGGGGATGGAAAAAGAAGCCAGTGTGAAGCAGCTGGGCATCCCCGGGCTGAGGGGCGCCATTTTTCCATCCACAAACTGCCCACTCATCTGTTTACCTACCTCCCGAAGGTACAGACATCCTCATCCATCCATCCATCCCTCCATCCATCCATCCATCCATCCAACCATCCAACCATCCACCCAAATCCTTGTATATCCTCCTCCTCTCCCTCCCTTCCTTTCTTCCTTTCTTTTCCTCATTGATTCAATAACTTATTCATTGGATGGTTGGTTGAGCCACTCTTTTAATAAACAGCGATTGAACACACACTCTGTTCCAGGCACCGTGCTAGAGGCTGAGGATACAAAATGAGTAAGTCATAGTTCTTGCCTGTAAAGGGCCTCTCGTTGAGCAGAGAAGACAGAGATGGAAGCTGACACATCACAGTAGGGTACTACAAGTGCTGTAAGATTTCTGAGAACCAAGAAACAAGGGAAGCCCCAGGAAGGGCTGATTGTAAAATGTAAAATGGGGCTGCAGCTTAGGGTGTTGGATCTTTTTCTAGCACCTCAATGGAGTGATGCCCATACTATTTCGCAGGAATCAGCCTAGAATGGCCAAATTATTATAATCTATTGAACATCTTCTGTATGCCTAGACTTGTCCCAGAGAAGAGAGTTTACAAACATCTATATCCAATATCACCAACAACTCTAAAGAAGTGAGATTCATAGAAATTAAATATTTTCCCCCAAGATCACACAGATAATGAGAAGCAAAACAGGAACAGAGGAAGTGGAGGGGGAGGTTTGGAAATTGGCATAAGTTTTGCCTCTGACATGGGTTAGGTTCTGACAGAACTGACCTGGAGCAGGTGGGGACAAAGGAAGTTCAATCAGATGGGATAAGCACAGGTGTCTAAAGTGTATTGGTCAGCTCTTGCTGCATAACAAACCACCCCAAATTATCACTCACATAACAGGATTGCTGGATGTTGAATGATCTAGGTTGGGCTTTAAGCTATGGATCTGGCTGAGCTAAGTGCCTCCACGTGGATCTTCTCAGATCTGCTCCATGTGTGTTCATTCTGGGGCCCAGGCTGGAGGGGCAGTTGCTGTCTGGGGCATGCTCTTCTCGTGGTAGATCACCAGAGGGCAAGGATGTAAGCTCAACTATACATGCACATTTCAAGCCTCTTCTTGTGTTATATCTGCTAACATCCCATTGGACAAAGTAAGTCATGTGGCTAAGCCTGAAGTCAAGGGGCGGGAACATATACTCCACCCATCATGAGGTCAAAGCAAATCATATGACCAAGCCCAACATCAATGAGACAGATACCCTTCCCAAGGAGGGGGAAGGTAAAGAGAGAATATTCTTGAACTATCATCTAAAATATCCACAAGAAAAAAAAAATATCCACAAGAGGTAGCTGCAATTCTTAGCCAAAGTCCACACAAAAGCTGAGGGTGAGGTGGGACAGAGAAAAAAGCAGTTGTCCCAGCAGCAGGTGTCTGGCAGGAGTCCTGACAGGTGGCTGGCATCAGGAAAGTCAGGCCCCAGGAGTCAGGCATAGGCCCTAGCTGTATGAGTTCAGGGCTCGGCTCTGTCCATAAGGAACAGGGGTCCAGACACAGAAAGGGAGTGAGTCTCCTCCCATAGGCAGGTAGGGACTGAGGTAGAAAGTTTAGAGCTGGCCTTTGCCCTGCTGGATGTGCCTCGGGCTCATACCTGGGGAGGGGTCCAGCTCTCAGAGCTCGGGGCTGGGGTCAAGGCCAGAATTGAGCTGTCTGCCATTGCTGATGCTTTTAGTGGGCCTGGCTTTAGGACTAGGGTGGGGATGGGCTCATAAAGAGCTAGGCCTCTAGCCAGAAGCAGGCTGGAGGGACAAGCCATGTGAATATGGAGGTCTTATGTCTTGAGTGGACTACTCAAGACACAGCTTGAGCCAGGAGTGGCGAAGACCCTGGAAGAGAAGGCAGGGGCTGCATCCCAAAGGGCACAGAATGCTGGGTGTGTCCTTTCTCCGGTGGTCACCAGATGCCCGCTGAGGATCTGCAACTGGGAGAGACGTGATTGGAGGTGTGCTTCAGGACATTGCTACTCGAGGTGTGGTCCACAGATAGCAGCATCAGCACCACCTGGTTACTTGTTAGAAATGTAGCATCTCGGGCCATACCCCAGATGTACCGAATCAGCACTTGTATTTTAACGAGATCCTCAGGTGTCTCCTACGTATGTTTACCCCTTTTAGCCAAACTGAGAGGTGTAAGGGCAAAATCCTCCAGACCGCCAAGTCTGCCCAAGATTTCTGACCCCGACTGCAAGGAGTGAAGGTCCAGCTACAAAGTCGGGGAGAAGAGTCCCCTCAAGCCCATCCTCACTTCTGACACCAACTGAAAGTTTAGGAGGCTTCCCCAAACCATCCCAAGTTTCAATACTTTTTTAGAAGGACTCACAGAACTCACTGGGAGCCATTACACTCTTGGGTATGGTTTATTACAGGGAAAGGGCGCATTAGAATCAGCCAAAGGAAGAGATGCACAGGACAGGGTCTGCGAAGGTTCCAAAGGCAAAGCTTGCGCTGCACTGGGGTGTGACAATATGCACGGAATATTGCCAACCCAGGAAGTTCACCTGCCCTTTGGTGTCCGGAGTTTTTTACTGGGGCTTCATTATTTAGGCACGGTTGGTTGGTTGCCCACAAGGATGAACTCGTCTCCAGCATCCCCTCCCTAGAGGGGCCTGTGGCAAGTCGCTCTGTTAGCAGATACTATCAGGTGTGGTCAGAGGGGCCACCCTGAGTAACAAGGTCACTACTATCACCCAGGAAATTCTAAGGATTTAGAGGGTACGTCCCAGGATCCAGGAACAAAGATCAGACCTCTCTTTGGGAAAGGCCAAATTCTTTTATTTATTTATTTATTTTGAGATAGAGTGTGACTCTGTTGCCCTGGGTAGAGTGCAATAGTGGCATCATTGTAGCTCACTGCAACCTCAAACTCCTGGGGCCTAAGTGATCCTTTTGCCACAGCCACCCAAGTAGTTGGGACTGCAGGTATGCACCACTGTACCTGGCTATTTTTTTTTTTTTCTATTTTTGGTAGAGATGGGGTCTTGCTCTTGCTTAGGCTGGTCTCGAACTCCTGACCTCATGCGACCCTCCTGCCTTGGCTTCCCAGAGTGCTAGGATTACAGGCATGAGCCACCGGCCCGGCCAGGCCAAATTCTCTCTCTCTCTCTTTTTTTTTTTTTTTTGAGTCAGAGTCTCGCTTTGTTGCCCAGGCTAGAGTGAGTGCCGTGGCATCAGCCTAGCTCACAGCAACCTCAAACTCCTGGGCTCAACCAATCCTACTGCCTCAGCCTCCCAAGTAGCTGGGACTACAGGCATGCGCCACCATGTCCAGCTAATTTTTTCTATATGTATTAGTTGGCCAATTAATTTCTTTCTATTTATAGTAGAGATGGGGTCTCGCTTTTGCTCAGGCTGGTTTTGAACTCCTGACCTCGAGCAATCTGCCTGCTTCGGCCTCCCAGAGTGCAGGGATTACAGGCGTGAGCCACCACGTCCCTCCCAAATTCTCTTTTTTTTTTAACGTAGAAATGGCCTTTTTTGGTTGCAATGGGAAGTGTAAAAGGAGGGGATAGGACGGCTCCCACTCCTGGGGCGGAGTCCGCAGTCTTTGCTGCCGCCCCCCGCAGGCCGCATTCTTTACTACACAACATTGAGATGTGTTGCTTTAGGAAGCGGGTGGAATCTTGTTGCCTTCATCCTCAGACACCTCCTCCCTTTAGTAAGTTCAGAACAGAATGTCACATTAATATACTCTCCATCTATGATTATTGAATTTCTTCCCCCACCCCTCTTTCTCCCTCTCCAAAACAGGGGTCCTAGCCTTTTTCTTTTGCATGAGCCCCATGTGGTCAACAGTCTGGTGAGGGTTCTGGACCCCTGCTCAGTACGAAGTCTTCAAATGCACAACAAACACATAAGATTCCAGAGGAAACTGATTATGTTGAAATACAGTTACCTAAGTGTTCAGAAGACAAAGTTGTGATGTGTAAAATGTGTGCTTATTTATTAACACTTTAAGTATCAAGCTAGCAGAAAGCTTAATAATGACTGTGATTTTGAAGTAGTGTTGAATATAAACATTGGAAAGTATCTGATTTATGTAGGAATTATTAGATAATATGAAAATGTCCCTGGATTTTATTGGTGAAAGTCCCACATCCTGCTATGGCTACTGTGGTTTATTGCTGTGTTCATAATGGAAGAAAATGCTAAATTTCAATCAGAGCTCAGTGCAAAAAAAAGGAGGTAACTTTTTTCCTGCCCAAGTTCATAGATCACTGAGTTCTATCCATAGACCTGTGCACCCCAGGTTAAGAAACCCTGCTTCAAAGTCTGGCATGACATGTACTTATTTTTCATTGCATACTGAATGAAAATTAAATTTATTGTGAGAAAAATTTGAGAAGTTCGAAAGAGCTATTGAGATAATTGGAGGCACCCTAGGGCTGCACAAAACTTGAACTAGACTTGGTACCCCGGTGTCTGGTGGATTTATGGATACGTGTGAGTGGGGATATTGACGACCTATAATCCCCTCATCTGAAGAATTTACATTATGTGACATGGTTCGAAGGTGGGCTTGGCTTTTCCAATTATCAAACATGGCATTTAAATGTATTCAACCCAAAAGCACTGGCCTAATGCCAGGGTGAGGATGGAAGAAAAAGAAATGAAAATTAAGAAAAGCTGAAAGAAAACCAACTGTGCACAGCCTTTGGGAAATCCATTTGCAGCCCCCAAAAGTTGGCGAGTCCATCTGGATGAAGCCAACATTTTCACACTATTCAGGACAGAAAAAAATGGACGGGACCCAAGAGTGAGACTAATGCTTGAACAAAAGGCATTTCCAGCATGACCCACAAAGATTTTGATTATGTTCATCACTTTTTGAATAATTGTCATTGGCACTGTAAAACCTTCCACTCACAGAAGGGTTTTCCTCTCTGTTCTTTTTTAAGGGCTATGAAGGCAGACATTGCCGGTTGGGTGCATGCCAAGGCTGTCAGCGCAGAGTGTTCCCTGGGAAGGCAGGGGCTGGGAAACCTTTCATATTTCTCTGTAACTCCCAGGTGACAGACAGGCTCTTGGCATGGGTCCCCTTGGGGGGTCAGATCCAGTTGGGATGAAAGCCTAGTGGTGGGATTAAGGACCACTCTTATCCTGATTCATTCTAAGTGTCAGACGTTTGACAAGGCAAAGGTAAGTGCTTCAAAGTCTGCCTGGCAGCAGCAAACTAGCATCTGAGCCAGAGGAACCTTGCTGAGAACCCAAGGATGTCCTCTGGGACATCCGGCAGATGTGCACTGCCCTGCTGTAGGGCCGAGCCCACCACACAGAGCCCCGGGAAGAGATATTATGGGCACTGGATGGAGCACTAAAGGAACATGTTCCCCTTCAAAGGATGGGTTGTACCTTAAACATGCCATGTCCAAGATGGAACTCAGATTCCCTCCCTCTAACCTAGTCTACTCCAAGCGAGTAGTGAAGCCAGAATCTTCCCTGTGATCCCCCCTCAATCCCATATCCATTCCATCAGCAAATCCTACCACTTATGTCTCCTAATTGTCTTTGAAAGCTGTCCACTTCTCTCCATGTCCACTGCCATTGCCTCCATCCCAGCCACCATCTTTGTCGAGGTGTCCAGGACTAGACAACTGCAATGGGCTCCTCACCTGTCCCCGCATCTCACTCTGATCCATTTATCAGATTCTCCTGTGACCCTTTCATAAACAAAGGAGAGAAAATACATTTGGTGAGTATCCATTATATTTTAGTTCTTTAATTCATTCATTCACTCGATAAATATTTATTGGGTACAAGCTCTGTTTTAGGCCTGGCAAACTGGGACAGGTGATTACTCTATCATTGGTGGCATTGAGCATTAGCTTGGAACTGTCTCAAAGTTCAGTGTCTCTGTTCTCAGTAAATCATGATCATTGTTTTTTTTTGTTTTTTTGTTTTTTCCTTTTTTTCATTAAGACAGAAAAACCTATATCAAAGCTTGGCCAGGCATGGTGGCTCATTCCTGTAATCCCAGTGCTTTGGGAGGCTGGGGTGGGAGGCCATGAGTTCAAGACCAACTTGGGCAATGGCAAGACTCTGTACAAAAAATAAAAAGCAAATTAGCTGGGTGTGGTGGCACCCACCTGTGGTAGTCCCAGCTACTCAGGAGGCTGAGGAGGATCACTTGAGCCCAGGAGTTCAAGGTTGCAGTGAGCTGTGATTGCACCACTGCACTCCAGCCTAGATGACAGAGTGAGACCAGACCCTGTCTTAAAAACAAAACAAAACAAAACAACAACAACAACAAAACCTTAGCCATTTTATTTCTTCGTGTGTTAATGAAAAATTTCAAACAGAAAGAGGAGTTTGGAAAGTAAGAAAACCTAGATCCTACCACTTAAAATAAACATATGAGAACATTTAATCATATTTGCTTCAAATCTTTCTTAGCAAGGTAAGTAAAATGCTACCTGTACTGCTGAGGTCTCTTTGCAGCCCAATCTCCCATTCTTCCAGGTGGCCAACCCCCGTCCGTGTTTTAACATCTAAAATACATATGCATATATGTATAGTTTCTCTTTCTCTTTGAATTTGTGAATTTAAAAAAATGAACATAACTGATATCATGCTGTACATGTTCTGAAACTTGAGTTTCAAAATTCAAACATTATGTTTTAGAAATTTCTCCATGCTGGTAATATGGACAAGGTCCATTCATTTTAACTGCTGTATAATATTCCAGCCCATGAGTGCATCACAGTTTGCCTCTGTGTTTCCCTGTTGAGGGTTACTTAGGTTGTTGATACTTTTTCTGGATGACAAATAAAGCTGCCATAAATATTTTTATACCTCTCTCCTTGAGCACACACATGGATATTTATATATCTTCAGTCTTTACCAGATACTGACAAATGGCTTTTCAAAGAGGCTCTCTTGTGATGTAGTAGGGAAGTTCTAGAGTTGGTAGCCAATTCTGATACCAACTCTCAATGTGACCTTGAGCTTCCCTTTCCCCAGCCTCAATTTCCCCACCTTTAAGATGACGGTCTGGGCCAGCAAATCTCTACAGTTCCTTCCTCTTGAGCTAGTTAAGGAGATGTTTTGTAGAAAGATCTTCCCTCCTGGGAATAAAATAAATCACTCAGGGGTGGGCTTGCTGTAAACCCTAGAGAAGGGTATATTGCAGAGGGTAATTGACTATTTCTGAGCTCGTAGCAAGTATTGGGGATTGTTTTTGTTTTTTTTTTCTTTTTGCATTTACTTAACTCAAGGAGAGTAAATAGCTTTCCCAAGACCACAGAGCTAGGAAGTATCAGAACTGTGACTTGAACCTTGGCCTGAAGATTCCAGAGCCTGAGTTCTATCCACCATATAAGCCGCTCTTGCTTTGCTGCAGGACAAATTCTTTTCCAACACCCTGCCTGGGTCGTTGCAATGGCGTCTCAATGGGCAGGGGCCATTGATGCCAGGTTGCACAGCTTCATTCTGCTCTGTGCAAGAATGAAGCCCACACTGTGCCCCAGAAACACAGAGCCGAGCCTTCTGGACGTGAGAGGGGCTAAGAAAGAGCCCCCCTTTGGAGGGAAGATAAGCAACGAATGGGACTGAACCAGAGGCTGAGGACATCACAAACGATGAGCTCAGAAAGCATTTATCCTCCAACCACAGCTAATGAACCAGTGAGGAAATGGCACCAATAAGAAGCAAATTAAACATCAGCTCTAGTTAATTCGTAAGCACAGCTGTCTGCCTTCCTGCGTTCAATTTCAGACTCACATTATGAATTGCCTCCCTGAAGAAACTAGCCCCCTCCCCACCAACAAAAAGGCCTTGAGCCAATAAACCAACTTTTAATGGAGTAGCATCTTTCAATCGAAGGATGGCAACTTATCTCTGTGTCCTAGCTCTGTGGTGACACAAACTCTCTGAGCTGCCCAATCTCACTCAAGGTTAGTAATTAAGGTATAATTGAAATGAAATTAATTGCAATATATGTGTAATTAGCACAACTATTGATTAAGGGCGTTTGAAACGCAGTCTGTGCACGAGACATTGATTGCCATGCTTTCTTTGATAAATGTAATTGCAACGATGCCTTTTGTTGCTCTAGAAGGTCTTTTTTGGTGCAATCAATTTCCACAAGAAGGACTGGCCTGGAGGCCACCAGACTTCCTGAAAATCAGAGCTATAATAAAGAGAATATTCCAGGCCCTAGTTGTGTTTGGCACAAGCTGTTTTTGCCCAGATTTCCTGTAGGATTTGTTTCAGGGTGGCACCCCCCCAGCCCATATGGCATCTTAGTGCCAATGAGAAAAAGGTATTCCTTTTTTTGGGCAGACCCAGCCCATGCCAGGTTGCACAGCTTGGCAAGTGGCAAGCATTAGCTGGATTTCAACCCTCGTGGTTCAATTCAGCTGGG
This sequence comes from Microcebus murinus, assembly GCF_040939455.1. Lineage (NCBI taxonomy): Eukaryota > Metazoa > Chordata > Mammalia > Primates > Cheirogaleidae > Microcebus > Microcebus murinus. The sequence goes on along the minus strand of NC_134119.1, from coordinate 39,227,519 downwards.
CACCTTTGTGCAGTGAACACCTTTTACAACCGCTCATAGCAGACTTGGTATCCTTTCTCATGTGAAAGGAGGTGATACGAAGACAAAGCCAGACCTTAATGGCTTGAACCTTGTCTCAGGAGCAAAGCCTGTAGATCCTGGATGGCATACGTCCCCTGCTTTCCCCAGCTACTTGATTGGTTGGATGCTATGCAGAAATTGCCATTTGGAATTCTGGGACTTCGGCAGTAGCATGAGGGAGGTACAGTGGGCCTGGGCTAGGTGTGTCTGGTGGGGTGGGGTAAAATCTGGCTGCAGGAGTGGGCAGTAGGAGGGTGGTAGTGGCAGGTGGCAGTCCATGGTCCTAAGCACACTATCAGAGGGGGCACAGTGACCTCACAGCCGCCAAACTGCTGTTCACACGCAGAGGTCAGACATGGCAGGTGGGCAGGACCTGCCAGAGAAGCTGGGGGGAGCAGGGCTGAGTTCCCGGGGTCCCATACTGAGCCTGGGGGTGTGGGCAGTGGGAACCAGCTCTGAGGCAGCGGGGAAGGTGTAGTAATCTGGGGCAGCACGATCTACCCCAGCTCTTACTCAGGGCTGGGCCGCGTCCCAGGCTGGGTGACAAGGGGTGGAGGGTGATGTCCAATACTCAGCGACAGCCATTCCTCAGCTTTCCAGGTCTGAGGAGGAATGGCTGGTCCCGAGTGACCCTGTGGCCTTCCCTCTGTGTGTGTCTGCTCTTCCTACCGAGGAGTTTGCTCATTCATCTGACCACTTAGTTTCCGCATTCATTCCTCCATAAATAGTTAGTGGTTCCTTCTCTGACAGGTGCGATGGTAGCAGCTAGTAAGTAGTAAGTGGTAAGCCCACCCCTGCTCCAACAGGGTTCAGGGACAAATGGGGCAGACAGGCTTTGGATAATCACATGGACTTATAGATCCCCTGAGTCACACGGGGGGCCCAGTGCTCTGAAGGCGTCCCGAGAGCCTCCTGTTTGTCTCTCGGGATCCACACTCCACTCTCCTCCACCCTTCTCTGTGCTCTGGGGCTGCTTGCCACGGACTGCACCGAGTGGCTAGTCTGTGCTCTGCCTTCGAGTTGGACTGGGCAACAGCGGCTGGCAGGAGAAAATGCAGGGGAGGTTGGCAGTGTCCCTACTGAAGGCGTCAGTCAGCTCATCTTGCAAAATTCAGCCTAGATATCGGCCACCTCCTCCGGCAAAGCCCCTTCCTTCCTGGCCTTGGCTCCTCATGGCCAGCAGCAAAGCTGAGCCCCAACAGAGGAGGGAGCAGAACCAGGCCGGGCCCTCCAAGGTCCACGCAAGGAGCCATTTCTTCATCCTCATCAGCAGATTTAGAACAAAGTTTGTACCTCACACATGCCATGGTTGCCATGGCTACTGTAAAGGCATTCTAAATGTAGATGATTATATAATCAGCTGGAATGACTTTTTTTTAGGGAAAAAAAAAGTTTTGACCCTCCTCTTACAGTGAATGACTCAATTACCCAAAGGGTGTGGTGACTCTGCCTGGGTTCACCGTGAAATGATGCTTTTGGGCTTCAGGCAGGAGTCACACTTGCCTCCAGAGCTTCCCATGCCGCCATCCCAGATGAAGCTCTTGTTCTGCAAGAACAAGAAAACGGAGGCCCGAAGAGGGGAAGTGACTTTCCCTGAGTTCTACAGAGAGCTCGAGCCTGAACCAGGCGTAGCTGCAAGCCACCAGGGCAGAATGTTACTGGGGAAGGAGCCCTGACCTTAACAGGAGACAGACTTGAATATGCACCTTGCCTTTTGGAGTCTCATTTAAAAAAAAAATCTGTAATATTACTTGTACTAGTCAGTGTAATTAATGCTGGTTGCTTTTCAACCATAAAAGGGTTGCTTCTTGCTCAAGACACTGTGCAACTGGGCATTTGATGGATGACCTTCCACGTGGTGACTCAGGACCCAGGCTCCTTTCATCTCTTGGCTCCACTGTCTGTGAGGATCTTAAAGTTTTTCAGTGGATCATCTTGCATTTAAAGAGCAGATGATGAAGGGCCTCTGGCTGCTAGGTGGATACATATGGTGGATACAAGGGTGGTAGATCCATAGGAGAGAATGTGGAAAAAAAAACTGTCCTCTAGACAAAAATATATGTTTGCATTGCTACATTTTGGTGTCTTTTTATTACTTCAGCCAAATCTAGCCTACTCTAACTAATATAAGGGCAGAAGGTCCCTGAAACAGTGTAAGGAGTTGGTCCAGCTCTGTTAAAGCCTTCCACTTCCGCATGGCTCTGTTGCCAGCTGCCTTGTTGCAACTCACATTTCAGGGAGACCGCCACAAGATACAAGGAAAATAGAAACTTTGAAATCATGCAGTCCTGCATTTTATCTTTGTCCCCACGTCTTCCTGTTAGCCATGGGATCTTAGGCAAATCATTTTTCTTCTCAGAGCCTTTGTCTCTTTATTAAAAATGGGGATAATTAATAAAGCTGTGAAGATTAAGTGGGCTATACATGTAAAGGCTCTAGAACAATATTTGTCCATAGTAGGTGGTCAATAAATGCATGCTTTATTACCTTCCTAGCCTGATCTGGAAACGTTTTCAGAACCTGGAACTTGCTGGCCCTCAAAACAGTGACTAACTGGGTCTTCCACACTGTGTCTCACTTCCTGCATTCTCACCTCTTTTTATCCTGTCCTGATAGCTGTGCATAGGGCATATTCCATACAAGAAGCTCCACCTTTTTAGAATTTCCCTCCCGCTCCAAGCTCTAGACCCATCCCAGGAAGCTGCTGACTCTAACAGGCCCTAGTGGGAAAGGCTGGTGGGCATCTCTGAGGATCCACAGGGCTAAACCATGCAGTTTTTTGGAGACCATGAAGTGGCTGGATTTTATTCTAAATGCCACCAGCAACCACTGAAGGATGTTACAACATAAGGGAAGCACGACATAATGTACACTTTAAAAGAGATGCCTCTCCTTTCTCCTGCTTTGCAGAGAATGGATTGTAGAGGGGCAGGAACACAAGGAGGCAGACCTCCCAGGATTTGGGTAGACAGATTTAGGAACTATTTAAGAGAGAGAGAGTCAATGACTGGGAAGTTCTCCCAGAACAAAAGGAGCCGAAAGTGATCAGAGGAAGGATGAGGGTACAGAGGCGACGCAAAGGAGATTTGAAACTTTAGAATGTTCCAGCAGCAGCAGTAGTAGAAGCAGCAGCATCTAATGATGTGGTTATAGAAAGCTTAGCTGAGCTAAAGAAAGATGTGAATCTACAGATGAAAAGTCTTCCCATGTCAATAAGAAAAAGAGACCATCCTCTTGTCACTGCTGGGGAAATTTTACATTTCAAGGATAAAGAAACAATCCTAAAAGTATGCCTGAAGGTAAACATTTTAAAAAGAAACAAAGGAAGAAAAATCAGACTGATTTGACAGCAAATTTCTCCATAACGTTGAAGACAGAAGAAGAATAGAACATCAGATTCAAAGCTTTGAAGGAAAAGTTTGCTACAAGGCCGGGCGCGGTGGCTCACGCCTGTAATCCTAGCTCCCTGGGAGGCCGAGACGGGCGGATTGCTCAAGGTCAGGAGTTCGAAACCAGCCTGAGCAAGAGCGAGACCTCGTCTCTACTATAAATAGAAAGAAATTAATTGGCCAACTAATATATATAGAAAAAATTAGCCGGGCATGGTGGCGCATGCCTGTAGTCCCAGCTGCTTGGAGGCTGAGGCAGTAGGATAGCTTTAGCCCAGGAGTTTGAGGTTGCTGTGAGCTAGGCTGACGCCACGGCACTCACTCTAGCCTGGGCAACAAAGCAAGACTCTGTCTCAAAAAAAAAAAAAAAAAAGTTTGCTACAAATTCTATGTCCAGGCAGGTGGTCATTCATGTTAGAAGACAATTTAAAAACATTCTCAGGTATGCAGAGGGAGGGACTATACATGTGTGAATTTTTTAAATGAAAAAATTACTGGAAAGTGCATTTCAACATGTCAAGGTATGAAACAAACACTTTAAGCATGGGAAATTCAGCATATCAATGGTGGACAGTAAGAATTGAAGTAGTTCAAAACTATCATAAATTTAAATATATTTTTGAACGGAAAGCAAATGTCAAATAATTCTAGAAAGAACAAAAATAGTAATAGCTACTGTTTAGTGAGTCCTTTCTATATGGTAGGTACTAAATACTTCACCTGTATTAACTCATGTAATTCTCATATCTTCACGAGGTGGGTAGTTTTAGAACACTCATTTTAAAAATGAAGATGTTGAACAGAGAGGTTAAGTAATTTTCCCAAGGTTACACACACATCAGCTTAGGATATATGTCTCCAGAGTTTGCATGACTAATTATACTCCTTTCTATATATACCAGAGGGAAGGGATAATAAAAATATATATGGGTCAAATCTCGCAAGCCTATGCAAATAAAAATTTGTATAGAAGAATGTTTAGGTGGAAGTTCAAGCAAGCTACACTCCTACAACAGACATATAATTCTCTTTAAAGAAAAAAACATTTTTAAGTTTATATTATTTGACCCAGCAGTATTATTTCTATCCTATATTAATTTATAATCCTGTAAATTACATCCTAAGAAATAATCAGTAGTAATCCCAAAGGTTTATGTATAAGCATATTCATTGTAACGGTATTTATTTTGAAGAAAAGTTTAAAAGCAACACAAATGGCCCAAAATTTATAATTGATTAAATTCAGTAAATTTTGATACTGAACATCGATAAGATAGAAAAATGTACATTCAGACTATTTTGTAGAGGGAGATCTAGAGGCTGTATTAGGATAGAGATTCAGCTGCTGTTGAGAAGACCCAAATTAATAATGAATTGAATAAGATGGAAGTTTTTTTCTTCCTCATTCAGTGGTTTGGAGATGGTCAGTCCAGGGCTTGCAGCGGCTCTGCTCCATAAGGTCACTCAGGGACCCAGTCTCCTATCTTGCTGCTCTGCCTTCTCTCTTTTACCAGTCTAACGTGTTATCAGCCTGCCTATCTCGTTATCTTATGGAGTGTGGTCCAAGACAGTCCTCACTTCATCTTCACTTCTTTAGCAAAAGAGGACAATGAGGAGCCTGTCCCTTTCTTTCAGTGTAACATTTGGAAGTAGCAGCACACCCATCCTTCCCGCTGGCTAGAACTTGGTCACATGGCTACATCCAGCTGTAAAGGAGTCTGGGAAATATAGTTCTGTTTTTTTTTTTTTTAATTATACCACAATCAAAAAATTTTGGTGGATACTGTTTCTAAAGAGAGACTGGGAGGGAGAATATTGGAGAACAAATAGCAATCTTTGATTTAGCACAGAAAAATTTTTACAACATACTTGGTGGAAAAAAACCAGGAAACAAAAGGGGACCAATTTTTACATGTCTGTTTGTACTCAGACACATAATTCTTTTTTTGTTGTTTTCTATATAAACAGTGGTTATCTTTGAGAGTTGGGATTGTGTATGATTTAAATTTTCTTCTTTTGTCTTTTCATTGTGAAAAAAATTTTCACAATTAACATTTTTTTCCCAGTAATCAGAAAAACCTCACCATATATACATTGAAAAGAAATAATTTAGGAGAGAAAGCAGTGTGTGTTGTGTGTCTGTAGCCCTCTCTCCTTTCTGTCTGGACATCCCTCTGCTGGGCTTCTTTTGTCCGTAGATTTCTCGGTTCTCATGCAAATGACTGACATTGTCCATTCTGTCCCAGACATGAAAGCCCAGTGGGGGTTGTCAGTGAGTTTTTTCTAGTGTGATGCAAGGCAGTTTTCTACCAGGAATAAAAGCCAACCTCAAACGTGGCCTTCCCCTTCCAGGGGATAATTAAGAGCTGATCTCTGGTTCTCCCAGGAAGGAAAGGCTCTTGCTTTAAGATGGGGAGAGAAGGGTGCTGGAGGGTACGGAAGGAACCAGAACATAAGAAGTACTTAAAGAGGCTGTGATTCCAGGTCTTTCTGCTTCTTGGAGCCTGAGACAGCGAGGATTTAGGCAAGCCCTGCTTCTCTTGGGGGCCTAGCTTTTTCCCTGGGGTGGGGTGGCGTGGGGGACAGTTCTGACTTCTCTTCAAAGCTTTGATGGGTTGGTTGTCAGCTTGGCCTTTGGTTGAATGAGGGAGTCCCAAGAGGGAGGCAGATTAGGAGACTGGCTTAGCCACAACCAGGTGAGTGCCTCCATGTGCCAGGTGAATGTTTGTGTCCGGCATTGTTCAATGTGACGATGGTCCAAGGTCCAGATCTGCTGTTCACTAAGTGTGTGATGGTAGGCAGAGTACTTCCTTGCTCTGTGCTTCCGTTTCCTGTAAAGTGGGACGGTACAACCTCTGCCTTACAGGACGGGAGGGAGGATAATTGAGCTAAGGCCTGTGAAGTGTCTCGCACGGTGCCTGGGGCAGACTAAGGCGCTGTATTTGTTTGCTGGGCTGCATAACAGACTGGGCGGCTTCAACTACAGAAACTTATTGTCTCTCAGTTCTGGAGGCTGGAAGTCTGAGATCAAGGTTAAGACTCAGAAGGTCTGAGTGGACCCCAAGATGCTGCCTTTGTAACAAGGTTCCAGGTGTTACTCATGCTGGTGGTCCATGGAGTTGGTTCCTTGAGGACTGCAAGGAAAAGACCTGTCCCTGTCTCTCTCCTTACCTTGTAGGTGGCCACCTTCTCCCAGTGTGCACCCTATTTTCCCTTTATGTGTGTCTGTTTGTGTCCAAACTTCCCCTTCTTATAAGGACAACGGTCATATTAGGTTAGGGCCCACCCTAACAGCCTCATTTTAACTTCATCACCCCTGCGAAGACCCTATTTCCAAATATGGCCACATTCTGAGGGCGTTGCATCTTCAACACATGAATTTGGGGGAACACGATTCAGCCATCACACGCACCTATAGTATCTATTGCAGACACTAGACATGCGGGTCATTATTAGCACCAGGGATTCTGTGAGCTTTGACGCGTGCTGCTGCAGGCCATCTCGAGTTGCCATGGTGCCAATTCCTGGGAAAGGTGACAGCACAGTCTTTCCTGCCTGAGCCACAACGGTGACATTGCTGTCTGTGTCCCAGGGTGCTGTCCCAGATGTGTTAATGGTCTCCAGCGTGCTGGCCCCTTCTGCTCCACAGACACCCCCCTCCCATTTTCCTCCTCCTTCCTGCTGAGAGTTGGAAAAATCCATTTATTGTATTCATTTATTTAGTAACCATTCCTGTTATGCTTACTGTGCACTGGGCATTATTCTAAGTGCTTTGCAAATATTAACTCGTTTAATCCTCCTAACAACTATAGGAGGCAGGTACTGTTATTACCTCCTAGATGAAGAAACTGAGGCACGGAAAAGTTAAATAACTTACGGGAGGTTTCATGAGCAGCAGGTGGACGGGAGGTTTCATGAGCAGCAAGTGGTAGAGCCGGGATTTGAACCCAGGCAGAGCCTGGTTCTGAACACTTATACTATGAATAAGAAGGGAGGAACACATACTTTGGAGTCAGGGAAATGGTTTGGATTCCAGCCAGTGAGCGGAACTAGAAATTTCCATCACTGCTTGTTCCCATCTATAGCTTTTCTAAGAACAGGCTCGTTCCCCAGTTCTCTTGGTTGTGCTCCATTATGTCATTCAAGCTGATAGCTGGGGTAGGACATGTGACTTAAGGTTGTCCCCATCCGTTGGGGCCCCGTACCTTGTATGGTCAATCGGATTCCTCTGTCAGGAATTTGGCTAAGGGGTTTGAACAGTGAGGATGGGGAGCTGAAACCTCTTGGTCAAGAGGCATTGTTGGGTGGGACTGGTTATTTTGGGTCATGCACAAGCCAGAGTTAGAAGAGGACGAGTGTGGGCCAAGGACACCTGTTTTCAGAGGTGAGGAGAATGGAGCAGGGCACAGAGAGAACAGAGATGACTCGTGCTGGAGCAGAGGCTGTCCCGAGAGAGGGAGGACACACATGTGTGCTACTGGTGTGCCTCCTTCACTGGGCAGATGTCCCTGTCCCTCAAGCTGCTGTGAGCGTTGGCTGCTAATGCCTTAGAGTTGTCCCTTCTGCAGAGAAATCCTTGGCCTAATGGCTTCTGGGCCAAGGTTGGCTGGTCCCCCCCCCCCCCAGCAACCAGCTGCCAATGACTGACGAACATGGGGACAAAAGGCTGATGTCCCTGCCTCGAGAGGGGACCAGCTCTATGGTGCCATCTATACTCGAGCTCCCTGTGGCATTGGGCTGAAGTTGGTCTCCACCTGAGATAACACTCTTGCTTAGCTTTCTTCTTTCCCCTTCCCTGTCCTGTTTCCCTCTCTCCCCTTTCTCCTGAGAGTCTGTCTCAGTAAATCAGTGGCAAAGACTCCCCATCTCAGGGGCAATTTGGATCCCCAAGGAGCAAGGACGGGTGCCTTGACTCGCAAGTGCTGACCAGGCTCAGGCAGCGTAAGATTTGGTCTTCTTGTGTCTCCTATTTTAGGATTCTGGGTAATCGGTTTTCTTTCTAATACTACGTTTTCGCTTATCATGAGGTCTCTGTTTCTCGAAGCTAAACAAGTCCAAACTGCGTGAACTTGGTAAAGTTACTCAACCATTCTCCATCTCACTCCACTGGAAAATGGTGCCTGTTATGATCCTGACTTCGGCACTTGCTTTGATGGCTTAATGAGAGAATGCATGGACCGCTTCTAGCGTTGGGATTGGCTTAGAGGAGACGCCCTACTAATGAGTTCTAGTTCCTTTGACAATCTTCTCTTCCTATTTCTCTCCCTCCCTTGCTCAAGTCAGTTCAGGCTGGGGAAGCATGGAGAGCAAACAGAGATGCTGTGTGACTTTCAAAGCACCATGGGGGGGTGTTCAAAGGGGTATGAGTTTAGAGTCCTAAAGATCTAAGTCCAACTTTCTAGCCTGTTGCTTCTTCTTCTTTTTTTTCCAATTGCCTTTTTTAATAGTTAGACATTTCAAGCATTATAAGAAAAATACAGAGCAAAAACCAGGAATTGTAACTTCAGTACATTTTAAACGGAATGTCCCTCAGGTCAATTAAAAATGCGAGAAAAAAATAGCTTCAGCCGGGCGCGGTGGCTCACGCCTGTAATCCTAGCACTTTGGGAGGCCGAGGCGGGCGGATTGCTCAAGGTCAGGAGTTCGAAACCAGCCTGAGCGAGACCCCGTCTCTACCAAAAATAGAAAGAAATTAATTGACCAACTAAAAATATATATATACAAAAAATTAGCCGGGCATGGTGGCACATGCCTGTAGTCCCAGCTACTCGGGAGGCTGAGGCAGAAAGATCGCTGAGCCCCGGAGATTGAGGTTGCTGTGAGCCAGGCTGACGCCACGGCACTCACTCTAGCCTGGGCAACAAAGTGAGACTCTGTCTCAAAAAAAAAAAAAAAAAAAAAAGCTTCAATTTCATTTTTTCCTTTAAAAAATACACGTTATCTGTACAACATACACTACAGTAAACATTGAAAACCATATTATCCCTTTTATTAAATCAAAATTATTTAATTCATACTGTGGTTAATACTAGATTTATTCATCTAGTTAATTTGACAAATATTAAGAAAATATTTAAAAGGAAAAGGCAAAAAACACCTTGGAATTAAAAATAGTTACTACATTTTTATACGGTTTAATGTTCCACAGTGTTTGTTAAAAGTTATATTGAATTTCTTAATATTAAAAATAACAGTATTTATATTTCTGAGAGAATAAAGTTTTTTGTTTTGTTTTTAAAACAAGCTTGGAGGTCTTAGATACACAGTTGCAACTGGTAATGGAGACATGAAAAAACGTATGCTAAACACATGAACACATTTTTATATTACCCCTTTAGAACTCTAGAAATTATACAAACCCTATAAAATACCCCCTTTCCAATCCTTGTTGGACAGCAATACAATTATCTGTCTCAATTCAGAATTCACATAATTAATTATAATACATAATAGTTCAGTTTTTTAAGTTTGGGCCCTTTATAACATTTCTGATAGCTCACCGTCCTATTCCCAACCCTCTTCCCAATAACATAAGAAAATAAAAACCTATTTGTTTAAAAAAAAAAAAATAGTTCAGTTTTTTAAAAAATGCAATAAAACCAGATAGCCAAGATACAAGAAATTAGAAGTAAAATGAATTTACACATTTCACAATTGAATTTACACATTTCACACTCCTAATTGTGTAAATTCACAAAATGAATTTACACAATTAGAAGTAAAATGAATTTACACATTTAAGAATACTTAAATACTGTTTAAAAATTTTAAAAAAGAATTTGTTACATACTACCTAAGACTTCCAAGCCACTTTCTGTTGCAACAGAAAAAACTGTAAATAAAAAGGACACAAAACGAAACGAAACAAAACAAAAAAACACCATGTTGAAATGTCACTGCTCTGAGGCACGTTCTGGTGCCTGAATTTGCAGGTATTGCTCCAAAAAGAATCCCAGAGCTTACACAAGTAACAAACACAAATAATGAAGCAAAAATGATCAGCAATTTTTAGTAACTAATTTCCCCGATTTTTAGGAAAATTCTGTTAATCTAAATATAGTGTTTCACAGAACAAAATAAAGGTTCTTCATCAAAAGGTTTGCAAATCTAAAAACCTGTTACAAATAGGTTTTCTTTCACAATGATTTGAGAGGAGAGGCCAGCCGAGAGCACACTGTTCTACTGCTCCTGGCTGTGGGCCTGAGCTTGGCCTAGTGTCTGCCCGTAGAAGGCCACCTGCTGCCTGTAGTACTCGGCCCAGGCCATGGTGTAGTCCAGTGGGGAGCTGGCCTGAGGGGCGGTGCTGGCGGCGTGACTCTGTGTTTTGTAATAGTCTTCCCAGGCCTTGCTGTAGTCGGGCTGGCTGCTCTGCGGCTGGCTCTGCTGGCTTGGGACCTGCTGTGTGGGCTGCTGCCATGCCTGGAAGGTGCTGCCCCAGCCCTGGGTCAAAAAGGCTGGAGGACCACTTTGATGAGGTGCGGCAGGCTGGCTGAAGGGACTCTGTCCAAAGGCCCCAGGTGCTCCAAGACTGGTCCCACCAACTTTCTCATCTATGAGATGCCTGGCCACCTCGATCTGCTGAGGAATGCCCCTGATGGTGAATATTCGCAGGTTGGGGTCGGTGTTGGGCGGGGGGTTCCGCTGAAGCTCCACATGTGCTCCTGACTGCTGATTTATGCTTTTGATGTTCTCACCCCCTTTGCCTATAACGAGGCCACACTTATCTGCAGGCACCGTGTATGCTATCTCTTGGACGCCACCAGGGGTTCCCACGCTCCAGTCACCACGGCCGCGGCCTCTTCCTCTGGCGACGGCCAGGCCTCCGAAGCCATCTCTTTCCTGGGCTGTAAGAATCAGCTCATTGATGATGTGTGCTGCATGCTGACACCAATCTAGAGGGCCCACGACCTGTGCAGCCCTCTCTGGACTGATCCCATCATCTGGTTTAAACTGAATCCTCACACCGGCATCATTCTGGATCTTTTTGATCATTTCCCCGTTTCTTCCTATAACAATCCCAACAGCAAACCTAGGCACGGACACCTCTATACTGCCTCCGCCCATTCGGGAGTTGAAATCACCACGTACACCTCGAAAGTCAGCCTGGTCTTTTCCCCGGATGATTTCCAGCACCATTTCTCTTGCTTGCTGCACTCTGAATGGGTCTCCATTCAGAAGAGGCTTGTCTGCTCCTGTGGGCAACGGGCCATCCTGGATCATCACCATCTTCACACCTGCCCGCTCCTGCAACTGCTTTATTGTCTCCCCTCCTTTGCCGATGACCAGACCCACTTTAGACGCAGGAATAAGAATCTCCTGGATTGTGCTGTTGCCGTCTACGTCATCATGAAAGCCAGGTCCATTCCGACAGCGGCCCACAATCTGCCCCAGGAGCCGTTTGGCTTGTTCAATACTTTCTGGGGTTCCGGTAAGTACACAGGGCCTCTCTGGAATCCTAGAACTCTCTGAAGCAATCTGAATTTTGCAACCAGATTCTGCTTGAATCCGTGAAATCTGCTCACCTCCCCTGCCGATAATAAATCCAACCATTTTATCAGGCACTTTGAATTCCTCTGTTATTACTGCCCTTTGATGTACCAAGGGCCCTAACTGGTTACCTACTCCGTCACCCAAGGGCCGTGTCTGTACTCCGTATCCATACACAGAGGGGCCCACTAGAGGTGTGGAATTATTCAAGTGAGGAATTGAATCAATTTTAGCAGCAATCTGCCGGACTCGGTGCAAGGCGTCCACGAAGCCCTCGGCCTTCATGCCCACCGGAGCGCTCTGCCCCTGCACCAGCTCCGCCATTGCCGGCCCCTCGGCCGCCGCCGCCGCTCGGCTCCCGGTCCGGCCTCCCCGCCTGTTGCTTCTTGAGTTATAATGAAATCACGAATCACCTGGGGATCTTGTGACACGTGGCCTCTGATTCAGAAGGTCTGGGTGGAGCCCAAGGTGCTGCCTTTGTAACAAAGCTCCAGGTGCCACTTGTGCTGGTGGTCCATGAAATAGTAAAACCCTGGGTAGAAAGCTCTAGTCTCTTTTATTGGTTCCAGAGTGACTTTTTCCCTCTGCAAACAGCCTAGTTGAATGGTGGACTCTTCCATTCCACTTTGCATATCCTGTGAGATGTGGTTTCTGCCAAATAAGGAGATCTCTGTGCTGAGACAGCTGGAAAAGCCACCAAGGAGCTAACTTCAGGGGACGCAGGAGGCTGGGGAGGGGCGCTTGCTCCCGGACAGGAGGCAGGCCGTCGGTCTACGACTACGCATGGATGTCTCCTGATTCTTCCCCTCTGCTCCTTAAGCAAGGACCGTGCACCTAGAATTCTAAGGCTGCTGCTTGTCTGGAGTCATATCTCTTGTTTTCTGGACCCTGGCGCAGGTGTGCTGCCTTCTGGACAAAACCATCGCACCTGAGCTCACCAAGTCCCTTTGACCATGGCCTTGGGCCTCCAAGCTCCCTACGTATTAGAGGTGCTGGCCTGCCCCTCACTGCCCCAGTGCCTGTTTTGGCATTGTGACTATCACGAGAGGTTCAGGCAGTTCCAGAGATGAGAAAAAAAAATATTGTGTTATTTCCATAACATTTAATGACTTTCCTCCTTTCCTTATAATCCTGGGCAAGTCCCTATAAACCTTCCCCTTTCCAAACTGAGATTGGTTTTACTTGCTCGCTGCTGCCCCGGGCGAGGTTCCTCCGCCTGTGTGTGCTCATTGCCACTCCCCTCCCCTCGCTGCCTCCCCCCCCACAGCTGTGCAGAGTGGAGCTTTGCTCAGAAAGGCTCTTCTGGCCTACGACGGGGAGGAAGGTCTCTTCTGTGGGCGCATCTGAGAGTTTTCGATTTCAGCCTAGAAGGCACTGGACAGAGAAAAGGCCCTTGATGGATTAATTCTTTCTGTAACACGTGCTGAGGACCCAGCTGTGCCAGGCATTGCTCTAGGAACCAAGGGTACAGCAGCAAGCAGACACGGTCCCTGCCCTGACCATCTAGGTGGGTGGATTACACCTCCCTTATCAATGGAAGCCCCTAGAAAATACACACACACACTGGTCTTCAACCTCCTGAGAGACCTAGTCTCGCTGGCTTCAAGGGAATGGCCTTAGTCTCAGGACCAAGGAAATCAGAGGAATCTGCCTCCACCTGAGAAGAAAAGCAGGGATTCGCGGTTTTAATGGAATATCCCTATTTCTGCCCAATTTTCGTAGAAACTTGCAGATGACTCCTTACGCCCGATGGATGTGTAATGATGGCTGGAATGAATGAATTCAGCCCCTGGGAGCCCGAGATTATCTCCCTACCGCAGCCTTCTGTGAGCAGCCTGGTCCATTTCCTTACGGTGGCTGTGGCCAGGGACAGAGAGCACCCAGAGGCCACTCCTGCCTTTTGACAGCGTTTGTGGTCAGTCTGGAATGGATTTCACTGTCGGTTGCTCGGCAGCGAGTGTTGGGGGGCCTGACTGATGGGGGAGGCATGGCGGCCACCCTGGGCTCTCCCTCCCCACTCCTGTACCAGCAGCAAATTCCTTAAGGGCTACAGAAATTTGTCAGAGAAGTGTCACCCTTTGGAGCCACTAGGCCAGGGGCTCTAGACTGGAATCCTTAGGGGTTCCATTGTTGAGTTGGTGCCTAATTCCCACCCACCCACCCAGCCCACGGAAGCCTTTCACAGGCGGTGACCTGGAGCAGGAGTCAGCCAGGTGACAGATGGTGGAAGAGCCTTCCAGAAAGAAAGGCCTTGCTGCCCTCAAGGGGAAGCATCGCACGTGAAGGGGCGGGGAGGCTAGCAGAGGCCAGAGCTTTGGAAACCAAAGAGTTTGGACTGAGTCCTGCAGCCAGGGAGAAGCCCGTGAACGTTTCAGGCATGGAATGACAGACTCTGATCGATGCCTTGGAAACCTCTCCTGGCTTGGGTGTGCAGAACAGGCTGTTGGGATAGGAGGCAGGAAAGGATGCAGAGAACCTATTGGGAGGCTCTGCAGTCACCAGGCGAGAGTGAGTCACAGCGACAGTCCAATTTTAGGATGAATAGATTGGGTAGTTGACCAGGTGTTGGGGTAGAGAGAGAGAGAGGGTATGTCAAGGGTTCTGATTTGAACAATGGCATGAAGGTGGCACACAGAGAGACTCTGAAGAAGGAGAAAGTGATACTGGGGGTGGGGATTGATGGAGAAGTGTGTGAGTTCGGTGTGAAGTGCCTGTAAGTCACACAGATGGACGTTTGGAGACATGAGTCTGCAATTCACGAGAGAGATAGCTCTAGACCAGCAGTCCCCAACCTTTTTGGCACCAGGGACCGGTTTCACGGAATGCAGTTTTTCCATGGACCAGCGGGGAGGGAGTGGGGTGTCGTGGCTGTGGCGTGGTGGTGCAGAACTCAGGTGGTGACACGTGGCCCGTTTCCTAACAGGCCATGGGCCAGTGCTGGGCCGCGGCCCCGGGATTGAGGACCGCGGCTCTGAATGACTGCTATCCGGACTTTCTGCAACGATGGAAATGTTCTATATCTGCTTTTCAATATGACCACTGAGCACTTGAAGTGATAACAGTATGACTGAGAAACTGAACTTTTTATTTAATTTTAAATGATTTATATTTAAATTTAAATGGGCATGTTACAACTGGAGGCTTCTGTATGGGACAGGGCAGCTCCACGTGGGCTCGGCTGCTGACTACTGGATTGGACAGCACAGCTGTCTCTCCTTGTTACTCTTTTTCTAAAAGAATTTTACTGGCTATTCTTCTTTGTTCTATTTTTTCCCCTGACTTTTTTTTTATTGTAGTAAAATATACATGATATAAAATTTACCATGAAAACTATTTTTAAGTGTACAATTCAGTGGCAATTAGTACATTTACAATGGTATATAACCATCACCACCATTTCCAAAACTTTTTCAGCCCGTTAAACAGTAACTGTCCCTCCCCCAAGCCCCTGGCAACCACCATTCTAACTTTCTGTCTCTATGAATTTACCTGTTTGGGGTATGTCATATGAAAGGGACCATACAATATTTATCCTTTAGTGTCTGATGTACTTCACTTTAGCATAATGTTTTAAAGATTCATCCATGTTGGAGCACATATCAGAATCTCTATTTTTTTTTTTTTCTGAGACAGAGTCTCACTCTGTTACCCAGGGCTAGAGTGCCATGGCATCAGCCTAGCTCACAGCAACCTCAAACTCCTGGGCTCAAGCAATCCTTCTGCCTCAGCCTCCTGAGTACCTGGGACTACAGGCATATGCCACCATGCCTGGCTAATTTTTTCTATATATTTTTAGTTGTCTGGCTAATTTCCTTCCATTTTTGGTAGAGACGGGGTCTTGCTCTTGCTGAGGCTGGCCTTGAACTCCTGACCTCAAGTGATCCTCCTGCCTCGACCTCCCAGAGTGCTAGGATCACAGGTGTGAGCCACCGTGCCCGGCCAGAATTTCATTTTTTAATGGCTGAATGATACCACACTATTCTTTTTCAGATGGCATTTTAGTTAAGATATAGTGTAGGTTCATTGGCATGAGATGGAGACTCAAAATATGTTCCCATATAAGACACACTGATTTTGCTCTTATATAAAAGTCTAAGTGGTAGGGCACTTTTTCTGTCTTATTTCTCTGCCATCTTAAGGATATGGTTTTCATCTGGGTGATCCAAGACGGCTCACTACGTGTCAGTGGGGAAGAAGGAGGGGGAGGTCTTTCCCCAGATGTTGCACACATGTGGTTGGCTCATATTCTATTGGCCGGAACTTAGTCACATGACCATTCCTAGTTGCAAGGGAGGCTGGGAAATGCAGCCCTTATCTGGAAAAGTTGGCATTCTACTATTTAAAAAGAGGAGAGAATGAATATTGGGGTAAAACTAGTATTTCTGCCATAGATGGTGTGTGTTCACACGCTGGTGTGAGCAATGAGAAAATTTCATTAGGAAACACTTATTGAACACGTATTATGTACCTCTGTCACCTGTCTTCCCTCATCTATAACACTTTGCTTTGATTAGTCATATTTTTATTCTTAGTTCTCTTAGAACTTTTAACATATTCTTCATTTAATTGATTTATCAGCTTTAAACAATCCTACCATCCCCATTCAGAAAGACCAGAAATTCAGTGGGCTGACACAAATTCCTGCCTTCTTTCCCTCTCTACCCTCCTGACTTTCATAGTTATATTATTATTTCTACATTATTATGGTCTGTAGTAACACTTCTGTTTGGTTCTGTATCCCTGATTCTTTAGATTTTATTCTACACTTAAAATTTTTCAGAGCTTACTGTAAGCTCTTTTAACACAACTTTTCCATTCAACTCTTGGCAGACTTAAGAGTCTTCTCTGGTAATTTCTTCAAAAAGTGCTAATGGGAATGGTATTGTCTGGGTTGTTCAAAAATACTAGTTATCTTTTTTTTTTTTTTTTTGAGACAGAGTCTCACTTTGTTGCCCAGGCTAGAGTGAGTGCCGCGGCGTCAGCCTGGCTCACAGCAACCTCAATCTCCGGAGTTCAGCGATCCTCCTGCCTCAGCCTCCCGAGTAGCTGGGACTACAGGCATGTGCCACCATGCCCGGCTAATTTTTTGTATATATATTTTTAGTTGGTCAATTAATTTCTTTCTATTTTTGGTAGAGACGGGGTCTCGCTCAGGCTGGTTTCGAACTCCTGACCTTGAGCAATCCGCCCGACTCGGCCTCCCAAAGTGCTAGGATTACAGGCATGAGCCACCACGCCCGGCAATACTAGTTATCTTTAAACAAACAACTTACTTGGTTATAAATCTTTGATCACATTTTCTTTTCTTGAGGACTTTGTAGATATTGTCATACGCTGTTCTAGTGCTGAATGTAGTCATGTAAAAGTCAGAAGCTAAAGTACATATTTTTAACCTACATATGCATTGATTTTTTTTTTTGCCTGAATGTCTATCAAATTGTTTTCTTAAATTTTTTTAGTCCAGTAAATTTATTATTTTATGTCTCAGTGTAGATCCATCTATTTAATTTTTCCCCTGGGACACAGTATGTTTTTTCAAGATATAGATTTAAGCTTTCTGTTATTCATGAAAGTTTTCTTAAATTTTCTTTTAAAAATATTTTATTTTATTTTTTGCTTTTAGGGACATGGTCTCACTATGTTGCCCAAGCTGGTCACAAACTCCTGGCTTCAAGTGATCCTTCCACCTTGGCCTCCTGAGTAGTAAATTATAATCTTTGAAAAAATTTTTGTTCTGTGTTATCTTTTTCAGGGACACCAATTATGTGTTTGTTGAATCTCCTTTGTCTATCTCTCATATTCATCATTTTATCTCTGACATCTCTGAATTCTTTATTCTTTACTTTTCATTTTGCTCAATTTTCTCAAGCCTGATACTTCCCTATTTTCAGCATATCTTTTTTCTTTTCTTGCTCCTAAAGCAAATTCTATTTCTACAAATTTTTTTTCATCTTCCACTTATTTCCTGAGCAAGCTCTGCAGATAATTTTTGATTTCTGCTGGTAGTCTTATTACTTATTCTTTGAGACCTTGTACCTCTGCTTTAAGTTCTTGATTCATAGAGATTACTTTTTTCTTTATGTTCTCTGAGTCCATGGGAAATGATCGGGTTACTATTTTTATCTGTTTTGTGTTACACATTTTTTAGTGTGCTTTTTTTTTTTTTTTTTTTTTTTTTGAGACAGAGTCTCACTTTGTTGCCCAGGCTAGAGTGAGTGCCGTGGCGGCAGCCTAGCTCACAGCAACCTCAAACTCCTGGGCTCAAGCAATCCTGCTGCCTCAGCCTCCCGACTAGCTGGGACTACAGGCATGCGCCACCATGCCCGGCTAATTTTTTCTATATGTATTAGTTGGCCAATTAATTTCTTTGTATTTATAGTAGAGACGGGGTCTCGCTCTTGCTCAGGCTGGTTTCGAACTCCTGACCTCGAGCAATCCACCCACCTCGGCCTCCCAGAGTGCTAGGATTACAGGCGTGAGCCACCGCGCCCGGCCTTAGTGTGCTTTTTTTCAACTGACTTTTATTTTATATTTCTTTCCATCTTCTTTGCATATTGTTGCATTTCCTTTGTGATAACTACTGAGAGAAATTTGGGTTAGATGTTTTTTGTGGAAGAACTATATGGAAGAGGAGTCAGAAATATGCCATGGCGCAGGCTAGAAAGATCTTTTTCTGGTCCACGGTGTAGAGATAGGGTTGGGTGTTTGCACATGCATGGGTGTGTGTGTGTGTGTGTGTGTGTGTGTGTGTGTGTGTGTGTGTGTGTTTGTGTGCATGCATGTGCTGTTTCAGCTTTTTCTTCTCTTCAAAAACTCAAGCATTAGACGGGCGCGGTGGCTCACGCCTGTAATCCTAGCTCTCTGGGAGGCTGAGGCGGGCGGATTGCTCGAGGTCAGGAGTTCGAAACCAGCCTGAGCAAGAACAAGACCCCGTCTCTACTATAAATAGAAAGAAATTAATTGGCCAACTAATATATATATAAAATTAGCCGGGCATGGTGACGCATGCCTGTAGTCCCAGCTACTCGGGAGGCTGAGGCAGAAGGATTGCTTGAGCCCAGGAGTTTGAGGTTGCTGTGAGCTAGGCTGATGCCATGGCACTCACTCTAGCCTGGTCAACAAGCAAGACTCTGTCTCAAAAAAAAAACAAAAAACAAAAAACTCAAGCATTGTTCATCATCTAGAATTTCTCTTTCTCCTGGTTCTTGTGAAATTGTCTGCTTATTTCCTTATTCAGCCTTGCTTGTTTGCCCTTTCATGGTGTTGGGCAGGTTTTAGGAAGCTCTTCCCAGGCATCCTGCTCATCCCAATCTTGCCATTTCAAACAAAAGGTCACCGGTTTCCCCCAGGGTGTGCAACCCACTTTGGAGAGTGCTGTGCTCTGCTAGATCTGCCCAACATTGGCTGTGCCAGGTGGTCCAATTGTTCACTGTATTTGAGCAACTTCTATATGTTAAGGATGCGGTTTAGATGCCTCTTAATTTCATCAAGAATGAAATATTTGCTAGGGTTCCTCCTTTTCCATGTTTCATGTAAGTGTCAAAGAAGAAAAGGGGGCAGAAATGAATTAGCTTCCTTGTCCAGAAGAATGTGGCTTTCTAATACTTTCCCTTTTTACTCAGATTATGAACCTCCTTGAATGACAAGGCAATGGTTGAACCCAAACGGAAGACTGATTTCCTGATACGCTCAACTCTCTGGTTTGCATAACTGGTGAGTCCTTGTGCCATCTGCAACCATAAGGTACTGCGTGATAAAATCTTTTTGACATTTTAAACATCACATCTAAGGTTAGAAGCCACTTAAATGCAAGTAGTGACACAAATCTGACTATTTATTAAAGCAGCTTCTCATTTCTTAAGTATGACTGAACATAAGCTACACACTGAGTCAGCAAACTTTTAAAGAGTTGTGTATCTTTTATTTTGAGTCATCTGAGAAATTAAGAAACTGAAAGTTCATTTTCTTGTTCTGATCATTAGGAGACATTCCATGTTTAAGAGCTAACCTATGTCAGTAATTTTTTTTTTATCTGGGAGACATTTTGCAGGCAAAAAGGATGGAAGCCACAGGAAAGGTTTGGTACCATTGGTCAAAGAGGCCAGAATGCTGGGGACTTGTGTGATGTGGAAGAGAGGATGACATCCTTTGGATGGTCTGGCCCCTCCGGCGGAGGAGGGGTGCTCCCCATAGATGGCAGTGAGTCATGTCTGGGTACCACATGCTACAGAATGCCACATACCGCAAAGAGAGGCCCTTGCCTGAAAACCGATGGTGAATACAATGCTCCAATCCCTGTGGAAAGTAATTGCACTCAGCTCCCTAAATTCTGTGTTTCTCCATATTTATATATGCTGTTACTCAGTGAATACCTGATTAAGGAATGCAGCTGCCAAATGAATACATTTATCGCTCATCAAATGGCACCATAAAGCCAGCGATGATGGGGCTTATTAAAAACCTTCTCTCACTCAGTGAAAAGTCCCCCACAAGTCCCAGCCCGTCTCAATATCGCAGCTAATGAAATGGGTAACCAATACACAAAGAGATGTATTCAAGAGCAAATTAACTGCCTCAGGAATATGCATCATAAAGATTGCAGCTTGCAAAATAAATAGACAGTGTATTGGGCAAATTGGCCTCGTGTTTAAGTGTTGATGGGTTGGAAATATTGGTATGGCTTACTGATAGATGCAGGCAGTGTGGGATTCTGGAAGGCAGACATTAGCATGCAAAATCAGGCTGGGGATTTTCTAATTGGCTAGCATTGGGAATGGGCGAGAAGGAGTGAGAGGACATTTATGGAACCAGTCCTAAGTGCCAGGCCCTGTGCTGGCCCTTTGTGTATGTTGCCACCTAATCCTTAAATTAGCCCAAGAAGGCAGGACCCTGTATTTTTGGCCTCACCTGCCTATGGCCACATAATGAGGTTACACTGTGGGACTGCCCCAAAAGATTTCCTTTTCTCTGTGTATCCAAATGTTAGCACATGTGCCTCCATCAGTTTCTTTAAAAAGAAACGATCCCTCTTAAAGCACCCCAGACATTTTAGAGATCCCTTGAGCTCTTACTGATGATCTCTCCAAAGTGAAAAAGATATCCTCCTTGTTTCTTCTACTTCTGTATTCTCATCCTGCTGTGCTTCTGCCAACTTTGCCTCTATTTGTCTCTGATCGCCTCCCAGGCCAGAGGAAAGAAGAAACCTATGGGCTAAATGTCCATTCCCAGCACTGGGTTAGGTCTTAATGTTCCTCCCGGCCCTCCTCATCGCAGTCCACAGACACAGGAAGATGCAGGCGCACTCACAGCACGATGAGAAGGCAGTAGTGTGGGTTTGGACCCTGTGAACTCCAACAGATCACCTGACCCCAGAGTCCCTCTTACCCCCTCCAACCCCCAGAGAGCAAAGGTGAGGTTGTCTCCCTCCAAGGCCTGTTGGGAGGCACTGAGGAGGTGACATCAGTTAATCCCGAGTTCTGATCTACTCCATGATTTTCGCAGGCCTTCCTTTTTCCAAAAAGCAGCAGAGCAGAGGTTCGTGGAGAGGAAGGGCATTGTGGCTGTGGGCCAGAGGCTGTCTGGCCTCTCTGCAAAGGGGCTGACTAATCTAATTTAATGTGCAGCAAGACTGCAAAGAGACAACAATCAGTGGCTCCAAGCGCTGAAGCACATGCCTCCTGCACTTGCTCAGGCAGCGTTTTCATTAGCCTGATTATGATGATGATTGTTTTCAAAGGAAAGCTAGTGAATTGTTGGGACTCATCCCTGACCTGTTTCCAGCGGATTGACAGTACATTTCCATTTGTGTTAAATGGACTCTAAAGGGCTGTAGGGGCTGAGCTCCCAGTTATTTATTGGTGGATGTCTCAGACTGGGCTCCCCACCAGCAGACCCTAAGGTAAGGGTGCATATGTAAGAGGTTGGCTTGGGAGGTGTCAGAGGAAGTGACAGTGGGGGAGTGGGACAGGGAAGGGAAAGTATGGAGCTGCTTACTGCTATTGGCAACTGGGGGCTTCTGGTGGGTAGCACAGAACACACATCATGGCTATCCTACCGGACGGGTGAGGGGCCTGGGGTATTTATCCACCAATTCTGTTCACTCATTGATTAAAGGCTGTTTCTGGGGACATTACTTTCCATTTCTTCCTGCTTGCATGCAGGGGACACTCAGGGGAGAATGGCAGGCGCTTGCAGTAGGAAGCCATCGCCTTGCATGGGAATGGTGAGTGCCCAGGGGCTGTGGGTCAGGAATTGAGGGTTTCTGCACAAATGTAAAACTCCGAGTCCCACAGAACTTGATACATCCCATGTTTATAATGATATGTTTATGTATTTGTCTTTCTCTCCAGACTGTGAACTTTCCGAGGGCAGGGCCATGTCTTATTTTCATTCTCATGTCCAGAACAAACCTGGCCCAGAACAACCATTCAGCAAATACCTGCTGACTGCACGGATGAATGATTGAGGGGTAAGAGTTCAAAGACCTGAAAATGCCCAGAACAGGGATTGCAAACTCAAATACCAAGCTGGGTTGGTGTACTTCTGGAGCTCTCCTTCCTCTGGGAGAAAGGTATTTTTTTTTGGCTTAGGGTTCTTCTAGGTTCCCTCCTCATTCAGGCCTTAAGCCCTCTGGGTCTGCTGTGGTTGTCAGGCTCCCATCTGGTGGTCTCTGTCCTAATCCACCTGCGTGTGCCTGGCAGTCAGTTGGGTGGTGTGCTCAGCTGTGATTTCAGTCCCACCTCTGAGATGCCATCTTCTGGACCACACAGCCTGGGCTCACAGACTTTCATGAGTCAGAGAGGCAAATACAAAATCAGCTCTTGCTTTTGAGAAGTTCACAACCCAAGGGAGGTAGATTCTACTTCACAACAACACAAATGGTAGGGGTCAGTGTTGTTCCTTGACCAAGCCTCATTCCTTTCCATTATGGGCATGCAGCCAGACTACATGTCCCAGACCCCTTTGCAGTTAGGTGAGATCATGTGATTGAGCTCTAATCAAGGGAATGTGGGCAGAAGCATTTAGACCAATCCCCAGTGTGGCCCATAAACATCACTTGTGCAACATTCTATCTCTCTCACCATTCACGGGCTAATGGGAGAGAACTTCAAGCACTTAGAGAGGGTGGAGCAGCAAGATGGACAGAACCTGGGTCTCTGAATGACTGCATGGAGCAAAAGTTTCCACTTCTCTAACTGGTCTGTGTTGTACTGCGATGTGAGAAATAAACTTCATTGTGTTATGCCACTGAGATTTTGGGGGTTGTTTGTAACATCAGTTAGTCTACTCTGCTCGGTGCCCGGTGGAGAAGTGTTATGCAGAATGCCTTGGGAACCCCTGGATCCCCTTAGAGGAAGGCTCCCCGTTGGAGGAAGAACCACACTCTGAGCTAATTGAGGAAGGTGGTAGGCTCTCTAGAAGGGAAAGAGAAGTGTGCAGCTGGGGAGTGGGGCAGATACGCACCCACTTATATTAAATTAATCACAGTTAAGTGGATTTTGTGATGTCCCTTGAGGTGAATAGAAAGAATTTCAAGCAGGAATAATTGTCCCAAATTGCTGGTGAGAATTGCATTCTGCATCTGCCAGGAATTCTCAGTGTGACACATTCCAATGGAGCAGGTTGACCCTGCTCCTTCAGGGATGGCGAAACACCATGAGTTCCTTTTGGCAAATGGTTCTAGTTTGAGAGTCAGTTTTCTTGCTCACTATTTAAACAGTTTACAGTAGGACTGAAGTTCATATGGCAGGCAAAGATCCCTGAGATCGAAGCTGTACTAGCAACTTCTGTCCTGCCCCTAGGGACCTGGGACAGAGAGTACTTGCTCTCCACCTAGTACACGGGTGCATATGTGCTGCAGAAGGAAACCGGAAGGAGTTCAGTCCCGCAGCATCTGGGGCAAGTGTGTCCAAGGAGTCAACCTCCTTGCTGGATGTTTATATCATCAGAACGTAGGGAAACATATAGGAGAATTCAGAGAGTATGGTTCTGCTTTACCCAAGGATTAGTTTAGAAGGTTTAGAAGCCAATTCTAGCTAACTCTGGCAAAGTAGAGGCTGTTGGAGCCCTCCAAATGGGTGGAGGCTGGAAAACGAGGTGTCAGAATCAAGGCAGCTTCTGAGGGTAGAAAGCAGGAACAGTGTGGGATGGGATAGCTGCCCATATTTTTGCAGTTTCCTTGTTCCTCTGCTCAAAATTTCAATCTCAGGAAGGGAAGCCAGTTATACAATGCATAAGATGGCACAGCACACTCCCAGAGGAATCGTCATTCAGGCTCCTAGGACAAGAGAAGACAGCCTTTATCATTCTCATGGGAGTTGTTATACTCTGCAGGTACAATACCTGTCCCCCACTTCCACGACTGCTCTGGACACTCTGGCAACTAACCCATAAAAAACAACTGTGGTCCCCTCCTAAGTCATGACTACAAGCCTGGGAAACTCAGAGGTGAATTTCCCAGATCCGGCAAGACTCAGTATGTCCAAACCTCAAAGCTGCTGAAGTCTATGCCTGAGGTGGGGCTGGGCTTAGCCCTGTTTGCTTCTTCCCTCCCCCAACAGGGAAAACAGCCCATCCTTCAGGGGCTTTTTATTACAGAGAGTGACAGCTCCTTGGCTAGGTGCTTCAGTGTCTCTCAAAATTAAAAGGTAATTCCAAGGCTATATTTGTGTCTGGATGTGTGAGAGTGATCTGGATAGTAATTGCTTTTGCCTATAATGCAAAAAGTAGGTCCAGACGCTCCTTGCCTTACGATGGGGTTACCTCTTGCTAAACCCATCATAAGTTGAAAATATCAGAAGTAAAAAATGCATTTAACTCACCTGACCTACCACACATCATAGCTTAGGCTAGCCTACCTTAAATGTGTTCAGGACACTTACGTTAGCCTGTAGTTGGGCAAGATCATCTGGCACAAAGCCTATTTTATAATAAAGTGTTAAATTTTTCATGGAATTTGTTGAATACCATACTGAAAGTGAAAAATAGAACGGCTGCATGGATATTCAAAGTATGGTTTCTATTGAATGTGTATTACTTCTGCATCATTGTAAAGTAAAAAAATCCTTAAGTCGAACCATCGTTATCTGGGAACCATCTGTATTTGAGGGGGCATGGGTGATCAGATGGCTCTGAGAGGAGGCCCCACTTCTGGGATCTCAAAGGAAGTAGGGACAACAACCTCGGAAGAGTAGCATAAACCAAACTCTCTGAATAAAGAGACATGGGTTATCCTGTTGAATGCATTAAAACCAAATTCTCAAGATCTTATTTTTTTTGAGACAGAGTCTTGCTCTGTCACCCTGGGTAGAGTGCCGTGGCATCATTGTAACTCACTGCAACCTTACACTCCTGGGCTCACGCAATCCTCCTGCCTCAGCCTCCCGAGTAGCTGGGACTACAGGTGCCCACCACCACACCTGGCTAATTTTTCTGGTTTTAGTAGAGATGGGGTCTCGCTCTTGCTTAGGCTGATCTCCAACTCTTGAGCTCAAGCAATCCTCCTGCCTTGGCCTCCCAGAATGTTAGGCCTCCCAGAGTGTTATGGGCTTGAGTCACTGTGCCTGACCAAAATTCCCAAGATCTTAGTGTTTCACCCGGGCCTTCTACTGCTTCATGGTTTGATCATCTGAGCCTGGCATGGGAAGGCAGGCACCCCTTTGTGAACAGAATAATTTCTGGACGTGAATCAGAGTGGCTCTTTCAGAGCAGAGAAATACCAAATCAGAGCAAAGGTCCCCTTGAGAGGGGGAAAGAGAAGATTTTAGAAGGGCAACCTTGATATTGTTTATACCCTCTTTAAATGTTCATTAGTGTGATACCCAATTATTGCCTTATCCCTCAAGGCATTTATAGAGCATTTTCAATGTGTGAGGAAGGATGGCTGCAAATGCAAATCAGGTATGAACCCGACTTTCAAAGGAGGTATAAACTAGAGACAGTGATCATAGGTAATAATTATTGGGTGCTGTACAGTTTAAAAGGTACTTTTTGTGAATGTTGTATCACTATTGATCACAGATATAATTCTTCTGGTATTTTTTTCTGTTGAGTGTCATGAGTGCATCAAGAAATTGAAGCTCAGGGAGATTAAATAATGTCCAAGTTTACACAGCTTGTCAGGAAGGAGACTAAACTTGAACTTGGGTCCTTTGTCTAAGCTTCTTGCTTATCTAGCCAAGGAGAAAGACATGCCTACAAGTGATGTAAGAGACTGTAGGAATATCAGAGACGAGGAAAGGAGGAGGGTGCTAGCAGTGAGCTAACCATGGAGCATCGAGAATAAGGTGTGATGTTGAGTGAAGAGGGTGCACTCATTCATCTCTCTGCCTCCTTCCTGTAACCCTTTCTCCACCCTGCTGCATACATGATCTTCCTGCAGCATACATCTGGCTGCACCACTTCCACGCTTAGAATCCTCCACTGGCTTCCCAGGGTTCCCCATCACCTCCATGGTAAAGTCGTTGGACAGTGAAGATTTACGTGCGCTGTTGAGTGGTTTGGTCCAGCGGTGTTTCCCCAGGGCCAGCACGGAGGAGCAAGAGGAAGCCCATCCAAGATTGGGTTATTGCCAATGGATGTGATGGAGAGATGGAGGGTGAAGCGACAGAGTAATGACAGATCGCAGGACCCAAGTGGGAAAGGGAGGAAAGGAATGCTATGAGGGGCTTGTGGATGGGAGGAAGAGGAGGGGGGATGGACTGGAGGTCCCGATGAGATTGAAGATGCCTGCAGGGGGATGCTTGGCAGAGCAGGCTGGAGGGAGAGGATGGGGTGCATGGACTAGTGATTTGGGGGTTGGCAGTTCCAGCTGATGTCAAAGTTCAGAGAGTGACCCTCCCAGCGAGTGACTGGTATAATAATGCAATCCCCTAAAAGATGTCCATGCCATAATGCAGCAACCTGTGACACGGATGTATTATCTTGGACCT
This sequence comes from Microcebus murinus, assembly GCF_040939455.1. Classification (NCBI taxonomy): domain Eukaryota; kingdom Metazoa; phylum Chordata; class Mammalia; order Primates; family Cheirogaleidae; genus Microcebus; species Microcebus murinus. Next base: position 39,200,653 of record NC_134119.1, on the reverse strand, counting down.
TAGAGAGAGGGGGAGAGAGAGAGAAAGTTTTGAAGAATGCCCCACTGCTGGCTCTGAAGGACAAGAGGCCATGAGCTGAGGAATGCAGGCAGCCTCCAGAAGCCAGAAAAGGCAAGAAAGCAGATTCTCCCCCTAGAAGGAACCCAGCCATGCTGACCCACTTTAGACTTCTGACCTCCAGAACTGTAAGATAATACATTTGTGTTGTCGAAAGCCACTAATCTGTGGCAATTTGTTACGGCAGCAATTGGAAGCTAACAAAGTGGCTGAGAGACTAGAGAAGGAAGCATTTGGATGACTCTTCACATCTTGGATTCTCTGTTCCTTAATCTACTGATCACCAACTCCCACTGCAGTTTCCGGAGCTGGACTTGCGCTTCCCTCCGCTGTTCACGGCACTGTTCACAGCACCCACCTCAAGCTTCCCCACTCTCATTATAGCTCTTGCTTCCTCTGCCCACCTGGCTCCCAGCAGTTGACCTGTTTCCCGCAGTCATTCAGGATTTCTTCATTCAGCTGGGACCGAAGACTTCATTGAATGAGTGACAGTTTCCAGGGGGCTGCGGCAAAGACGGGAAAGGAAGGTAGGACTCGCCTGAGTCTTGAGGATGCAGGGATTTTTAAAGACGGAGGAGGAGTACTGGTCTGCTTTGGAATCTCAAGCAATGAAAAAAATTATGGTTGAGCTGCTCTATATGGGAAAATGAGAAAGTTTAGTTTTTAGATCTTGGAGAAGGAGGAACAGAGTAGAGAGAAGGAGGGAAATGAGGCAGGGGAGAAGGAGGAGGAGAGAGAAACCTTCAAGGTGGCAGAAGCCTGGGGCCACCTGGGGTGATGGGGTGGCTGAAAGGGCCTTTAAGGGCAGGTATGCTCATGTGCAGTTTTAAGTCATTTGCCGTTTTGTAATGTGTGTCTCCTGGCCATGGACCCCCCACCCCCACCCCCCAATGTCGTTGGCAAAATGTTCCATATTCTTGCCATTATCAGTGGGACTTTGGAAATCAAACATGAGATTGGTTTTACCTATGGATCAACTTGGTGTGCAACAAAGATGGTATGTACAGAGGTGGGAATCCAGGAGCTGAGATGCCAACCATCTAGCCAAACATCCATCCATCCATCTACCCAACCATCCATTCCCCATGCGTCCACCATCCATCAACTACCTGTCCATTTCTCCCTCTTTCCCTCCCTCTCTCCCTCCCATCCATCCACCCACCCATTTACTAATTCATTCATTCATTCAACAAATACTCATTGAGCATATTCTATCCTATACCTGGCTCTGTTCTGGATCTTGGGGCCACTGCAGTGTACAAGATGGATGGATATCCTGCTCTCAGGAGCTTCTAAGTATGAAAGGCATGCCATAATACAGTAACTGAGTAGATTGCCAAGATAATTTCGAATAGTAATAAACACTATGAACAGCATAAAATAGGGTAATGTTACAGAGGCCCTCTGTAATGTTACAGGTGGCGCTCAAAGTGTGGCTCCTAGACCAGTAGCAACAGCACAACCTGGAGCTTGTTAGAAATGTAAATTCTCAGGACCTGCCCCAGGCTTTTTTATCTGTGTTTTAAGCATCCAGGTGAATCTGATGCACGCTGAAGCTTGAGACCCGCTGTGATGGGGATTGACAGTATGGTCACCTGAAGTAGGGTGGTCAGAAGGCTTCTGAGAAGGGGGTGACATTCAAGTTGAGATCTCAGTGCCAAGAGGAATCTAGCCTCATAAAGCTAGGAAAGTGTGCTCTGGGCAGAGGTAGCAAATGGAAAGGCCCTCAGGTAAGAACTAGGTTGGGGGCTCCCAGAGACTAAAAACAAGGTCATTGTGGCTGGAGTGTGGCATGTAATCATGCAAATTAACCATGAAAGACAGGGTTAGGGACATTCTTGTTGCTCTTGGGATATTCATTCTCTTTATACCAAGATGCAAGCTTTGCCCATTTGCATTGGAAGGTAATTATTGGAATTCTTTTTAAGGTGAAAACATTAAATTAATTTGAACCATACAAGTAATGCACATGAAAACTTTCCTTATAAATGAATTTCTTGGCCTCTTATGAAGCTGCATGTTGTGTTGGGATCCCATCCCATCGCAGTCTGATCACTGCTACTCTCTGGGCCTCAGTTTCCCATCCGTAAGGTCAGGAAGGAGAAAGGGTGGGAAGAATGACCTGGTGGGTCCCCTGAATGGGGAGACATCTGACATCTCCTTGTGGGCAGTCTAGCTCCTCCTCAGCTGTCCCCAGTTGCTGGTGCCTCCCTCCCTTCCTTTCCTCTTCCTGATTTGACCTCAGACAGACATGCCGAGGCAAGGCAGGAGGAAAAGGGCAAATGGGTTCCCTTGGAATTACCACTGATGTCACCAGGAAATCGACTTTGAATATACAGTAACGCTGGGAGCTTAAGTCTCCGCTCCTAATGGCAGTTTTCTTTACAGTTATTGTCCTGCTGCTGAGCCCAACAGTTTTATTTCTTGCAAATGCATGTCTTAGAAAAAGAACAGTCAGCAGAGCTGCGCAGTCATGAGCGTGGCACTTGGACTTGACTCTGCGGCACGGGGGAGGAGAGAGGGCGCCAGACCTGGACCTCTCCCAGGGGGGCAGTGAAGCGCAGTGGGAAGACCCTGGAGTGAGTCCTGTAACTCGGGTGCGCTCTCAGGCCTCCCTGAGCCTCTGTTTCCTCATCTGCAAAATGGGGATGATGCCACTTGAACTGCATGAAATAAAGATGACGTTTGCCAAGCGCCTGGCACACAGTAGGTGCTCGGTAAACATTAGTGCTTGTCTTCCATCCCTTCCCTGGGCGTGGGGAGGCAGCGCTCCTCCCTAGTCAGCCAGCAAGCCCCTCTCTGCCTACAACTCGCTGGGCTTGTTTTGCTTGTGTAGTAATTAGGCACTGGCAGCTGAGAGCGTCCAAACACACAGCTTTATCTCTTCCCCAAGCTGCTTCAGTTGATCGAGGGCTGGGTGGTAGATGACAGCTTGTTTATCCAGGGAGGCTGTGAAATATTCTGCAGAGCAAACACACAGAGAAGCTTATTCATCTTGTCGTTCGCCTCCACCCCTAGGTAGTTGAGAAGAGACACTCCTCCCCTCCCCCCCTTACCGACCATGTGCTTCCTCCAGCATTGCTCATGGGCCTCTGTCTGCCAGGAACGCAGGCTGCCCAGCCCCTGCTCTCAGCATGCCGCCCCCAGCAAGAGCCCCCACTGTGAGGGCTGTATCCACCGCTCCAGGGCCTCTACCGGCTCGGGCTGCTCCCCTGATACCACCACCTGGATGTCCCGCAGGCCCCACACGCTCAGCTTGTCCCAGATGGAAACCACAGATGGAAACTCCCTTCCTACAGGCGCCTCTTCTGTCTTCCGAGCTTCAGTCGTGGGCAGCCCCGGCCATGCTCTTCCCAGTCGGAAACCTGGAGGGGGGGCGATTTGTGATCATCCCAGAGGCCATGTGGTGCAGTCCCCTCTCCCCTGGAGTTTACATTTTTGGTGGTGGGGAGAAGCCAGGCAAAAAGCAAGTAACAAAAAAATATTGCTCTGTGTATTTGCCAGTGAAAAATTAAACCATATATATATATATAAATATAATGCCAGGTAGTGTTAAGTGCCACGGTGACAAAGCGCGATAAGATAGAAGTGATAGAGACTGGGAAGTCCCGGAGTGGAGCTTTAGCGATTAGTGGGAAAGAGAGTCAATAAACAAGCCAAAGATGGCCGGGCGCTGTGGCTCACGCCTGTAATCCTAGCTCTTGGGAGGCCGAGGCGGGCGGATTGCTCAAGGTCAGGAGTTCAAAACCAGCCTGAGCAAGAGAGAGACCCCGTCTCTACTACAAATAGAAAGAAATTAATTGGCCAAACTGATATATATATATAAAAATTAGCCGGGCATGGTGGCGCATGCCTGTAGTCCCAGCTACCCGGGAGGCTGAGGCAGAAGGATCACTCGAGCCCAGGAGTTTGAGGTTGCTGTGAGCTAGGCTGACGCCACGGCACTCACTCTAGCCTGGGCAACAAAGTGAGACTCTGTCTCAAAAAAAAAAAAAAAAAAAAAAAAAAAACAAGCCAAAGAATAATTAAAATAATTTACAGACCCTGGTAAGTGCTGCGAAGGAAGTGAGCGCAGCTATGTGGAACCACAGACAGGTTGAGAGAATTAAATATTAAGAGTGTGTGGAAAGTGCTTTGTGTGATGGTAAATGACGGACACTCAATGACCTATTCTTTCCCCGAATAGCTCTTTCCTGTATCTTCCATTCCTTCCTCTACTGGGTCTTTCCCACCAGTGTTCGCACTTGTCCAGGTCTCTTTCTGCCCACAACACGTCTCTCTGCCCCCTACCCCACGCCCCTCTCCATCTATAATCCTACTGCGTCCCCCTCAGACAAAACTTTTCTAAAACGTTGTGTCCTCTTTCAGTTTCCACTTCCTCCACTCATTCCTGTACTCATTTCAGTTTGGCTTCTGCCCCCAGAAGGGTCTCAGAAACTGCTCTCTCTTAAGTCACTAATGGGCCAGGGGCGGTGGCTCACGCCTGTAATCCTAGCACTTTGGGAGACTGAGGCGGGAGGATCGCTCAAGGTCCAGAGTTCGAGACCAGCCTGAGCAAGAGCAAGACCCCCGTCTCTACTAAATAGAAGAATTAGCCGGGCATGGTGGCGCATGCCTGTAGTCCCAGCTACTCGGGAGGCTGAGGCAGGAGGATCGCTCGAGCCAGGAGTTGGAGACTGTAGGGAGCTATGATGATGCCACTGTAGTCTAGCCTGGTGAAAATAAATAAATAAAGTCACAAACGTTGTCCATAGTCATTTAGTCTTTTGAGTTCTCACATCCTCAGTCTCTTGGCCACATTTGCTCTTTCTAATTTTCAACACACCACCTCCTTCCATTTCTTTTCTCCCCACCTTCTCAGGCTCTGCTGACTTCTCTTCCTCTGTTGGTTCCTTGGATGTTGAGTGTCCCCCAAGATTCCATTCTGGGTCCCTTCTCTTTTTTCCCTCCACCTTATCCCTGGTCATGGCTGAAGTCCCCTCATATGTCACCTCAGTCTAGTTTGCTCACCCAAACTCCTGGCGCACGTTGTGAGCTCATTCTTGGATCCCCACTGGGTAGTCCCACGACCAGCCTCACTCCTCAGGTCCACACTGGAATTCACCACTGTCTTCCACCATCAGTCCTGTTCTAGTCTTCCCATCCCCGAGAGTGGCACTGCCATCAGGCTGTACAAACTGGAACCTTGGACTCAATCCCAAGGTCCCCTTGACCCATCCCTCATCCTCCTACCTGCTAGTCAGAGGCCCTGTAGATTCCACCCTCTAAATCACTCTCAGATGGGTCCACCTGTCACCACGTCCCCCGCCCAGGTCCCCAGTCCAGGCCTCCAGGTACTGGGACAGCAGCACCGCCTCCTCTCTGGCTTCCCCATCTCCGTCTCCCACACAGCAACCTGACAGATCGTCCTACAGTGCCACCCTGGTGGTGTTCACCCTCCTGTGTGACACCCTTCAGCGATCTTCACTGCCCACAGGACAAACACGAGCTGCCTTTCCACTGTGTCTGGGCCCTGCAGGCTCCACCACTCCCAGTGTTCTGCCCTCGTCTCGAGTCTGTCCTCTCTCACTCTGTGTCCTGCCTCACTGGGCTTAGCCTAGGCCTTCGCGCCTGCCAGGCTCTGTCTAGCTTGCCTGGGACCTTTCCCTTCGGGCTGCTACTCTCTTCTCAGCCTCTTCCCGGGTGGCTGATCGCAGGGGACATGGCAGACAAGCCCTCCAGCTCCTCTGCTTGGAGATGAGTCCTTCCCCAGAGAGGGGAAGCGATGGCCAGGAAGTCCGGCGTGCTTCTTACCAAGCAGGGCAACCTGCTTCCCTCCGCCTTCAGCCGCGATGGGAAGGAGTCTCGGCATCAGCTTGGATCCTTTCCCAACCATTCTGGCTCTTTTTGCTGCTGCAATCGGAAAAGATGAACAAGTGGTAAGTTTTGCCAGGAAATGTTGGAAATAATACAGGATCCTTTGCTTTTGCCTCGGATTTCTGAGTTCTCCCTGCAGCTTCTAGACCTTCACAGTTCTACGTCAGCTCTTCCCCACTCCGCGTTTCACATAGACCCTCACCTGCAGACACTCCTGTCACCTGAGATAGCTTGAGTCTCGCAGTGGCTGTTGGCACAACCTGGCGGGGAGCGGGTACGCTAATATTTGAGACTGATCCCTGACCCTGCTTCCGGACTGAGCCCTAATCCTGGTCTCGGACTGACCTGACACTAGTCCCACACTGGGTTCTAATCCTAGTTCCAGAATCAACCTCCATCCTGGCCCCAAATTGACCATGGACTGAACTGTGCTAAGCTCATGGATGACACCTGCAGCCGTGGGTGCGTGGGGAGAGTGTAGCTGACTCAGGGCAAACCCATCCCCACAGGGGGCAGGCTGGGCATGTCCTTTCCTGGGCAGGACAGCACAGCGTTACCTCTGCTGTTGTTGCACTCATAGGTTTGGGGGGCCACAAGCCACGCAGGGCCAGGCTCACAGGGCTGCCGCAGAACCGCATCTGGCCGAGCTTCCCGGCCAGTGTAGCTCCCAGATAATGGAGAGATTATTCCTGCCGATATCCATCAAGCTGAGGATTGAGAGCATTTCAGCGAGAAGATGCTTTAACGACTCTTCAAGGATTTGGGGCCTAATGAAGCACACATCGGAGGACGATTTAATCTTTCCTTCATAAAACCTGCACAAGGAGATCAACTTCAGAATCCAAATTCATCCTGACATAAAAATGTGAGCTCAGGACAGTCGCAGATCAATGATAATTGTCTGGGGCTAATTGCTACGGTCCTGGGAGGGGGTTTAGGGGAAGGCGAAGGGGGGTAGGTGTGGCAGAGGGCATCCTGGGACAAGCTGGGCTGTCCTCGAAGGACCCTTGGAAGGAGCTGACAGTAAGGGAACTTGGAGGGCAAGGTGGAATAAGGAAAGTTTGGGGCAGAATAAGGTCCTGCTTGGCTGTCCCCTGCAAGGTGGGCCTTCGTCCCTCTGCAAGTTGGCCAGTGGTGAGCAGACTCCCATGGCTACTTGCCTAAGAGTGAGCCCTGCTGGTGCCAGGAAACTCCTGCTTCCAAGTCATAAATGTAGCAATTAGAGCCAAATGGAGGCTGCAACAGAGATGGCCCAGTTGTGTGCCGGTGGCCCTAGCTCCGTGGGGCTGGAAGTGGGGTGCTGGGATCACAGGCTCCCCAGGACTGCTCTTTCTCTCTGCCACACCTTGCTGCTGGCTGGGGTCTCACACAGCTCCAGGCCCCGCCCACTAAGGAAGCAACTGCACACTCTTCTCACAAACGCTGAATCTTGCCCGCATCCTCCGTCGCCAAGATTTTTTTTCCTGCGGCACCAACTCCCTGATGACATTGTAGGAGAAATCACGGACTTTGACTTGAATAAATAAAGCCCAGACAGCCACTTCAAAAGGAAACATATCTTATAATAATTAGATGGCGAAAAACTGGGAATGATGAGAAGCAAACTGAATCAAGCTCCGGTTGGTGCATAATATAATCATTTATACTGAATTTATGTCAATAATGTACTGTGCAGCCGGGGAACATATAAGATAAAGTAATGGGACCCTCCTCCCATTTTCCCTTCCTATTAAAAGAAGACAGCATTCTTAAGACACAAAAGCCTTAAAGGAAAGAATGAACAGATTTTTACAATAGAAAAATATTTATAAACATAAAAATTTCTATAGAGTGAAACACATAGCTAAAGTTAAAGGAAAATAAAAACTGGGAGAAAATATTAATACTTGCAGCATATCCAACAAAGAGTGAATCCACCAAATATATGAAGAGTTTCTGCAGACCTATCATAAAAAGACAAGGGGGGAATCGGACAGTAGGCAAAGAGTGTGGTGAGGAAACTTGTAGATGACAGTGGTGGGGATGGCAGTGCACTGTCCAGATGTCTCCGCAGTTGAAACTCCTGCAGAGAGAAGAGCTGACCCACTGCCTCAAGTCAGAGCAACGTAGGATCCATCAGCATGGTCACACACTTCCCCTAGGCTGTCCCCAGGCAATGACCTTGGAACCCCACACCGGTCTGCTCAGGCTTTCTCAGAACTGCGCTCTGCTCTGAGAATCTCTCACTCAATCCTGTCTCCTCCCGCAGCCCTTGCACGACTGTCAGACGTGCATCTTGGTCCAGGAGGCTCTCTCTGTCTCCTTCTGTCCCCTCCCTCTTTGTCTTCCAGAGACATTTCCCCAACCAGACTCTTGTCTGTGCAAGGCTCTTGTTTCCTTCTTATCGTCCGCTTCTCGGAGGATCTGAACTGACCACAACTTCAGACTCAAATAAAAAGCTCTTCAGTCCTACTCATAATTAAGATAGTACACATGGAAACGTGATACTGTTTTTCACATTATCAAGTTGACAAACATTTTAAAGAGGTCATTCGTATCTTATTCAGTGAGGGGGCTACAAAATGAATCTGTCTCACACAGTGCTGATGCCAAGAGTATAAAGTATGTGTATTCACTGAATCGGCATTTCACTTCCAGGAATCTGTTCTATAGAATACATGTGTATATGTACAAAAATAGCTATCTTCATTGTGGTCTTATTTATATTAATGAGAAACTTTAAAGTAACCTAAATGTGCATGGATAAGGAGCAGTTACATCAATTACGGAGTATCCACACAATATAATTTGCGATTGTTGCAAAGAATGAGGTCAAGCTATATGACATGAAAAGATGTTTGCAGTGTTAAGCTAAGTGAATAAAAGGCAAAGCTGTATAATGCCATTTGGGTAGGAAAACCCTCTATCAAATGCATTTGTATGCTTATAAATTGGTGAATAAGTACAAACATCTGGAAATATAGACACTAAATTGCTAAAATTATTTGTCTTCAGGGAGAAGAGTAAGATTGGGGATGGTTAGTAAAGGAACCTTCCCTCTTTACTCTGTTTCCTTCTTTATTGTTTAGATGCTTCACAGTGAGCATGGATTATTATTTTTAATTAAAATGAGCAATACATGAGAAGAAAGAAAAGAGCCCGGAGTGTAACCACCAAAATGAATATTGACCCCTTCAGGGGGGCTGTGTCCATACTCCAATCAGTCTGTTCATTGTTCAGACCCTCTACTGGGAATGGCCTTCCATGGCAATTAACAGCAAAAGAATATTGCTCTCATTCTTTACCCTTTAAAATTGTTTTTACAAAAACGTTAGCAGGAAGTGGCCTTGCACACCTTGCTTCTTGCCTGATTCCCCATCCCTGACTCCAAATGTCTTTTTAACTGTTTTCAAAAATTCAACCCCTCTCTTCCGCTGTTGACCTGAAGGTCAAAGGTACCATCACTGGGGACACAATTTAGCTCTCTGACCTCAGTTTCGCCCCCTCTAGTTTTCTGACCTCAGTTTCCCCATTTGTGATAGAAGAGTTTAGATTAAACGGCTTTGGTGTCTGGCTAGTGCTTTAGGATTCTGAAGCCATTGGTATAGAATTGTTGTTCTTGGCATGCTCTGGACAGCTGCGGTATCAGGGAAACCCAGCCCTGGGTCTTCAACTGGCTCTTCCAAGCTCCCTGCACATCCCCAAGCTCCATCCCATGTGCGTCACCGGGCTTGGTGAGGAGGCTCTGTGTCTCCACACACTGAGACCCCATACTGATACATTTATGACTTCCGCTGATTAGTTTGTATTCCCATTGCATTTTTCTCTATAGATCATATGATGCATAGAAGCCCAAACTGTCACTTTGTTGCGATTCCAATATGATTAAGCACTTCACATAGTACATTAGGGGAGAAAAAAGACACTGAACCAATGCAACTACGTATTCCTAAACCCTGAGAAATACCTAAAGTATCAGGGTCCCCCAAATGATAAATCCTTGAATATTTCCCTTAAACCTGGATTTGCTAACAAAGAGAATTTTGTCCCTGATTCTTGCTAAGATAATCTGCGAAGATAGATCATGACCTTTGTGAATATGATAATCACTCGAGAAAGTTTCTGTTTTCGCACCATAATTAATGTAAACCCGGTGAGCTTGGTGATTCTGCAATCCTTTTTCTTTAAATAATTGCTGTGTTTGTATTTGGTGAGCCAGTGCTTCTGACGCCTGACTCCCGTGCATTCTTTGCAAGTAAAATTTTCTTTTCTTTTCTAAATATTTCTGTTTCTGAGACTTCCGTTGGCAGATGGGATGACTTAATACGTTAATTTGTGTGGTGTTCTTGTATTCCTTATTCTAGGGTGGAGGGGCTTTTGTCTTTCCTTGCTAAGGGAGGCTTATGTTGTAAGATTAAAAGCAGAAGTTGCCAAGAAAGAGGGGTCTCTTTCTTGGTTTTGTTTTTCTCAAAACCTAGGCTCACTGCCAGGGTGTGTGAGGGAGGGGGTAATGCAAGGTAGAGAGGGAGAGAGAGCTTTGGTGGGGACAGAGTAGAACTGAGAGAGAGACAGACAGACAGACAGACAGACAGAGAGAAAGATTAGAGTAGGACTGAGAGAGAGAGAGAGAGATCCTGAAGACCAGGAAGAATGTATTGTAAAGAGAACAGAATTTCTGGAGGTAGCAGTTTTCCAGAACAGATGACTATTAGGGGATTCTAAGGAGGTGGGATCTCAGGCACTGGGGCCCCCAGTCTGAGCTGAGTTTCCTGAGCTCACCCTGGCACGGAGGCAGTGTTACTCTCTGCCAACAAGGGACCCCGAGAACTTGGACAACAGCCCTAACAAAGGCAACCAGTGTGGACCTACAACCCCTGAGTATACCCAAACTTGGCTCTGTGTAAGACCCTTGAGACCTTCACAGGATCCTGGGGGGCACGACGGGAACCCCAAGTTTGAATTTTCTACCAGGTCAGTAAGCTGAGATCTAGGGTAGATTTAGAGAAAATAAACTTACTGTGACATGTCTTGCCTTTCTGAGCTTAAGGCATAAAATTGACACCCACCACCATTTTTTCCAGTATTTAGCAGCCTCTATCTGGTATTGTCTCCATGACGTGCACTCTGTCCTTCCTGATTTCCTACCTTACTCACATCCTGCCACCCTGCTCAACACCCTTTTGTTTGTTCTGTCCTGAGAGTAGGACCCATCTTTTTTTTTTTTTTTTTTTTGAGACAGAGTCTCGCTTTGTTGCCCAGGCTAGAGTGAGTGCCGTGGCGTCAGCCTAGCTCACAGCAACCTCAAACTCCTGGGCTCAAGCAATCCTCCTGCCTCAGCCTCCCGAGTAGCTGGGACCACAGGCATGCACCACCATGCCTGGCTAATTTTTTCTTTATATATGTTAGTTGGCCAATTAATTTCTTTCTATTTATAGTAGAGACGGGGTCTCGCTCTTGCTCAGGCTGGTTTCGAACTCCTGACCTCGAGCAATCCGCCCCCCTCGGCCTCCCAGAGTGCTAAGATTACAGGCATGAGCTACCATGCCCGGCCATAGGACCCATCTTCTAATTGTCTACCATGGGGTCTTGGTACCCAGTTTGTGCTCAAGGGTTGAAATAAACTAAGTGGCACTGAATTGTACCCTCCCATCCTAGCACCATAATTTGTGTCTGGTTGGTATTCCAAGCATTTGCAGACTGGAGAAAGGTGCATGGGGCATTCCAAGGTGACCATTTTGGAGGGTACAAGATGAACCTGAACATGCACATTCGGGTGTGTTTGTTGAAAAGCACGTTAGTGACCTGGTTTGATCACGGGAGACTGGTGAGGAAGGAGCCCGTGCATCTGTGAAATGAGCCATTTTCTGCCAACCCTTGCGTGGGAGCTGGTGCTGCTTGATCAATTAACCCCACGCCCTTGTCCTCCATCTGTGCTTGGATCGGGATGCGCGGCTCTGTGCTGAGTGCAGAAGGTAATATCTGTCCCCGAATGGGCTGCATGTGCGTGGGTAATTGATGCCTTCCTGAGATCCAGGGGGAGACAGATCTGAAATCAATCACGCTGCTCTGTGCTTGCAGTGGCCGGCCCTCGCCCGGCCTGGGGACGGGAGGAGACATCCGCTGGCTTCTTGCTAGGGGCACCAGCCGGCCAGACGGATGGGGCCTGCCAAGGGCTGCGAGAAGGGCTTGTCCTCTATCCTCACGACAGTTCTCCCTCCTGGCAAAGAAATGAGTCCTGATTTGTGCCCAGGGCCACCCGGACACCTGTCGAGTGGTAAAAACAAGCTGTTTTAAGAGATGATGCCTGGCCAGTGTGATGCTGGCCTCCATCTGAATTATTTTTTAGACTTGTTTTCAAGGTAATCGAGGCTATTGGCTGCTTGAGCCTGCCGTGTAGGACATGCTGTCGGGCAGCCAGCTGAAGGTGGGCTCTGGAATCACACTGCCTGGGTTCAAACCTGGGCTCATCCACTTGTCACCTGTGAGCTCCTGGGTCTCCTTTCCTCTCTGAGACTCAGTTTCTCCACCTGTAAAGTGGGGATGCTATTAATACCTAACTCGTAGACCCTTGAGGAGGGTTAACTGATAACACGCTGGTTGGTTGGTATTTGGCTTGGTGCTGGATGCCTGTTACAAAGTATCTTCCCACTGGAACCTGGGCTGTGTCGAATGGATGATTCTGGACTAACAGCTCCGTTAGCAGACCAATAGCTCCATTAGGGCTGTGGCTGTGGCTGTCTTGTTACCGCTGGACCCTTAGAACTTGGCATTGAGCCTGATTCAGAGAAGGCATTGGATACATCTGTGTTAGTGAGAAAATAAGGAAGATGATGTGGGCATGAGCCAGGGACCCAGGGAGGCCTGGGGCAGTCCTGGGGGGTTGGGGTGGTAGGAATTAGATGAAGGTGTCCCGCCACAGCTACACCGTCAGTCCAGGAGGGGAACTGGACTGGAACCTCAGAACAGGGTTCAAGGGGCCAGTCGTAGACACTGTGCGTAGATGGGTGATTTCGGGCAGCTTTCTGGTCGCTGCCACTCTGAGTCAGGTGCGTGGGCAGCAGCCCCGGGCCAGGGCAGCAGGACAGACTTCTCAGACTGTTCACATGACTGGACACCACTGTGGGCAGCTGGCAGATCTGTGGCAGGTGGGGCACAGGATCGGCCCCAGGATGCGCTGGCTACCAAGGTGACCAGAGAGGGCTTCTGTGAACTCTCACTAGCTTTGGAGCCATGCCAATGTGAGTATAGATCCCATCCTCACCTTTGAGCCCTAGGCTAGTTATTTAACGTTTCTAAACCTCATTCTCTGCATCTGTAAAATGGATCTGTAATGTCAACCTCACAAGAAGTGCGACTGAAATGAAGAGATACAAGGAAGATGTCCAGTACAGCGCATAGCAGATGTTTAATAATGTCGGTTCTCTGCCCGCTCCAATGGGCATCATTGGAAAGGCAATAACTTACTTTTTTGTTCCATTCGGAAGAAACAAAGTACTTTGCAGACATCTTTATTTGGGAGCAGTGAGTGACTGATCCACAAACTCACTGTGGGAATTCAGTGATTATTTTTGAATACGTGGGGTTTTTAGGTTTTTGCTGCCTCCTCGACTTGAAAGTAAAGCCAGCGCCAGCTTCTGACAGTCCCTGTAATTACCTTTCAGTGAATTAGGCTGAGGTTTGTCTTTGTGCCTGAGGTTGGTGTGGGCCTCCCAGCCCTCGCCCTCCACACCCACGTTCAAAGGTAGTGGCTAATTATGATTTATGGCGCTGGCTGGGGGAAGCTGGCCTGGCTGCTTGGGCCAGGGTGGTACAGGCGGTCCCCATCTGTGTCACAGGGTAGCAAGGAGATTCAAAGATAGCCTGGCCCCCGTGATTGAAAACCCAGCACCTTATTATTAAAAATGAATAAAGTCTGGTGATATGCACCAATGCTGGGTTACTGACAGCCTATAATTCCTGCAGCAGTGGCGAGACGTATTTTTCTTTAAGAGTTTTGTTAAGAAGTGATTTTTGGTGGGGGATGCTGTGTACACTGAGCTTATGGATTAAGGGTATCTTTTTTATTCATCGGGGGCAGGGAAGGGAGTCCATGCAGGTGCTAGTTGGGCTGTGTGTGTACAGAGGTTGTTAATCCTTCCAAGACCAAAACAACATTTAAATACTGCTTACCCCCCAACCTCCAAGAGAGCCTGTCCATCCTTCCATCTATTCATCCATCCATTTACTCAATCTATCCATCCATGATTCTAACAAGTATTCATCAAACGCCTTTCTTGACATCCTAGAGATAACAACAACAACGATATGAACAGCAAAAGCGTACAGAGATGGGTAATCTGGTACGCTTACTACGGCCGGGTTCTGGGCTAAGCACTTTACAAACCTCACCTGATCTTCATAACAACTCTTAGAGTCAGGGACCATTATAATATTATCATCCTCATTTTACAGCTGAGGAAATAGAGGCTCATGGATGGGGCTGAGTGACTTACCTGACGTGTTAGTCTAATAAGTGGCAGATCCAGGAATGGAATTCAGCCAAGCTGATTCCAGAGCCCAGGCTCCTACCCATGCAGCCACACTGCTTCCCGGTGTCTCCCTTTGGTCTGGCCCATGACTCGGGAGCCAGTGTGTGTCCGGGTGCATGCGTGTCATCTAGGGTCTTCGTTGAAGTCTCCATCTCTACTTTGGGCTCCTTTCAGATTAATTCCATGAACTTCAGAGAGTGGAGTTTTGCGAACATTACATGAGAAAATGTAGTATCAGTCATATTTTTATTACTGATAATAATATCAGTAATAACAGTAACAAAATAACAGCTAATATATACTGAGCTCTTATATGAAAACTCTAGTCTAAGTGCTTTAACAGTAATAACCAATTTAATCCTCACATCAACTCTTTGATGTTTCTTCATCAAATCTCTATGATCACTCTTATTTGATAGATGACTGAAGCATAAGGAGGTTAACGTAATTTGCCTTCTTTCTGGGAGTTTCCCCGTAACACTTGCACTTGCGAATGCACTTGGCTGCAAACTACGGGAAATCTAACAACAGCTTAAAGGATTAAAAAAAATCTGTAACAAGATCTGTAACAAGATGTAAAAAAAAAAAAAAAAAAAAAAAATCATGTAACAAGAAGTCCAGGGGTGGAAGGTTCCTGGCTGTGGTGGCCGTCAAAGCTGCTGTCCAGGACTCAGGTCTGGGTTTTCACTCTCTCCTTAGTAGATTGGAGCTTGTCACCTGTGGTTGCAAGGTGGCTGCTCCGTTTCCAGTATCGTCTTTGCATTTTCAGGCAGAAAGAAGGGGGAGATAAAGCAAAAGCTTTCCCAGACATGTTCAGTAGATTTCCAGTGCGTTTCACTGGCCAGAGCTGTGTCACAGGCCCACCATGAGCTGCGAGACAGGCTGGGGGATTGAGTCCCTGCCAGCTTCCTCCAGCGTCTACAGTAGAGAAAGGTAGGAAAGAAGAGGTTGGAAATGTGTATTGGATGACTCAACCACCACCATCTACCACATCTGTCTCATCTGGTTTCTCTTTTTTATGATTTTTGGGTCTTTTCTTTTCTTCCTTTCTTTTCTTTTCTTTTCTTTTCTTTTCTTTTCTTTTCTTTTCTTTTCTTTTCTTTTCTTCTTTTCTTTTCTTTTCTTTTTTTTTTGAGACAGAGTCTCCCTCTGTTGCCTGGCTAGAGTACAATGGCGTCATTATAGCTCACAGCAACCTCAAACTCCTGGGCTCAAGCGATCCTCCTGCCTCAGCCTCCCAGGTAGCTGGGACTATAAATGTGTGCTATCACGTCTGGCTAAGTTTTCTACTTTTTGTAGAGATGGGATCTTGCTCTTGCTCAGGCTGGTCTCAAACTCCTGACCTCAAGAGATCCTCCTGCCTCAGCCTCCCAGAATGCTAGGGGTACGGGTGTGAGTCATTGTGCCTGGCCTTTATTCTTTTTTTTTCCTACTTTCTTTTTTTTTATTTCGGCATATTATGGGGGTTCAAATTTTAAGGTTTCAATAAATGCCCTCCCCCCTCCCCCCACAAGTCTGAGTTTCCAGCATGACCATCCCTCAGGTGGTGCACATCTCACTCATTATATATGTATATACCCGCCCCCTCCCCCCTGCCCAATACCCTATTACTGTAGTACCTATGTGTCCACTTAGGTGCTGCTCAGTTAATACCAGTTTGCTGGTGAGTATATGTGGTGCTAGTTTTTCCATTCTTGGGATACTTCACTTAGTAGTATGGGTTCCAGCTCTATCCAGGAAAATATAAGATGTGCTATATCACTGTTGTTTCTTAGAGCTGAATAGTACTCCATGGTATACATATATCATATTTTATTAATCCATTCTTGGATTGATGGGCACTTGGGCTGTTTCCACAGCCTTGCAATTATGAATTGTGCTGCTATAAACATTCGAGTGCAGGTGTCTTTTTTGTAGAGTGTCATTGGATCTTTTGGGTAGATGCTCAGTAATGGGATTGCTGGATCAAATGGTAGATCCACTTGTATCACTTTAAGGTATCTCCATATTGCTTTCCACAGAGGTTGAACTAGTTTGCAGTCCCACCAGCAGTGTAGGAGTGTTCCTCTCTCTCCACATCCACACCAGCACTTATTGTTTGGAGACTTTTTGATAAAGGCCATTCTCACTGGAGTTAAGTGATCTTTTTTTTTTTGATCCACAAGTTTCCCTCTAGATTTTTTTATTTTTTCATGACATTATGGGAAGACATGACTCTTCCCAACATGACATGTTGGGAAGAGTCCAGGCTAGTTGTCTTGTAGAATATTTTGGATTGTTTCTTTGGTATTGCTTAAACATTTTTTATTGCAATACAATTCACATACCATAAAATTCACCTTTTAAAATATATACAAGCCAGGCATGGTGGTAAGTGTTTATATCTCAGCTACTCAGAAGGTTGAGGTGGGAGGATCACTTGAGGCCAGGAACGCAGTGATCACATCTGTGAATAGCCCCTATACTCCAGCCTGGGCAACATAGTGAGACCCTAGCCTCTAAAAATAAATAAAATAAAATAGTAAAATTCAGGAAAACAGTATGGCAGTTCCTCAAAAAATTGAATTACCATGTGCTCCAGCAATTCTACTTCTGGATATATACTCAGAAGAATTGAAAGCAGGGGCTCAAACAAACATTTTTATATCAATGTTCATAGCAGCATCATCCATGATAAGCAAAAGATGGAAACACCCAAATGTCCATTGGCAGAAGAATGGGTAAACAGAATCTACTATACATGCACAATAGAATATCATTCAGCCTTAAGAGGAAGGAATAAAATTCTGACACATGGTACAACATGGATGAGCCTTGAAGACATCACGCTAAGTGAAATAAACCAGACACAAAAGGACAGATAGTGTATGATTCCACTTATATGAGGTACCGAGAGTTGTCAAATTCATAGAGACAGAAAGTAGAATGATGGTTGCCGGAAGCTAGGAAGAGGGGAGAAATGAGAATTACAGTTTGGGAATGTGATGGTTAATTTTATGTGTCAATTTGACTGGGCTATGGTAGTGCCCAGATATTTGGTCAAACATTTCTAGGTATGCGTGTGAGGGTGAGATGAACATCTGAATCAGTAGACTGAGTAGAACAGGTTGTCTTCCCTATTGTGGGTGGGCCTCATCCAATCAGCTGGATGAATAGAAGCAAAAGGTTGACCCTTCATCAACTAAGAGGAAACTCCCCTTGCCTGACTGACTTCAAGCTGGGACACTGGATTTTTCCTGTCTTTGGACTTCAAATTACATATTGGCTCTTCCTGGGTCTTGAACCTGCTGCCCTTCAGATTACAACTATACCAGGGGCTCTCCTGGGCCTCCAGCTTGCTGACTGCAGATCTTGGGACTGTCAGCCTCCATAATCACATGGGCCAATTCCTTATAATAAATCTCTTTATTGTATATCTATTATAATCTGTAGCTATAGATACAGACACACACACGTGCACACGCACAGTCACATGAGGCATAATGACATTTTGGTCCATGATGACCACATATACGATGGCTAAAAGAGCTGCCACTGCTGAGCCAGATGAAAAGAAGACATGGGAGGATATTCAAAGGGCTGTCATACACAGGAAATGTGGTGTCATGAATAGAATGGAAATTTTGGAAGCTCACAGACATGGATTTAAATTCTGGCTTTGTCACTCACTAGCTGTCACTCCTTGGGTGTATTAAACCTGTCTGAGTGGCCATTTCCTCCTTGGTAAGACAGACATAATTACAGAGTGGTAGGGTTGTCGAAAGAATTAAATGAGATAACTTATAAAATATGTTTTGTTCTTCCCTTCTATGCGACTGCAAAGGGCAAAGCTGTAGCTGTTTGTTCATTCAGAAGGCATTTCTTGCACCCGTGTTGAAGTCTATGCCTCTGCTAGGCATGGGGACGGTCACACGGAAGAAGACAAGGAGAGAGCCAACGTGCTTGAGGAGGCAGATCCATGAGCAAGTGACGAGGCCACAGGTGCGATGTGTGGCTTCACTGGAAAGATCAGAAGGGATGAGAAATCTATGCAGGACTCTGGAAGTCCGAGGAAAGTTCTCATGCAGGGACCATTCGAGGTGGGTCTTTAAGGGTGAATAAGAGCTCTCCAAAGGAGAAGGGAGGCACAGGCATTGTAGCTGGGGGGAACGGCATAGTCAAAGGCAAAGAGGCTTCCAGGGAATGGTAGGAAGCTAGAGGAGGTTGGCTGTGGAGTAAACTTAGGGCAGTAGAGGTGGGCAATGAGAGTGAAGGTGGGTCAAACTAGATACACAAGAAGCTCACTTATTATGCCTTGGAGTGTGGCCTTCCACCCCTCTTAGAAGTCTTGTAAGACTCTCGGGGGGACCCTGTTTGGCGGAACTCTGGAGACCATATGAGCGAAGAGGCAGCACTGGAGGCAGGAGGCCAGATAGAGGACACTTCATCCTCCAGGGAAGATAATGAAACTGGGCAGGTGACGGAATGTTCAGGAAACCAGCCAGAGGAACTTGGAGAAGGCTCAGGGGTAGGTTCGTGGGAGAGGGACGAGTGGAGGGTGGCTTGTCTAAGAACCCACAGGCTGACAATGCCAGAGGAGGGACCAGAACTCAGAGCCGCTGTTTTCTTGGCGGCGTAGACCCAGAGAGACCTGACTCTAAATCCCAACACTAGCAAGCCTCTCCCATCTGCGAGCTTGGCTTCCTCGATGCTTAGGCAGGAACGCTAATACCCCCTCCACCATACGAAGCTTGGACAAGATTCTTTAGGGTAGACTTTGCACATCGGAGGCCTGCTTGTCTGACTGCATCTGTGCAGCACTTAGCCCTCAAGAATATTTACTGAACACCGTGCTGGGTGTTGTGGATACAACAGAGACGAAAGCAGCTAAAAAAAAAATTTCCTAGTGTTTAAACATTGAATTAATTTGCCAGCTTTTAAAATCAAGGAAGTTTCACACACAAAAATTCTGAGTTTCTGGTTTTTCTTAAAAAAACTGGAAGATCTGGCTTCTTTCCTGGGAAGGACAGACTGGAGGTGAGAGTAGTGACTGTCCCTTCTAAGTCAGAGCACTTCCCCTCCGGTTTCTGCAGTCCTCACCTTCCCCGTTGTTAACTCTGCTTCACTCACGCGAGTCACCTGTGGGCACCGGAGTTTGTGACATCTGGTTTGGTCCAGGTCTTGGTGCACAGTAGGTGGTTGAGTTTCAGGGGACGGAAGCATGAAGACCACACGGGCTATTGTTAAAATAGTCCCAGGGTTTGGACTTGGGTTGAGGTGGTGGGGATGTAGGGCAACGGATAAGTAGGAGAGAGAACCAATCATAAAGAGTCAGCATCCGGAGACCAAATAGGACTAGAGCATAATAGGATGAGTCCAAAGTTAGGGCGGTGATGTGGGGTTGGGGTGCAGGCATTGGAAGGTGGTGAAAGGGGAAGGGTGGGAGAAAACACTGCATTGGGGTCTGATCCTAACCCCATCCCCACCCCCAAGAAAATATCCCAGAGGCTGCCTTGGCTTTGTTCATTTCCCGCAGCTGTGCAGACATGATTGACAGGACTCCTTTGTGTACTCCTTGGATGTCCGGGACCTATGCAAATGTGCCGGTCACCAAGAGCAATGCCGGGAATCTTGGCCTTTTCCATCTCCTGCAGACAAGCCAGTGCTTTTGCATTTCTTCTCTGCCATGTCCCCCTGGGCAGGTGCCAAGGGGCTCCAGCATGGCCCAGGGGCTGAGCTCTGGCGCCTGTCCGCGGCGCCACTCTCGGCAGGTTTCCTGCCAGCACTCACTCACCATCCTTGGGAGCCGGTCCATTGCTTACAGTTGAGGTACTTTTCCTTCTGTTATTTCCTGCGTTAATGCTTCTCCTCCATCTGTCCTGCTCATTCCTTCTAGAATTCCAAATGGAGGCTTATGGAACCTACCGGATCCATTTGCCATTCTCTCTCTCATCTCATCGTATTCATTTTTCATCCCTTTCCTCCGAGTGTGGGGAAATTGCTCAAGCTGCTCTTCCAAATGACTACTTTGGGTTTTGGCAGTACCCAACCCATTGTTTGGGCTCCACTAATTTAGATATTTTGATGACCATATTTACTTTTCCTACTGAAAATATTTTCTGATTGCAGAGCTTTTCTGTCATAGAGGCAATGCTTGTTTTGTTTTGTTTAGTCTCGTCTTGTGTTTATGTTTTGTTCTAGAATAATTTTAGTTTTAGAGAAAAGGTGCAAAGATACTGCAGAGAGTTCCCATAAACCCTCCACCTGACTTCTCCTAAAATTAATGTCTTACAGTGTGTTTTTGGATCTTACTGCATAGACTCAGGAGAGATTTCCTAAAGTCTTCTCAAATCTATGTACAAGGCGATATTTGCAGAGAGTCTGTAGAACTGGGCTGTTCCCACCATCAAATCTTTTCTTATGGTAGGTAATTTTTCTTTATTTTCTTATGCTTTGAGAGATTTATGTTTCTTCAAGACTGAGATGGGTCTATATTGTAAGGGTCTCCATTCAAATGCTCCCCAAAGAGAGAGTCTAGCTACTCGTGTGTGTGCATGTGTATGTGTGTGTGTGTTCGTGTGTGTGTGTGTGTGTGTGTGTGTGTGTGTGTGTGTGTGTGTGGTGGGCTGGAGGCATTTAAAGGGATGCCCCCAAGCTGGGTGGATCCTTTCCTATGTTGATATTAGTTTGACATTAGCTAAGATAACAGCCCTTGTCCCTGAAGGTCTCTGTTCTGGGGCCCCACTGTGGCAATGGCGCCACTTGGTTTGATTCCCTACTCAACCTTCGGAAGGTTTGGGATGAGCTCCCTACTTAGTTTGGGTTTCCCCAGAAGCAGATCCCGACACAAAATCTAAGTGCAAGTAGTTGACGTGAGAGGAGATTATAGGACACACTTGCCAGGGGAGTGAGGAAGTGAGGCAGGGAGGGAAAGCAGCCAACATCAGGTGCACAATCAAGCAAGTCACCACCATGCACCACCGGAACTCAATCCCACCCTGGCACTATGGGAACCGCGCAGAGCACGTGCCTCCAAGCTACCCTGCTGAAGGGGTGAGGGAGCTGGGGCGCGTATGCACCCTGCTTCCAGGGCCTTGGTACTTCTAGTTTGCCCCACGCAGACAGAGCTGGTTCGAGTGGTCAGAGATTGAGAGCCAGGCAAGAAGTTGCAGGAGCTTGGAAGTCCATCGGTCCGGCAGTCCATTGGTCCAGCAGTCCGGCAGTAAGTCCGGCAGTCCGGCTGGCATGCACAGAAAGAAGTAAGTGCTGAGCCGGCACAGGCAGGGACCTGGCAGTGTCCGAGCACCGTGCTTCCTCTACACTTCTTGCTGTCCCCACACTTACAAGGGGCCAAGGTTTGCCCCTTGCCAGATGTCTCCCATCTCACTTTTATCTATAGCTGCTGACGCTCTGAGCTTTTGTGGCAATCTGGTTCTCCCAGAGATCCGCCTTGCCTACTTTCTGGATGGGTTTTTCTTTCACTTGTTTTGAATGTGAACTTTACAAATACTGAGGGCCAATCTTTTCCTTAATCTGGTGCCACCTACATTATGACCTGTAGACATGCCGCACTGATTCTGGCTCATTGAGAGCGCTCCTCCTTGTTTTCTAGCATGGTGATAGACAGATTCTTTCTTTCCATTCAATCTCTAGACTTCTTTGTTCATTTCTATTGGCAGATCAGAGGCAAAGGATATGTAGGCTCAAATTGGCATCTCAAAATGGAAATATGACATTCCCCAAAGGTATTTTCAATGCATTGTCTTGGGGACATTTGAACTTATGTGTATTTAATTTAATAACAGGTGTAAAAAATAGCAGGAAGAAGCAGCTGCATTATTCACTTGGTTCAAAGACCATTTGTGTTTCCCCAACATTAACTTCCTGCACTTAAACTGACAAACCCTAGATAAATGCAATAATTTCTTCACATTTCACCATGATCAGCTCTTTGCTTCTAACAGCAACAATTGTATTTCTCATTAACTTGTCCATTGCTGATCCTTGGAGTGTTTGAATCTTAAAAAAAAAAAATTGTAAGAAACTGTCATAGCTAGTGTAAGAGACTGAAGAAGTAAAGAAATAAGCGATTGTGGCTTTCTTCTGAAGATAAGGGTGCTGCTTGGATCTCAGGCCAAAATTTCATCATGTCTTCCTCCTCTGCCGATGGTGCTAAGTCTCGCATGTGCTATTCGTGGTGATGCTGCCTGGGCAAGCGGGGTAGGGGGGTAGGGGGGAGGCTACAGTGGGAGGCTCGAGAGAAGGCTTGTGGCCATGGACAGTCTGGAGTGTAAGGAGGAAGCCGGGATTTAAACTCAAGAGTTATGGAATGACCTTGTGTGACTTCAACGACCGTAGCATCATTGGCTGACCTGAGGTCACAGTAAGATGGCCAGTGCTATGTCGGTTTCATCCCAGAGCGGAAAGTTCCAGCTTCTTGAATGCTACAGACAGTGGCTGGCTGTTTGCCAAGCCCATTTCCTCGTCTCTTCTGGGCACATAGCTAGATGGTGTTTCATCAGCTTGTAGGCAGATGTGGCCACGCAGCTCGTTCTAGCCCATGACATGTGAACAAAGTGACGGGTGCCACTGCCAGGCCCGGCCCATAAAACCTTCCACCTGGGCCTCCAAGCTCATTCCGCGTGTGCCGTCCAGAGGAGCATGGGCATCCTGGACCACACGGTGAAGACAACTTCTATCCATAGGAGAGAAGGAGCCTGGGTCCCTAAACCACCACTTGGAAGACAGCAAGATGCAAAACACATCGTTTATCTTTATGTAAAGAGGAATACACTTACATTGGGTTTGAACTATTACGTATAAATATTTTATAGCAGCAGATATTATCTTTTTTTTTGAGACAGAGTCTCACTCTGTTGCCCGGGATAGAGTGCTGTGGCATCAGTCTAGTTCACAGCAACCTCAAACTCCTGGGCTCAAGCAATCATTCTGCCTCAGCCTCCCGAGTAGCTGGGACTACAGGCATGTGCCACCATGCCCGGCTAATTTTTTCTATATATTTTTAGTTGGCCAATTAATTTCTTTTTATTTTTAGTAGAGATGGGGGTCTTGCTCTTGCTCAGGCTGCTCTCGAACTCCTGACCTTGAGCTATCCTGCCGCCTCGGCCTCCCAGAGTGCTAGGATTACAGGCGTGAGCCACCGCGCTCGGCCAGCAGATACTATCTTAACTACTATAGCCAGGGTCCTGGGTCGACCTGAAAGCACCACGTAAGAAGCCTGTGCACTCATCTCCAGCAGGGTCCACTCTGAGGGGCATCCAGACTGGGGCAGTGGCACAAGGAGTGGTGTGGGAAGGCAGGTGCTGAGCTGGGATTTGGGCAGTAGATCACCTGTGGCCTGGCTGGCAGTGAGGCTCCTATCCCTGGTGGTAGGTGAAGCGCAGACAGCCCCTGCTGGAAGGCAGCAGCACGGGTGTGAAAACTTCCACCCACAGGGAGACAGGCCGGCACTCTGGTCAAAGGGACAGCACCAGGTGGTGCAGGGCTGGGAGGTTTGAGAAATAATGTGTCTATAAACTCAGAGGAATCACACGGCTGTTGCTAAGCTCAGCTGACACATTGGGAAAAGGTCGGGAAAGACTTTGGGTGTTGGGCAGTTAAAAGCACAGTGTGGCCAGCCATGGTGGCTTGAGCCTATAATCCTAGCACTCTGGGAGGCTGAGGCTAGAGGATCATTTGAGATCAGGAGTTTGAGACCAGCCTGAGCAAGACTGAGATCCCGTCTCTACAAAAAGCAGGAAAATTATCCAGGTGTGGTGATGCATACCTGTAGTCCCAGCTACTGGGGTGTCTGAGGCAGGAGGATCGCTTGAGCCCAGGAGTTGGAGGCTGCAGTGAACTATGATGACGTCACTGCATTCTAGCTGGGCCAACAGAGTGGGACTCTGTCTCAAAACAAACAAACAAACAAAACACACAGACAAAAGAAATCCAACAGTGTGAAAGTCAGAGGGCCTCTTTGGTCACTGGGGAAGGAATGCTGCCCTCCTGCAGATGCAAGGCAGGGAAAGCTGAGGCCCAGGAGCAGGGTGTCATCAGGAGGGTGGCTGAAGTTTTTATTTCCAAATCCAAATTTTGTCCCGTTTCACTATGCCATGGTGAGGGCTCTGGTAGGGAAAGAGAGGGACCACGACACACGCAGCCATCCGTGTACCCATCCGTCCATCCGTGCGCCCACCACGCATCCATTCATTCTAAGCACACTAATTGGTAAGTACTGTGTGCAAGACTCAGTGCCCGGCACAGGGTGATGATATAAGTAGGTCACACAGCCTGTCCTCAATGATATCACAGTCTAGGAGAGGAGACAGACCCACTCGCAGGTCCAGGGCAGTGTGATAGGAGTGACTCAGGGGGCCCCGGGAATCCGGAAGACAGAAGGACCACATGGCCTGAGCCTTCCCACAGGAAGGGGTGTCTGGGCCTGGCCTTTAAGGGTGAGTTAGAGTTCTGCAGGCAGGAAATGGAAGGCCAGGGGTGCTTCTGTTGGAAGAAATGGCACCTTTAAGGCCAAGAAAAGAGATGGCCACCTTGGCATAAGATTGGGACACGGCGAGGCAGAGAGAGAGGGAGGGCAGGAGAGGTCGCATGCAGCTGTTTGGACCTTATCCCGTGCGTGGTTGGGGCCAGAGGTTACCTCTCAGGGGGATGGGAGGAGGGAGCTACACACACTGTGAGGAATGGACCATGGGAAGTCGGGGGCAGGCTGGGGCCCAGGTGGAGGCCACTGCACAAGTTAGGATGAGAGAGAGACAGGCTGAGAAGGGCGGGAGGGCACCAGAGACGTTCTGGAGGTAGAACTGGCAGAACTTGGTTATACCAGCCGGGGAAGGTGAGGGAGAGGGCCGAGGCCAGCCCTTGACCTGGTGTTTTTCTCTTGGGAGTTTGAGGACATGATGGTGCCAGAAATTGAGACGAGGAACAGACTAGAACCAGGTTCATTTGAGGGAGAAAGTAAGAGTCCAACTTCTCTGGAAAGATTGCATTTTGCTCCTCTTAAGAGGGGCATGCAGAACTTTATGCCTGAGACCTCAGCGTGGTCTTAACAATGCACAAGAGATGGGCCCTCTCACCTCCTTTATCCTGTGCGCCATGCTTGTGTTTATACGGCCCAATAATAAAATTAGACACTTTGGACGTTCAAGTCACACTGTGGAGCCAACTTTAATGTCATACCTCAGTCTGTTTGATACGTGAACAATTTTTGAACCAAGTGTGGGATTTCTCTCTTTCCTTTCTAAATTCCACTGCGAGATCTGGCCCTCCACCCCAACCTGGCAAGATCATCCCGAAACCCGATTCTGTCATTCAATGTGTGTGGGAGAAAATGAATCCTAACAGTTTAAGGCTGAATCCAAGAATTTTGAGCAACTTTTCAGCTTCTTTAAAAATGGTTTGACTGCTCAAGGTGGGGGTGGGCGGGGAGCACACAGGGAGCACTGGGAGAGATCAGCGTCTTGTGCCGAAAACTTGAGATAGGGTTCGTGTGTGTGCACGTATGGCACAGAACCAAAGTTGAGGGAGAGAGAGAGAGAGATAAGAAGCAGGGAAGATGCCCAACCCTAGCCAGTTTTAACTCATCATTTATCTTAAGTTCTGAGCAAAGATTCAGGTCAGTTTTCCTTTTCCAGCCCAGTTCTGTTCTCTCGGCCTCAGTGGGGCCCGTGCCCAGTTCATCCTAGCCAACGGTCACTGCTGTCCCCACCTTGGGGCTTCTGGGCTTGGCCCCAGGCACCAAAGAGGAGTCCCCGCACCACCTGCCCTCTCAGAGCTCCAGGCTGGTGGCGGAGGTAGTTCATGGCTCCCCGAGTGGGCACCTGCGCCCCTGTGACCTTATGGGAAACCAGCCCCTAGAGGCAGCTGGGGTCCGGGGAAAATTTGGACACACCAGCCTTGGAATTCTGACTCTGCTGCCAACTTCCTGTGTGGTTCTTGTGGGTTTTGAGCCTCAGTTTCTTCAGCAAGGAAATGGGAACAATCTGTTTCACGTGTTCATGAGGACTCAATGAAATACTCAACGTAAACAGGCACACAGCTAGGATTCTATGGGAGAAAGGCCAACCAGGATTCCGCCAACACAGGGGTTATAGGAGCCCTTGGGGGATGTTTTCTAGATCCACGAGGCTGGCCTGAGGATGGCAGATCAAGCCAGAGGAGAAGCTTCTAAGCCCAGCACAGTGTCTGTCACTAAGTGGACCCTCAGCCCCGCTCATGGGCCATTCCTAAGCTCTCTGGAAATGAGGCTGTGTTAAAACCACCAGGAAAGCCCTGCAGGCCAGAGCACCATGGGCCAGCAACTTTCACGCCAGCAGCTCCTACAGGAGACGAAGTGATGCTCTTGGGGCAGATGCCGGTCCCCTTGCCACCAGCTGGTGCCCCACAGAGCCAGGTGGCAGCTGTGGGAGCTCTCAGCAGGTGCAGCAGGCAGGACTGCAGCGAGTCTGGTACCAGGAGAGGGAATTGGCAGACACCACAGGGCAGCAAGGAGCCCTCTGGGGACCCCCCAAAAAGTCCATGAGAACTTTGGGTTGTGCTGGGGCTCCTGAGGGTGTGACTGGGGGGTCAGGGCCAAAAATGAGACTTGAGGTTGTTTTATGATCCCTTTTTTTTTATTGTGGTAAAATACGCCTAACCCCCAATTTACTATTTTAACCATTTTAAGTGTGCAATTTGGTGACATTAAGTACAGCCACAATGTTGTACCACTGTCACCACTATCTAGTTCCAAAACATTTTTGTCACCCCACATGGACACGCTATTAGTGATGATTTCCCATTCCTCCTCCCCCAGCCCCTGAGAGCGACTAATCTGCTTTCCGTCTCTGTGGATTTGTCTATTCTGGACATTTCGTATTAATGGAATCACACAATATGTGCCCTTTTGTGTCTGGCTTAGCATAATGTTTTCAGGGTTCATCGTGCTGTAGCAGGCATCAGTATTCCATTCCTTTTTAATCTCACGCTGCACGGAGCCTGCTACCCCAGACACGCAGATAAAAATTCAACCCACTGTCTTCTGCCTTTCACAAATTTATTTCCACCTGTAGGAGACTCAGGGTTTCTTCCGAGTGGAGGGAAGTGTGCCCGAGCATGGGCTGTCAGGTAGCAGGTGTCCAGGGGGGGCAGCGTTTTGCTTCGCTTACAGGGCGTGTGAAATTCTGGGCTCCGGGCTGCCACTAACCCTGAGCACTGCCAGGGGGCAGCATGTTCCCGCGGAGCCTGCGTGCCCGCCCTGGGAGGAGCAGATATTTATGAATCTGTTGGGCTCCGACTACATTCACCGCCTTTCCATCATGCACGTTTCAGATGTTGTGCTCCAGCCAAACAAATTGTCCGGGTTTAATTTCTGAGAAATCATTGTCAAGAATTGCTGAACCAGTTTAATTCTAAAGCACATATTTATACGGGGCTTCAAAACTCACATCTCCGCGCACGATTACAAATGGAAGGGAGAGCAAGTTTAATCAGGAATGAGATTAGGTTTGAGCCGGGAGGGCTGCAGGGACGGGGCGGGCGGGGCAGGGGTGGGGGAGGCGGGGACTTGGGGAAGCGGCTTGGGGTGGCCCCCATGGAGCAGGGCCTGGGGGCCGGGTGTCCCCTTCTGCTGGGATGGATGAACGAGCTGGTTTGAAAACATGACGTGTGAGAGGAGCCGAGGCTGAGTGGCTCATGGGACGTCCAGGGCTTCGGGGCAAGGTCCTGCTTAGCTTCTGCTAATTGGCCCCTGACTCTCGGGGATGCCTGCTTGGTGTCATCTCCCCCCGCCACCCAGTGGGTCTCCTTGCTCTATCCAGGTGTCTGCCCTTGGCTCATGTTGAAGAGGGCAGGTACGGGCACACCGGCAGGAGGCAGTTGGAGTCTCTGCCTCAAAGAAGGCAGGGACACTCTTGCTGGTGGAGGCCACCTCACCCTTTGTCCCCTCCCCACTGTGCTGGCTCAGTGTCAGGAGGCTTGTACATGAACCGTCTTCCTACTGGGAGGTGTAGACACACCCTGGGTGTGTTTCATATGCCACTTTGCTAAGAGCTCTCACGTCCACGATGTTGTTTAACTCTCCTACCAGACCCCTGGGGAGGCATCATGATCCCCATTTCACAGATGAGCAAGTGGGGTCTTACTGAGGAACAACACGGGGTGGCAGGAACTGTGGGGCTCCTGCATCCCATTTGGAGGTCATGAGGCACTTTACCTCTGACCCCGGGGGCCCATACCTGATGCTGCCCAAGTGTGCACGGTGTAGGGCAGCGGTCCCCAACATTTTTGGCACCAGGGACCAGTTTCCTGCAAGACAGTCTTCCCATGGACCAGGTCAGGGGATGGCTTCAGGATGATTCAAGCGCATTACATATTTATTGTGCAGTCAAACCTCTCTGCTGATGACAACCTGTATTTGCAGCCGCTCCCCAGCTCCAGTGTCACCGCCTCAGCTCCACCTCCTATCACCAGGCATTAGATTCTCATAAGGAGCGTGCAGCCCAGATCCCTCGCGTGCATGGTTTACAGCAGGGTCCGCGCTCCTATGAGAATCTAATACTGTCACTGCTTTGACAGGAGGGGGAGCTTACGCCGAGATGTGAATGATGACGAGCAGCTGTAAATACAGATGCAGCTTTGCTCGCTGGCCACCACTCACCTCCTGCTGTGCGGCCCGGTTCCTAACAGGACACAGCCGGTACCAGTTTTCGGCCCAGGGGGCTGGGGACCACAGGTGTAGGGGGCTCTCTCTAAGGGGGCATCCTGGTTTTCCTGCTCGGGAGTCAGAGAGTGAAGCAAATTCTGGTCCTGGGGACACGTGCCCTCCCTGACTTTAACAGGTTCATCTTAGAAAGATAAACTTTATTATAAAAGTCAGCTTTATTCACAGTGCTCTGTACGAAGTTATTGAACTTTTAAACAGAAGAAAGGATAAATCCACATTATATTCTTTGGCACGCAGGGCAGTGTAGGTCCATGGACCTAGCGTGGTGTTTAGATTCAGAGAGACCTCCGTTCAGATCTCAGCTCTGTCACTCACAGGTGGTGTGGCCTTGGCCAGGGTGTCCAACTCTGTGCTTGGGATTTTTCCTCTGTAAAGTGAGGATGATCATCATGATTTAATGGCTTTATGGGAATTTGGAGAGATAGTCTCAATAAATGGTAGCTTTAGTACACATACACTGATGGACTGAAAAGCCTGAGGTTTATACCCACTGTCAACTGAAATCCACAACACGCATTAAAACCCAAGTCACTTGTAACAACCCCTCTTAGAGGAACAAGGACTGAACATGCTGAGGATGGGTGGGTCTAGCGTCTGGGGCCTGTGGAATTCATTCCGGGCTTTTCAAGGCATTGGCCATAGGAATGAAGGAAGAGAGGTCTCCCTTGTTCTGCTCAGCAGCCTTCAACTTTATTTATTAAGCTCTGCTTTCTGTTTAATCTTTCTTTTTGTGGTGACACAGCAAAACACCATAATTTTCTAATGCTATACAGTGCCAACATCCCGGAGGATTTCAGGACAGATCCTAATAGCCAGCAATCTCTGCATTGTAACAGTCAGAGGCAAGAATCCTTGAAAGGCACGCAACTCTCTAAAGCCGAGGACTGAAGCGGTTTTTCTCTAAACATTTATTACAAATACAAGCATTATTTGTATTCAGCACAGAGCGAAGAGAGTCTAAGCAGTTGGTCCTTTTTATTGCAGTTGAAATCTGGCCTGATCTGGAAGCCCTTTTTAGAAGCACACACTGAATAAAGTAACTGAGATGTGTGAGGAGGTGTGACAGTTTCTGTTTGTAGCACGGGGCTGGGGGTGTGTCTTCGAGGCACATGGTCTCCAGGGACCCAGCAGGCTGCAGGCTCGCCTCGCTCTGGGTTGGCGATGAAGGTGAGATTGAGAATAACAGACGTCACATGAATGGTTATTTTTCACTAAACAGGAGGTCTCCAAGGTCAAGCACAACTGTCAGTAAATCAGTTTCAACCAGCTTAAGCAAAAAAAAGACAATCTGTGGGCTCTAGGGACCAGGAGGGCCACGATCTGGCTTCAGGCATGGCTGGATCCAGGGGTATTTTAAGTTGGATTCCCTAAAAGCAGAACTTGCAATGGGGATTCTCATGCAAGCGATTTATCGAGGAAGTGCTCTTAGGAGGAACCACAGGGAGCGAATGTGTAAGCCAGACAGGGGAGGAGAAGGAACTGAGGAAGAGTGTGGTTTCAGCTGGAATCTAGTTTCAGCCTGATCCCATGGGGAGTTCTGGAGTATGAATAACCTCACAGAGTGGTCCCATTCGAAAGTAAGAGAACTGGCTTTTTGTACTCCTACATTAGTCAGGTATCGGCTATGGGCTGCCTCTGGAATGGGGGGCGTAACCTGCTGGGAATTTCTGGGCAGAGTGGCTGTCTTTGGCTGGGACAAGTCTCTAGAGAAGGGTGCAACTGTGAGCAGTTAGCAGTTCACCACTGACACTTACAGATGGCAGGTCTGGCAGAGGGAATCCGGGTGAGGCACCAACACTGTCTACATCAAGGGCTCAAGCAAGGACTCAGGGCTTCGTCTCCTGACTCATTTCTGACGTCTGCTTCTTGACTCCCTTCTCAAATAGAGAGGACTGCTGAAGACCTTAAACTTAAGTTTTCCATGCGGCTTATGAAGAGAAAACAGACCTGATCCCTCCTGGTGTCAAAATGTTAAGTTTCTTGGATTAGCCCTACACAATTCCAGCTCAGTCCACTGGTGGGGAAGGAGGCGGGGGCAACCCTAATTCATCCGCATGGATAAGGTTCCCCACCATGGGTTTGTGCTCCCAGAAGAGAAGGAAAGATGCTGAATAGGCAGAAGCCAGCAGCTAGCCCCTGCTGGGCTCCGCTCTCCTATTTTAAGTCAGAAGGGCATTCCGAATGGGGAGAGCAGCATGTGCATAGTGTAGGGTGCTAAGTAGTGCTATGCATTTGGGTGAGCAGAAGTGGGCCAGGCTGATGGGAGGGGGCAGGTTAGGAGACAGCAGATGGAGAGGGCCGAGTGGCAGGCAAGGACAGCACATGGAGGACCTCGTGGACTAACAGAGGAGCACAAACTTCACCCTGAAAACCGTAGGTTTGGCATGTGCTTCTGTTTCTATAGCATGCGCTTCCTCTTACACCATTCTTCCCCCAGGGGTAAGAATTAAGCCATCCGTGACACTGGAGACTGTGGGCTCAAAGCCAGCCAGTGCCAATGTCGGAGGGACCCATTCCAGGGGCAGAATACAGGGTTGCTGGGCAGTGGCCTTATGAATTGGAGGGTGGGTGGGCATCACATGTAACATTTGAGTCATAGTCCATTTGATGCTGACCAAGGCTGGGCAGTCAGTCCCAAAAGGACTGGGATTAGAGCCAGTCCAGTCTTGAGGGGAATATATTGTTCTATTCAGGGAAACTGAGGCAGGAACCCAGCCGGGAAGACAAGGCCAGCACTCAGCAGGGAACAAATTAGGAATACAGCTCTCCTCAGGGAGCAAGTGGGATTCCAACCCCTCCCTCCCTAGGCAGCTGAGGTTGCCAGAGTCAGGAAACAAGATATATTAATTCAAGTTATGCTTGTTGCTGCAACAAAGAACCCCCATCATTTTAGTAACCTAATAGGAGCTTTTTCTCTTTATGGACACCCAGGTTCCTTCCATCTTGTGGCTCTGCCATTCCCCAGAGCCTGCATCCAGGCAGACGCAGAGAGAGAATGTGGAGGAAGCACATCTACTTTTTAACCATCGTGCCCAGGTGAGGCACAGATCACTCCTGCTCATATTCCATTGGTGAGAGCTGGTCACATGAACTCACTTAGCTGCAGGGGTAGCTGGGAAATGTAGTTCCTGGTTGGGCCATGCGCCTCATGGGCAGCTTCACACCACAGAGGGAGGGGCGTGCATTTTGACAAACAGCAGGCCATCTCGGCCACAGTGGAGTGGTGAACCCAGCTCAGTGAACCCAGCTGGGGAGTGGGATCATGTCTTTGGTCTACCCACAAGCAGGCTCCTTGACACAGTCAGCCCCTGAAACGGTCTGAATGGATCTGAGCTATTTCCAGGCCACCAGTTTGTGGAACTGGACAGAGAAGACAAGGACTCAGTGAAACATGGAGCCTGGCAAAGTACGAGGGACAAGTGAACTCATGCATGAAAATGACAGTTTCTTGCCAGTGGGCCCTGGGTTCTGGGGAAAGCTTCTGAGTACACAGGGCTTGAGATAAATCCAGCTTTTCTCCCGTGGCTCCGTGTGTGCTCAGGCTGTATTTGATCAGCGCCATTTCTGTTTGGAATCACGGACCTCCTCACACCCGTTTATTCCTGGCCTTCTCCTGGATCTGCAGCGAATGTGTGTGTAAGACTGAATTCATAGCCTGAGGACATTCTCTCAGCAGCTCCTTGTAATGATCTAAATATAGACGCCTCACCTCCTGTGTGGTGCAGAGCAGGGAGGAGGAAAGAGACTGCTTTGCAGACACCTTGCTGCGTTGTGCTTGGCCCGAGGCTGGAGGACGGGTTGGAGTGTTGGCCTCTCTACTCACGTTATCTGTGTGACCTTGATGAGTCAGGAGCCTCTTAGTACTGTTCTTTCATCTGTGAAATGGGAATCGTTGCTGCTGCCACAATGCAAACACATAGTGAGTCCAGAAGAGTTTTGTAAACTGTAAGGTGCTGTACCAATGTTAGTGACCAGGGGCAGGGCCCGCAGGGGATCTAGAGCACAGGCTCCGGAGCCAGACAGAATTTGCACCGGGTGCTGTGGGATCAAGTGAGTTAACGAATGGAAGGAGCTTAGCACAATGTCAGGCCCATGGGCCCTGCTCAATAGACACTGGTGGCTGTCACCGCTTTATGTGTGCAAGTCTCTGATTCTCCACATGCTGTGTCTTTGTCCCTTCTGGTTCCTCCGGCTGCAGTGCCTTTCCCCCTTCTCCATGGGTGTGGATCCTACTCCTCCTTGGCACCTCCTCTGGGAATGCTGCCCCGATACCAGGGTGACAGGTCGCACAAATCCAGGGAGTGCCGTTCACATAGAAAATGTGACTGTTTCCCCCTGCAGTTGTGCTATGTGGCAGAACTGCCTGGGATCACTGAGAGAAGTTGTCCCCCAGGGTCTGAAGTTCTGTAAGTCACCCCTCTACTAAGACACTTGGGTACGTGTCTCATTTCTCTTATTGGCAGAGTTCTTCACGGGCAGGGGAGGTCAGTGTGGGTTACGTTTGCTGCTGCAACAAACAAGTCCCCTCGCCGGGTGATGCCCTGCACCACCTTGGGCTCTGCAGAGTCACCACCAGCAGGAAGGCTCTCACCAGACGTCTCCTCCAAATGTGGACTCCTCAGCCTCCATAACTGTAAGAAACAAATTCCTTTTCTTTATAAATTAACCAGTTTCAGGTATTCTGTTATAAGCAACAGGAAAAAGGACTAAGACACCAGGCTCTGCTTTCAGGGGAACCCAAACACATCACCTGTGTTCTCCAGACGAGGAGACCAGGCTCCGAGAAGTTGTTCTTTTTCATATGTATATATATATATCCAGGGCCACACAGCTGGTGAGAAGCTGAGCCAGAATCCAAACCCAGGGGTGTCTGATTCAAATCTGTGCTCTTCTGACCAACCCACAAGGCTACCCCACAAAAATAGTAAGCAAACAGGAAAATGTTCAAAGCAATGTGCTAACGCTGGAGGTAAAAACTGAAATCGCTGTTCTGAAATTGCTTTTTCTTCCTTCCACAGATACACAGATCCATGTGTCAAAAATGAGAGACACAGAGAGAGAGGGAGAGAGAGAGAAAGGAGGAAGATGTGGAGGGAGAGAGAAAAGAGGGAAAGTGAGAACAAAAGAGAAAGAATGAGAGACAGAAGAAGAAGAGAGGAGGAGAAGAAGGAGAAGAAAAGGAGGAAGAAGAGTGAGGGAGGTCAAGAGATCATGACAGACACACAGAGAGACAGTGGGAGATCTTGCCCATTGTACAAAAGTCACCTCATCCCTCCTACTCTTTATTTTCCAATAAATGTTAAGTAAAACCAGCAGTTACTTCAGCAGGCCTGTCCCCACTTCCTGTCTCATGCGTATTTATTTCTAGAGATGCTGTTTCCACACTTCTTCTTTGGGGGGTGCTGGGTTGGGGATGGGGGAACAAAGAATAGAAACATGCATCCTATAAGCACAGCCTTTTTAAAAAAACTTTTTATTATGGAAAAAAATGTAAACAGAACATGAAGATAATAGTGCAATTAACATCCCTTAACCAATTACTCAGCTTCACAATTACTTAGCAGAGAAAACCCTGCCTAGGGTAGCTCAATCATCATGACTACCTTGGCCTAGGGGTACTGTTGTTACCCTGTTTTACAGAGGGAGAAACTGAGGCTCAGGGAGGATAAGCAGCTTGTCCTGAGTTGTCCAGGTACCTCTGGAGTCCGTGCCCTTCACTGCCAGGCTGCCCAAGGCTGGAACTTTGCACCTGGGCGCACGGTGCCCTTCACACCCCTGGGACGGCTGCTGATCATTTCAGGACACTGGGTAGCATGTGACATGTTTGTGCCTTTGCTCAAAGTGGAATCTAGACATCGATACTCAAAGCATGATCCATTGACTGGAAGTTTTAGCATCTTCTGGAACAAATGCAGAATCCCAGGCCCCAGCCCAGACCTCCTGAGTCAGAATTTCTGGGGTGGGGCCCCGCAATCTGTATTTTGACATACCGTCCAGATGATTCTGATAGGAAGCCCTGGACTCCAAGACTTGGCTTCCTTCCGGAGTGCCCCGGGGGGACCTGCTGTGCATGCCATTCTGGGAACATCTCCTCTCTCCCCTTCCCTCTCTGAGCCACATAGTTCATGTCTGTTTAGACACCCCACGCCCGGTATCCTGGGGACCATGCTAATCCCTGGAAAACTGTCTTTATGACCTCACAGTAGCTGCACTGTGGCCAGTAAATTGTCTATGCGCCAGAGCTCCCAGGGGATTCTGTCCTGTGCAGGGCAGGCTTCTCGAGGCCATAACTATCGACAGCCTTGTACACGAGGCCTTCAGGCAGGACCTCCAGGGTGCATCTCGCACCTCTGTGATTTATGCGTGCAGGTGTGAGGGGCAGCACCTGTTAGAAATATACACCCGGCAAGTTTTACTTTTGCACCATAAAAATGGATAAATCTGCCACCCATAAAGCCTTATTTATTGCTAAGAGTTTATTATATATGCATGAAAAACCAACTAATTTAACTGCCTGGCAGTAACTTTCTGCTGGAGGCTGGATCCAGGATTGGAATTCAGGGTTAGGTGGGGGGCAGCAGAGAAGAGCTTGAGAGGGTTGGGTCCACAGCCAGGTGCGGGTCTGCAGGTTCAATGCCGGGCTCCGT
The DNA here is from genome assembly GCF_040939455.1 of Microcebus murinus. Taxonomy (NCBI): domain Eukaryota; kingdom Metazoa; phylum Chordata; class Mammalia; order Primates; family Cheirogaleidae; genus Microcebus; species Microcebus murinus. The sequence goes on along the minus strand of NC_134119.1, from coordinate 39,164,888 downwards.
GGCTGGCTGGGTGTGGCTAGTGGTGTGACTCTGGGCAAATCATGTAACCTCTCTCAGCCTCAGTCTCTCACCTGAAAAATGGGGATAACCATACCTCCTGCCTAAAATCATTGTAGCAGTAAAAATAGTACCACATTTCATCAAACCAAAGCCATTGACCACTAACTGTGAGATGCGCTTTTATTTTCTGCATCACTAAGAAAAAAAATACACCGCCGTCTAAGCTATTAATAGATTCCATGCTTTTTATCACTTAGAATTTTTATTTTATGCTTATTGAAAGAGCTCTTTAAAATTCATTTAGACATAGATTCTATCATATATCAGGCATTCGCATACATTAAAAGGAAAATATAAGCAAAATAAATTGATGGGAAGATTCCTAAACCTTTTCCGCATTCAGAGTTCAATTTCTCTGAATCATTTTTTGACTCAGTCATGGATGTCATCTTGTCCTTTGAGTCACCAAGAGGGTTTTCGGAAGCGTCTCCACTCCCACCCCCAGCATTGTTTTTCTTCTCCCAAGATGCCCATTCTTCAAATTTTGATCCTGGAGATTTTAGAATTTACTAGAAGGAGTCGATGGAAGGTTTACAGATAACAATCAGGACTCAGGTTCCTTCCTCAAATGGCCTGTAAGTCGTCTGTTGATTGACAGGTGGGGTTTGCCCTTGCCCACCAGGAATTGCCGCCAGCCTTTAGCAAGCACGGTGACAACTGTACCAGGGTGCATGCCTGGTCTGGCTGCCAGAGACTGCCAGACACATCCCCATTTCAGAGATGTTAAAATGGGAAAAGAAAGTGCTTCTAGAATTAATCAAATGTGATCGATCTGAAGTACGTGCCAGCGAGTCTGGCACATGAGAATGGGGAGGAAATTAGCATTGGCGGCGTTGTCTGTGTGCAGGCTGTGTGACTTTGCTGGGGCTGCCATAACAGCGCAGCACAGAGTGGGTGGCTTAAACAACAGACATTTGTTGTCGCACAGTTCTGGAGGTCTGAGGTCGAGGTGTCGGCAGGGTTGGTTTCTTCCGAGGCCTCTCAGCGTTGGCTCACAGGTGGCTGCCTCTTGCTGCGACCTCCAGTGGCTTTTCCTCTGGGCATGTCTGTGTCCCGATCTCCTTTTCTTATAAGGACACCAGCCATACTGGGTTAGGTCCCAACCTGATGCTCTCATTTTAGCTTAATTACCTCTTTAAAGACCCCCACTTCCAAATAGAATCACACTTGGAGGTAATGGAGGGTAGGACTTCAATATAGGAATTGGAGGGGGGAGGACCCAGTTCGGCCCATGACACGGGCCCAGTGTGGGTGCTTTGCCAATAGGGTCTCCTTTTGGCTACACAGTGATTGCATGGGGTAGGTGGTTTTGTCTGCACTTTATTAATTAAGAAACTGAGGCTCCAAGAGGTTAAGTTATCTGTCAGAGATCCACAGCTAGTAGGGGCAAGAGCTGAATTTCAAATCCAGGAGAAGCCTGAACTGTAGGCCTTCCTACTGATTTCTCATGTCAAACTGTGTTTTACGGGCCCTGAGGGGATGTCAGGGTGGCTCTGCCCTCCCTCCCACCCCCGCCTGCAGGGTTAGAGTGGGGAAGGGAGGCGGCCTGAGCCCCTCCTCCCCCCTCCCTCCCACATTTTGGTGAGAGTTCTTCCAGCATCTTATTGGGCTCCCTTGTAAACTTCCATTTGAAGAAAGGTGGTTCAACAGAAAAGTTTGAACATGCCTGAGTTACATGATGTGTTAATTTCCTCGGGCTGCTGTACAAATGGCCACAGCCTGGTGGCTTAAACCATTATTCTCTCATAGTTCTGGAGGCTGGAAATCTGAAATCAATGCCACACCCGCTCTCTGCAGGCTCTGGGGGAGGATCCTTCCTTGCCTCTTCCTAGCTTCTGAGGGTGGCCCTGACGCTGCTCGGAGCTCCTCGGCTTGCAGATGCGTCACTTCCATGCCTGCCTCTGTCATCCGTGTGTACCTGCCTGCGTCTTCTCTTCTCGCAAAGACACCAGTCGTAGGCAATTTAGTCTTAATCCAGTGTGACCTCATCTTAACTAATACACCTACAAAGACTCTATTTCCAAATAAGGTCATGTTTATGGGGACCTGGGTTAGGACTTCAACTTAACTTTTGGGGGGACACAATGTAAAGAGCAGCACGTGGCACAGCTAAGCAAGAGCACGTACCTGAGTGTAAGGTGATGTCACAGATGGGGGACTTTCGGAGCCCGGAGAGGATGGAGGGAAACTGAGAGAGGCCACAGGAGTCAGGGAGGATGAGGAGGCTCCAGGGGTGGACCGAGCTGACTTTACTTTTGGGGGGGATGTGGATCACCTGCTGTTCGGGGAGATGGCGAGGTCTCAGCCGCCCTTCCCTGTCTGGGTCCATTCCTCCGTGCCGCACAATCTCTCTCAATCCCCCTAAGCCCAGCATTTCCCAGGAAGAAGGTGGGGTCCCGGGCAGTTGGTGAACACCAGGACCGACCTCTTACTTTTCTCTTCCCTGATGAGAAAGAAGTCTTTGAAGACAGCAGGAAGCTCTGCTTTGCATCTGAGGTATCCCAGAGCTCAATTCCTTTATAATCCTTCGTGGCGGGGAGGCTTCCAAAAAATACCTTATCTTTAAGCAATTTTCATTCTAGATGTTAGTTGCTCAAACCATGACTCATTAGGTTAACTTCAATCCTGGTTTTTCTTTTTCTTTTTTTTTCTTTTTTCCCTGCCATCCTCCGATGTCAGGCCAAACCGAAATTCACATGGAGGATTTGAGTCCCACACTCCTCCCGGCATTGTATCAGAATGGCCCTGGGAGTGTATTAATAGCCTGCAGTCAAGGAACGAATGGTTATTTATATGTGTAGGTGATGGCTAAAGTACACCCTCCAGTAATTATTCACAATTAACAAGCACTTCGGCAAATGAACAAAGTCTGTTCTCCATCCACTGAGGCAGCAATTCTTTATCCAGAACTCATGTACCTGAAACTTCTGGTTAACCGGCCTCCCACGCAGCTCCAGAACAAAGCTAATTAGAGATTATAATCATGACCTTCAGGCTCCTTCCAGAGCCTGAAGGGTACTTGAGTCATCAATAAAATATAATGTGTTCAGTAGAGTTTCAGTTGACAAGCGTAATAGAGTTGAAAATTGGTGATCTATATATCCCTGTTAACGCTCTGTTAATGAGAAAAGTGATGGCAGCTCTCGGGGAGCGAGCACGTCCCGTGTGCCAGGTGGTGCTAAGAACGTTCCAGGTATCATCTCATTCAATTCTCCCAACACTGCTCTACGCTGTGGGCTTGGGGGAATCCCAGTGTATACTTGGGCAAGCCGTGGGAACCCCCCGGCATGCTCATTCTTAGTTTCTGTCCTTTACTTAGGGCCCTGTGAGAATGCAGTTTACAGAAGGTCTGAAATACTGAAACTGGAGGAAACCTCCAAGAGGATTCTATTAGACCCTTTCATTTTACGGGAGGAGACGGAGGCCAGAGAGGTTGAATGGTGTGCTCAAGTCCGCCCAGAGCCTCTGCCTCCTAGAGCTAAGTTCTCTCTATTACATCACAGCGTATTTGACATAACTCAGGGCTGGGCTGATCATCCCCGAGAGTCTGTGGATTTATTTTGTGTCCAAAGACAGGATCCAGAGACAGAGCCTGTCTTTTTTTTTTTTTAATGTCAAAGAGTAGTCTGTTAAATTAGCTAAAATCTTATGCATAAAATTAACTGTGTAAGTGTTACAAAGGTTGGCTGAGTTTGGATCCTTGCGGATAAATGTGAGATGCATGAAATTTATGCCCACTTGTGTAATTTGGTACATTTCCCTCACTCTTGCCTTCCCTCACTCCCCACATTCAATCTGTTATCAGTCCTGCCAGAGCTGCTTCTAAAATATATCCAAAATCTGACTGTTTCTGACTATTCTACAGCTCCTGCTGTGGCCCCAGCCACCATCTTCTCTCATCTGGATGACGGCTAGAGCCTTCTTGCTGGAATCCCTGCTTCCATGTTTCTCGTCACACTTAGAATACCACACATGCCACATGCTCCTTACCGGGGCCTTAAGACCTTGCATGACTTGACCTCTGCCCACCGCTCTGCCCTCCTTTCCTACCACTCTCCATTCCCTCACTCTGTTCCAGCCGCCCGCCCTGGCCTTGCCACGCCTGAAACTTTCCAAGGTAATTCCTGCCACAAGACCTTTGCACAGACTATTTCCCTCCACCTAAAATGCACTTTGCCCAGATAGCTTCTTGGCTTACTCTTCCATTTTATTCAGCTCTTTGCTAAAACATCACCCTTTCAGGGAGGTGTTCCCAGCTGCTGTATCCAAAATAATGCCCCATCCTTTCATTTTACATTTCCTTATGCTGCTTTGGTGTTGTATAGAGCACTGATCACTGCTTTATTATAATTACAGTTCTACTTGTAAATATTTGTCTTTCTGTTATTTGCCTGGTATGCTAGAATTTAAGATCTATGAGAATCAGAATAAAGTTGACTCCCCATTTCTTACATCAGTGCCTGGCACATAGTAGGTACTCAGTAAATAACAGCTGAATAAATAAATAAACTAAAAATTTTGAACCAATAAGAGAGTTCAATTTTCTTTTTTTAAAAAAGAATAAAAAAAAAACCTCATGGAAAAAAGACTAAAAATTTTGCAACCAAAGGCGCAGTACCTACATAAAATAAATGGCAAAACTTCATAAAAGTATATGAAAGCTGACTTAAATAAATGGAAAGGCATATCATGTTTTTGGATGGGAAGACTTAATGTTGTATAGAAAACAATTTTCCCCAGATTAGTTTTTAAATTGAATACAATTTCAACCTAATGCCCTTAGGGCTGTGTAAATTGTGTAAATTGACGAAATTATTCAAAAACTCATCTGGAAAGATAAATAGGGGAAAACAGCCAAGGAATTTTTGGAAAAATAATGACAGCAAAAAGGGAACTTCAGTGTCTAGATTCTCATACGTATTACAAAGCTATAATGATTAAGATAGTGCATTGCTGGGGCAGGAATATGCCAAAATATCCATGAAATAGAATATTAAATTCAGCAAGAGAAAAAACCATCTGTTAGAATTTCTATAAGGATTGGATTATAACCCATGAAATAAAATAGATACTCATGAATCCATACTGATATAAATAATTATATGTATTGGAGAAGGGATAGCTATTCCTTGCAGAGGAATTCTGATTAATAAATGAAGAGGAATGATGGAAATAGAAAATCAACATTAGACAAATATTGCAATAATAATTTTTGCAGGAAAGTGCATCAGTAGATGCTAAAATTAGTATTTATTATGATGAGAAACAGGATATTTGCATTATCTCGAAGTATTTCCCCACAAGACATTTGTTAATTACTAAGAGAAAAATAATAACATTACCATATAGAAACCTGTCAGGCACCACCTTAACCAGGTGATCAAGGTTAATACCACAGGCAATGAGACACATTGACATCACGGACTCCCTCATATGAGGTACTGGGAAGGGCACAGCATCACTGCCATGATGGTCTTGCCCCAAATGCATAACCTTAATCTAATCTCAAGAAAACACCAGGCAAACTCAAACTGAGGGACCTTCTACAAAATAGTGCCCTTTAGTGTCGAGATCCTGAAAGATAAAGACAGATCCTGGAACTATCAGATTGGAGGGAACTGAGAAGTCATGATAATTCAATATAATGTAGAATCTTGGGTTGGATCCTGGGCCAGAAAAAGAACATTAGTGGGAAAACTACTGAAAATCAAATAAGGTCTGTAGATTAGTTTGTAGTACTATTTTGATGGTAATTTTCTGGTTTCAATTGCACCGTGGTTATGTAAGTTCTTAACATTAGGGGAAGCTGGGTGAAGGACATAAGAGAACTTTCAATTCTCTTTTTGTAAATTTTCTGAAAATTTAAAATTATGTCAAATTGAGAGCTAAAAAGAGTTTCCTATAAGATTAAGATGGGGAAACGTAATGTATTATTCAGTTAATGATGGTGGGACAATTAGCTAACTATTGGAGAAATACATAATATTTATTATATAGATTCTATGTTTTATTTACAAAAGCATAATTCATGCCATGTACAATAAATTCCATGTGGATTAAATATCTCTAAGCAATAAATAAAAACAGAAAGTTATATATACTTTTTAAAGCAAAATAAAATAAATTCAGGTTAGCTGAAGTAATGTTTGAAAATGAATTTCTTATGCTCAATCATCAGAAACCAGTTAATATCTATGCTACTATTTTAATTAATTAATAATGTATTAATTAATATATAATATATTAGAAATATATTACTATATTTATGGTAATATTGATATTTTTATTAAAAATAAATTATTGTCCACATCCTTCTAATTATCTTACTTAGGGATGTCCTGGTTAGTTTTCAGGTGAAGGTCAGAGAGACCTGGGTTCAAATTCAAGCCCTACTGCAAACTAGCATGCATCTCTGAGTCTATGCTTTGATATTAAATTAATTTGATTTACATTTGTTGAGTGACCACCCTGTGCTGGTTATGGTGTTAGGATTCCTAATCTGTTTTATGCTTTTAGTGTCAATTAATTCATCTGGAAACTGGAGATTACAACATCTGCCTCCTAAGACTGTCAAAAGTTAATAAGATGGCAGGTTGAAGCTTTTGGAACAAAGCCTGGTCTGTTGCAGGTGCTCATTCAATGTTAATGCTCCCTGCATCCATAAATCAGGTACTCCTTCACTTGTGAGTGACCACACATAATCACCTGAATTATAAAAACTAACATTTAAGAATATCATGTAGTGGTTCAGAAAGCACAGACTCTGGAACCAGGCTAGGTTCAAATTCTGGCTCTTCTACGTACTAACCGTATGACTTTGAGACAGTTACCTATGCTGTCTGTGCCTCAGTTCCCCATCTACAAATTTGGGATAATAAAAGGATCTACCTCCTAAGGGTGTTATGGAGATTAAGTGAGTTAAGATCTGAAATGCATTCGAAACAACAGCTGGCACATAATAAGTACCATATAAAGGTTTGCTAGATAGAATACAAATTATACCTGGCCTTTCAAAATAGAACATGAGAACAAAAAAATCACTTTACTCTCTGCATTGAAATCGGGAAAAGGTGCCATCATCTTAAGCTCTGTAAAGGCCTGGCCAGCATTTGGGAGTGAGCCCGTGCTTTTTGCCCTGGGCCTAGAGACCCACAGCCTCATTCCCAAGAAATACGCAGCAAGCCATGGGGGCTGGTGCAGGTGGGCAGGGAGGAGGGAGAGAAAGGCTCTGCAATCACATTAGAATCTTAGCAAACACAAGGATAGTGATTTCAGACAGATTTGCTAATGCATTATTAACCATTTTGACAGTACTTTCAAGCTCCGACTGCCAATCCTTCTGTGACAGTGGTTAAGGTATTTAATACTTCAGGGACCAAGTTTTCGCATCTGAAGAATTCTAACAACTCACTCTGGTCTGGAGGTAGGGGATCGAATGAGCTAAAGTCAGCAAGCCAGGGCTTTGGAGACACACGACTTTCCCCAAATGTGAATCGTGATTACGGGCCAAGTGGCCGTGGGTCCCCACATTGCCAATCACGGTGGACCGGCCACGTGACCCTTGCGTGGCACGTGACGTGGTCACAGCCCACGCGCTGGACTTCCGGGGCCCAGGGGGCTCCCAAGCAAGTTCTTTCCTCTGCCGTGGAAGGGAAGCCAGCCAGCAGCAAGGCAGCGCTCTCAGCGTGCGCAAGCACATCAGCCGCTCTCTCAAACAGAAGTATTGTGTCCCAAGGTCCTTTTAAAATAAGCCTATTTTGGAGATGTTTATATAGAAGCTGGGGAAAGAATGGGGGTATTATGCCCATAATGGAAAGTGCTCATAAATAAAAAGGCGCCATTTATCGTCCATTTCCAAGGCTGTTCTGTGGGCTGCTGCGTTTGGAGCGAAGCCGGGGAGGGGACCAGAGAGCTGGATGGGCTTTTCCTGGGGTTTTGTCGGGCTCTGTCAATCAGGCTGGCTTGGGGGAAGGAGCGTGCTTTGCACTGAAGATTTCGCAGGAGATCGTGCTGAAGAACGTGCAGGGTTCTAGGAGTTTCTCTGCAGCATGGCTCATCTTCCTTGTCACTGGGGCCTGCCTACCTCCAGCAGATGGAAGATCCACTTTAGGAAAAAATGCTTTTTTCTTTGTAATCAAGGCTTATAACATGTTTCAGTGAATTCTTTAGAATCACAGTAATCATTGTCGAGAGCCCGTGGGGCTGGGGTGGGGTGGGTTTTGAGTGCAGGATGTCTCTGTCTCTCTCCCACCCCTCCCAACACACACATCACATCACGGATTACTCTCAATTATTGTCTTGCTGGATCTGTCACCGCAAACACATAATCTCCAGGCACACCTGTCCATTACTTCCCCAGTACTGCAGGAGCTGTGTACCAGGGAAGGCGCATCGAGAGGGGTGAGGAATGAATGTGTTTTTCAGTGCTAACTATGTTCCGGGCATAGTGCTGAGGACTCTGCCTCCATTATTGTATTTTATCCCCACAACAGCCCTGAAAGGCAAGTACCATCATAATTTCCACTTTATAGATGAGAACACTGAACTCAGGGAAGTGAAGTTAGTTAACCAAGATCACCCAGGTTGTGTAAGTGTCAGAAAGAGGATTGAAGCCATTGTAGTTTCATGCTATAATTATGCCTCCCTAGTGTACCTGAGGATTCATCAGTTATGGCAAATATTACTGGACCCTCCAGCAATGGTGGGTTGAGTCCTTTTCCTGATTTTAAGTCTCTCCGACTTTCCTTCTGCTGCATCTCTGTGGTTTTAGGGCTTAACAAGACTGATGTGGACTCTGTCCTCATGGAGATTACATTGTAGAAGAGACAATTAATACACATCCCAATTAAGAGGATAAATACCAGTTGTGGTGAGTGCAGGAGGGGAAATAGAGAAGTGTGAGAGAATCAGAGAGGAAATCTCCTAGAGGTAGGGGTGTCATCTCTGCTGGTCATCTTGAAGATTCCGTGAAGCAGGAAGCATAGCGTGATTAGCTCATGAGTTCCGCCAACAGATGAAGAAACAGGTTCTACGCTGGTTTCAGGGCTCCTAGTGCTGTGCTCGGCTGTGTATCTGCCCCTGGCTGCCAGCCCTGATCCGGGCATGTGCAGTGGGTGGCGTGGCAATGACTCAGTCATGGATTAGGAGCTAGAAGACCTATGCTCAAGGCAGTTCTGCTTTGCTCACTAGCTCTGTGATCTTGAGAAAGGCAAGAAACCAAGCTGAGCCTCAGCTTATCGGCTCAGAGACCTTGAGTAAATTCATTCATTTTGCTGAGTCTCAATCTTAGTTTTCGCAGTCATAAAACAGACACAATAATAGAAGCTGCCTCCCTGGGCTGGTGAGACGGTCCATGGGAGAGGCCATAGAAGACATGCCAGGGCCCTTCTGAAGTTCCCTGACTTTCTTGTCGCTTGCATTTTTGCCGGGAAGTTCCTGCACACATCCATGGCCTCAAGCCTCAAGCACCTGCGGTTCTCTCGGCCCAAGGGCTCCTCTGGTCACCGGTGGGTGCTCAGCCCCTGCGTAGGCCATTTAGAAGTGCCAGGGAGTTATTGTCCCAGGAGTGACTCCCCACCAGAGAGACACAGCAGTGGTGGATAACTCCCCCAGCCTCTCCACACTCAGTGGAATAACTCTCAAGTGCGTAGCACAGAGCTGCCTTAAGTGTCCCCAGTGGGACCGAGTCTCAGCTGTCCACGGGTGACCTCCTCATTACTGTACCCTTTATTGACATTCCTCTCTTCCCTGTCTCACTTCCCAGCTCTCTCACTGTGCTACCTGTGGTCACTTCCCAATAAATGACCTGCACCCAAATCTTTGTCTCAGTGTCCGCTTTGGGGGAACCCAACCAAGACAGGGGCTTGGCACAAAGTCTGGCACTTAGTAAGTACTCAGCAAGCTGTACTTACTATGTATGTATGTATGTATGTACCTATGTATGTATTTATTTAAAGAGGCAGGGTCTTCCTATGTCGCCCAGGCTAGAGTGCAGTGTCTACTCACAGGCGCAATCATCATGGGACTTTTGACCTGCTTCGCTTTCAACTTGGGCTGGTTCACCTCTCCTTAGGCAACCCAGTGGTCCCTTACTCCTGGGAGGTCACCATATTGTTGCTGAACTTAGTGCAGACACCTGACCAGCAGAGCGCACTACAGCCCAGAACTCCTGGGCTCAAGTGATCCTCTCGCCTGAGCCTCTCGAGTAGCTGAGACTACAGGTGCATGTCACTGTGCTCGGCAGTGTTGACTATCTTATTCTTATATTATTAGCTCCACTACTGCTCTGGGTCTGCAGCCTCCCTATGACATCCAGGAAGTACATCTGTACTCTCTTTTGGTCTGCACCCAGCTTTGGGGAACATGGGCTCTGGCTGTGAGCTAGAGGGTGGCTGGCCAAGAGCATCCCCTTCTTCCTGAGTTTTGGCTTCACCACCCGCCCACTAATAGCTCCCAAAACCTAAGGGAGCTTGGCCAGCACTGGCAAGAGTGTGTCCTTCCTGCTGGATATGGCTTACGCCTGAGAGTAAGAGACTCTCCTAGTTTCGTGCCCTGGAGAAGATAGCCGAGCCTCAGTTTCCTCTTCTGTACAATTGGAGTAATTAAGAAGAGAGGGTTGTTGAGATGATTAAACGAGCTAATGCCTATGAAATGCTCAGTACAGTACCTGGCACAGAGGGAGGACTCAATACACGGTGGCCAGAGATTTTCTCCAGACCAGCCTCCCCACGGTATGCCTGGAAATCTGAGGCTAAAAGAGTGACGTGTCAGAACTTTCCAGCGTGCAGTCCCACCTGCCATGGCTGTAGAGGCAGGTGGAGTGCAAGGGCCTGAATGACAGCAATCTTTCTTCCTTGCCACTTCGGGCTGATGGCAGTCTCTAGCGATCAAATATTTATCAGACCCAACAATGTGCCCATAGCACTGTGCAAAGATGAAAATGACCCTCGTCAGGGCCCCAGGGAGCTCATGGCCAAGTGACACAGCACACTGGAATATGGGTCGTAGAAGGATGTTTTCGGAACTCTGGGAGAAGCTGATCTGGGAAGTTTTAGGTTAAAAGTCCCTGCCTGCTCTCTTTGATAGCTAAATAATCGTATTAATCATTAACATTTATTGATGCTTACCCCGAGGCAGGCACAGTTTTAAGCAGTTTACATGGGTTAATTCAGCAGATCCTATGCTATTATTATAAACATGCACTATTATTATAATCTCTATTTTACAGATAAGAAACTGAGTCCCGAAGAGGTCACACCTCTTGTTTGCCGAGTGTCACACAGTTGGTTAAGTGGGCCACTGGGATTTGAATGTGTACAGTCTGGATCCAAAGCCTTTGCTTTTAAGCACCACTGTATACTGTACTCCACATTCACAGTAACACAGGGGACCTGGTCATCTGAACTCTGAGGGGTCCCTCTGGGCAACTTTTGTGCAATTCAGGGTGCTTAGGTGGATTTTGGCTTCTTGGCTCCTTCCTGTATTCTGATTAGGTTGCAAGGTCTGGATTTGGGTTGGATTCCCTGGGAAACTTGAGTCTGTCTGATGGGCAAGCACAACTGAACGGTGGTTCTGTCCTGGCTCACTGGGGGCGCCATCCTAGCTTCTAAGTATGGAGGAATTTATCATGGTTTCCCAGAACATTACCACTTCCGTCCGATCGATGGAAGGTTTTCAGGGTCACAGATTGTGGTTGACACTATGTTGATGTCCTGCCAATATTCCCTTCACTGGTCCATTCCCCAGCTGCTGTGAGTGTTGGCTGCTAATGGCTCATAGCTGCACCTTTCCTTGGGGTTGCTGTATTTGGCAAATGAAAATATTTTATTTTATCTGGCAAACCTACCTCTTCTCCAGAGAAATGTCCTTGATAGATGGGAGCGACTCACCGCCACGGGCTGACTGATGTGGGGACACAAACAGCTGGCCTTGTGCCATGGGATGGGGACAACTCCATGTACAGTTCATGCACCAGAGTCTCCCTGTGCAGCAGGCCAGGGCTACCCATTACCCGGGATCACAGCCTGGCTGGGCTCTCTTCTCTTTGAGAGACCATCCTCAATAACTCACATGATCCTGAATTCCTGCTTCAGGCTCTGCTGCCAGATCCTCCTGAGAATGTGATTTAAAAAACAAAAAAAAAAAAACAAACCCTAGACTTTCTCCCTAAAAAAAGCACAGCTGCACCTACACCCCAACATTGGCATGTGATTTTGGGGATTCACCTTGAAGGGAGCCCCTTCCCTTATCCCGCATTTCCCAAATCTTGTCTATCTCACCCTCTCAGAGCTAATGGCAGGTGACCGGCAGCCATTGGGATAGGATATGGGTTAGCATGAGGTCAGCACTGCAAATGATGAGCGGGTTTTCTTAAGCCTATATAATTTACATTATTTGCAGAAAGTCTATGTGGAAATCAAAACACGCCCTGTGAAGAGAAGTTGTCAGTTGAATGCTATGATGAGAAATAATGGTGGAAAGAACATGAAGGAAATACAAGTCTGATCAAGTCACCTAACTGTTTAAGTCCCTTCAAAGACTTCCCATTGCTGTCTTGATAGAGATCAAAGTCCTTGACAATGTCCCACTCCCATAGATGCTTCCCCACTGTCATTCCAGCTTCATTACAAATCACTCTCCCATTGGATCTCCATGGAGCAGCCACACCAGTTTCTTTCAGTCTTTCCAACTCATTGTGTTCCTTGCTGCCCCAGGGCCTTTGCACAGGTCACTTCCTTTCCCTGGATTACTCTTCTCAGCCTTCTTGCTCCTCTATTACTCAATCATTTCCTTAAGGAAGCTCTTCCTGACTTCAGATGATACACTCACATTACATACCATCTTGTGCTTCCCCTTCATGTTAATTACTTATCGCTGTGGAATAGATCACCCCAAACCTAGCAATGTAAAACAAACATTGATCATCTCATAGTTGTGGGGCAGGCATCTGGGAGTGGCTTGGCGGGGTGATTTGGGCTCAGATTATCTCATGAGGTTGTAGCCAGGGTGTGGACCAAGGCTGCAGTCATCTGGAGGCTTGAATGGGAATGAGACTCTGCTTCCAAGGTCATGCACATGGCTGGTAGGTGGCCTCAGTTCCTCACCAAATGGCCCCCCCCCCAACCATATCACATGTCTGAGAGTTCTCACAACATGGCAACTGGTGCTTCCCCCAGAGCAAGCGATATGAGAGAGAGAGAGAGAGGCTGTACCCCAGACAGGGGCCATAGTCTTTTTATAACCCAATCTTGGCAATGCCATTCCATCGCTTCTGTTCCCTAGAAGTGAGGCTCCAAGTCCAGCCTACACTCAAGGAAAGGGGCATTAACCTCCACCTGTTAAGGGGAGGAACATCAAAGACTTTGTGAACAAATGTCTTCAAAACCCTCACAGCTACTTTTCACAGCTGCAATTTGACCTTTGACCTTTGACCTTTGACTGGTGCCGTTACTTGATTCATGACTGTCTGGGCTGCACTGCTCAAAAAGGAAGAGTCTCTCCTTTCCTTCTCATCCTCACCATTGCAGCCCAGTGCCCAACATGTTACTTAGCACTGAATAAATAATTATTCAATGAATGAATGATTTGAATATTTTTTGGTTGGTATAGTTCAAGAAAACTCTTTGGCAAAGAAGTCATGATCAATTTTTGGTAGAATGTCCTTGGACCTCTGTGTATACATGAAAATCCTTGCAGCTGGCCTTTCGATTTTCATTTTAGTGTAGAGTAAAGGAGCTGTGATATTTTCTTCATTCATTTAGCGAACATTTATTGAGCACTTATTATGGGCTAGAAAGAATGCCAGGTAGTGAGGATGCAGAGAGTGAGTAGGATGCACAATGGTTTTTACAAATCAAGACATCCACGTGTGAATGTGTAAAGTGGCCCCATGCCTTCTGAACAATCCTCAAACATGGGAGACAATGGGCAACCGTGCTAGAAACAGACGCCTTGGTGTGGAGCTTGCAGAAGCCATTTTATCATCCCAGCATGTCACCCAAGTGAAGTGGAGTATTTACATTCAATTCCAAAGCGGTTGTGCCAACATCAATCCTCTGGTTTTCATACTTTTTTGGTCAGTGTTTGCAAATGTAAAAAGGTTTTGTCAAAGGAGCTAGATAGAGATGGAAAGAGAATGGCATTATATATGACTAGTGAGATCTCACAGTGGTCGGTGCTGGGGAACAGTCAGCTAAGGTCACAGGGGCATACGTGGAGAGTGAGGATAATGTGAAGAAATGGAATTGGGAAAAATGAAATGGCAGCAAAAATGGGCTTTGGCTGAAATGAGTACAGCGTGGCAAGAGCCCTGGTCCGAGGCCCAGGAGGCCTCGGTTCTGGCCTGCACTCTGCTATTGGGGGGGGGGCACATACTCTCTTGCTATGGGGACAAGGGGGGGCCTCTGTGTTCTTGTTTGTAAAGTAAGTGCACTGGATCAGAACAGAGGGTTAACAACTTTTTTGTTTTAGTTTTTTGGTTAGACTAGCTCTATTATAGGTAGCATTTATAACCCAACACCTCAATATGTAAAACAGATAAGATTTAAGGCTCTCTTCTTAGAGGAGTAAGAGGAGAGGAGGGGCTGTATCCCATGCTATTGGCGCCTCTTTTATATTCTCTCGCTCTGCAAAATTGTGGTTCATTCCACTATTTTCCAACTGTCAGCACAGAGCTTCCTCACCCTTCCTGCTTCTGGGCACAGTGGCCTGAGTCCAGGCGTCTGCACCTGCCCTTCTTTGCCTGCTGGTGCTTTGCTGCCTTCCAGGGAATTAACACTCCCTGCAAGTATCTCTCAGCCAATGATGGATGGGACGTGGGGTACAGGTGCCCCAACTACTCTGTCCCTGGGGTGGGGAAATACAGATGTGTGTGTGTATGTGTGTGTGTGTGTGTGTGTGTGTGAGAGAGAGAGAGAGAGAGAGAGAGAGAGAGAGGGAGAGGGAGAGACACCATTCCCCAGAGCCCCCTGGAATCCAGCTCCCGTCACCTGCAAAGGTAACTTGCTTGGCGACACTCCCTGGACTGCCAGCCTTCCTTCCCTGCTTCACCTCCCCACTTCTCCACTGGTATTTTCTTGCACCTCCCAGATAAATTTTAGGTGCTCAAACCCTTGTCTCAGAGCCTGCTTCTGGGAGAACGCAAACTAAAACAGGAGTTTTCTGGACAAGTGCAGGGTCATTTCTGCTTATCTCTTGTCTGTTCCTGGGACCCTGTTCTGCTGGTCACAGCATGAACTGATGAGAGAAAGTCCATGGGTGCTGTCGAGTGCCTCTGGCCTGGGGAACCAGGCTTGGTGAGAGCTGTCCCAGGGGTCACTGTGGGCTGGGAGTATGGGTCAAAGGGCATATGTTCTTCTCACAAGAACAGCTGTAGAACCACTTCCTTTGGCTGGACCTGCTCCTCACGCTTGAATCTTTTGTCTCCTGTGGTCATCTGTAGCCACTGCTATCTATTATGCGCTAGCAATCGCAAACTACTTGAGTCTCCCAACACCCCATTTCCCATCTCTTTCACGCCTGTTGACTTCGATTTACTCTTCCCTTTCCTGTAATGCTCTTCTCTACCTTTCCCTTGGCAAAATCCTATTCATCCTTTAAGATTCAGTCCAAGGGTCACCTCCTCTATGAAGCCTTCCCTGCCTCCCTCTGATGGAGGAAGAGCCCTCCATCTTATTTTCATGCCACCCCCTCACCTCCAGCATCTCACTCTTAGGACATATTCACATGTACTGAAATTGTCAGTGTGTACACCTGTCTCTCCAGCAGATAGTCAGTGCCTTGAAAACCCAGGTCGTGTCTTACTCAAGTTTCAAATCTCCAGGGTCCCCCAAGGGGTCCTGCATGCTGTCAGTGCTAGGCAAAGTGGCCACAGGAGCCCAAGGCCAGTGTTTGGAGACAGTCCCAGATGTGTGCTGTTAGAGGCAAAGGCCAGGGCGCAATCCGTTGGCAGAAGCCAGGACAGTGTCCCCAGAAATGGTAAAGGCTCTGGGAGGCTGAGGGCCGAGCACCAGAGTGTCCACTAGAGGGCTCACCACGCCGGTGACCCGCACGGAATGCTGGCGGGCAGGCACCCTGTGCCACTCTTGGCACCTCAAACTCGGCCCATTTCAAACGCAGCTCTTCCTGGGGCCCATACGCAGCCCCTCCGCATTCCTGCTCTTCCTCTCCCCTCTGGGTGTTTGGCTCCAACATGCTCTGTATCTCCAGGGTCACTTTTGGCTTCAGAACCCACCCTCATAAGTTCACCCTCCATTAATTCACCCAGGTCTTTCAATTCTTTCAAAATCTTTTTTGAAGTCATTTGCCTTTCTTTCATTCTCATTACCTTGCTGCTACATTCACAGAACCTAGCACAGCACGTGGGCATATTGAATGAATGAATGAATGAATGATGGCCCGATCTGCTGAAAGAAATCCAACCTCCATAGCCTGGCAATTTTTCCGTGAGACACTCTCATGCCCTTTTCTTAGTTCTTATACATTCTCAAGTACATGTTCTACTTATGATAAACTACTCATTCTTCTGCAACATAACCACAACATTCTTGACCTCTCATCTTTGCTCTGCTCTTTTTTGCACCTAAAAAAGACCAATTTCTCATCTCAACCTGTAAAAATCCTGCTCGTTTTCCAAAGCCCAGATCCCCAGGTAGGCTCTGCCTTCCTTGAACTTGTGACATTTTGTTTGTTCCTCTCCTAAGGAAGCACTAAAGAATTTTTTTTTGGCACTGCCCATCTTTAAAAGGCAATGAGCTCCTCTGTGTTAAGCACTGCATGTGTGTTTGGCATCAGTTGGTGTCTTAGTCTATTTTCTATTGCTATAACTGGATACTTGAGACTGGATAATTTACAAAGAAATGAAACTTATTTCTTACAGTTCTGGAGGCTGGGAAGTCCAAGGTCAAGGGGGCTCTTCTGGTGAGGGCCTTCTTGCTGGTGGGGATGCTGCAGAGTCCTGGGGCAGTGCAGGGCACCACATGGAAAGAGGCTCGCTCGGGTCTCTCTTTCTCCTCTTACAAAGCTACTAATGCCCCTTCCTAATGACCTCATCCCATCCTAATTACCTCCTCAAATACCATAGTCAGATTTCTCTCCCTCTTAACACTCTTCCTATGGGCATTAAGTTTCAACATGAGTTTTGGAGGGGACAAACATTCAGACCATAGCAGTTGGTCACCAAATATTTTAGCTGTACCTTCTTGTGAGCACACAGGACTGTGTCTTCCTACCTCCTACTAGGCCATAATCATGTGACTTGTTTTGGCCAATGAAACGTGAGCAGAGTGACTTGTACCACCTCTAGGAGGCAGTGTGGGATTCTCACCGTCCCACTTTCCCCGTGTTAGCAATCACAGAAGAACAGAGAGGGAGCCTTGCTCAGGCTGGGTCCCTGAGTGAGCACAATGCCGAGTAGAGGCCCCAGTATTTCCGTAACAGACACACGGCGTAAGCGAGGAATAAACTTTTATTGTTTCTAGTCACCAGGATTTGGGGGTTGTTACGTGGCATGACCTAGCCTCTCCTGACCGATGTATTCAGAGTTATAAGATTCATCTTCCTCTCAGAATCGAGCAGCTGTCTCCATGTGGGAGAGCCTCGTGGGATGTATGCTGAATAAAGTACACTAAAGGACTCTGCTTCTCGACTGAAGTCATCACTATTCCATGGCTAAAATGGTAAAAAGGACAAAATGGGTTGCCCTGGAATTAAGGAGTTAAAACACTGAATTCACACAGATGGAGTTAAGTGAGACATTGAATGACTGTCCATTGAATTTCCACTGCAGATGGTCAATGAAGTAGTTACGGTTTTGAAACTGAAAGAATGTCCTCCACATACTATTTTTTCTTCCTCCCCTTCCTCCCTTTCTCTCTCCCTCCTTCCCTTCCTTCAATCCTTCTATTTATTCCATTTCTCTGTTTTCCTCCTTCCCCTTTTCTTTTTCTTAAATTTAGTTCTATCTGTAGGTTAAACATGATCAGCTTATATAAGAAGCAGGATGAAACCAGCCACATGATTTTTAATTTCTTTAAGGTATGAATAAAGAACAGAAAACCTTGCCATAAGAAAAATAAAATTGTATTTCGAAAACATTAATCTTTAGGCTAGAGGAGGCAACTTGAATCAGATCCTCCATTCCTCAATTTCTCATCCTCTATAGCTCAAATTTCACCCCAAAAGAAAAAAGGATAAAATTTTCCAATGACAAAATAAATTTAATATTAATTTTTTTTATGTGTGTCTTGCTTCTCTCACTTTTTGGGGTTATTTCCTACCATTATGCTCCAGGATCTTCGAACTATCATTAAGAAAAAAATTTCTTTCATTAGGAATCACACAGACAATTTGCTACAATGGGTTTTTCTTTTTGTGCGAAGGCAAGAAATCCTGAGTAGGGAGGCTCAGACTTCACCAGGCTCATGGTTCTGAAATTACTCATCCAGACATGAAACAAAATTGAAAAATCAGAGAGATCTAGTTTGAAAGAAAAGGAATGGTTGATGGCCTGGGAACCAAGTAAGTACTCATTTTGCTTTTGTGCTGTTGGGTGAAGATACTCGGATCAAAGGAGGACTTGGAAACGTCAAGGAATTGACAGGCAGGGCTAAAAGACTTGGGCAAAGTGTTTATCATACCAAAAAAAAAAAAAAAAGCATACATCTGGAGTGTCAGCAGTAGCCTTCAGACCGGAAAGCTGCACGTCTCCCCTCTTGCCATAACAAACTCATTGACAAGAACTGTCATTGACTGTGCTTTATCTTCCACGTGCTACTAAGAGGGCACATTCCAAGTGCATCCTACGTAAATTGAGGTTTGCTTCCTGACCTGGGAGATCAATTCTCTGTCAAAGAGAGCCGGCTGATGAATCACCTTGTGGCTGCCACTGCATTGAAAATCACATCAAATACCTTCTCAAACACACTTCTGAATTGCCCACTGGAATCTTCAAAGAGGAGGTTATATAGATGGAGCTGGGAAAATGTGTATTCATCTATGTAGCTCGCCAACCTGTGTATGGCATAAAGCCAACAGAACGAGCCTGGTGCTCTGTGGTTTGGGTTGTTCTTCCGGCCAGAGGCAGCAGAATGTCGGGGTTCATAGCATGGACTTCGAAGCCTGGTGGGTGGGTATGAAGCCAGGGTCTTCCACTTGCCAGCTCTGGGATCTTGGGCAGATTATTCAGCCTCTCTCGGATTTAGTTTTCTGGGCTACAAAATAAGGATGCTAATAATGGTATCTCCCGCCCTCAAAGGGCTGTGTCTTAACCTGGGTTCCCTAGTCAGAAACCCCTGAGACATGGTTTAAGAGCAAGATTAGGAGGTGAAGGTAGATAAAAGTAGGTAAAGGGAGAAAAGGAAGAGCAAGTTACCTCTACAGGTAACTCCAGCTTAATCCCACCGGGGAGCTCTGGAGACTGTAAAACACACACCTTAGAGTAAAGCACACAGTCGATTGGGGAAAGAGCTGGGGTATTGATACCCCAACTCTCAGCTGTCCTTAATTGAGGGCTGCTATTGTGCGTGATGCACACATGCACATTAGTGCATGCGTGTGCATGTACACACGTGAGTGCTCATGCGGGTGTGTGTGTGTGTGTGTTAATTTTCTGACCTTCTGCCTGTCCTGCAGGCTGTAACGTGGGCTCTGTCAGGAAAAGAATGCCCTTGGGCAAAGCAATGCACGAGCTGGCAGTTGGATGCCAGGCAGAGCGTGCTGGTGTAGTGAGGGTGAAGGGTGTGAGCCATGCTGCAAACTGTTGTGGAGATTAAATGAGCTAATTATTGCGAAACACTTAGAAGAGTCCCTGGCACAAAATAAGCACTCCTTCAAGAGCTTGATTAACACTGATGCTAGACCGCTGTTCTTTGGGATGACTTAGTACCTTAGGATGAATTTTAGTTTTGTTCTTTGTTTTTTTTCTTTGGGACAATAAACTATTATTAGGACCTTGGTACTATACTGGTGGGCAAATGGCAATCCAGGTTTTGTGGAAGATGATTGTGCAAATGTGAAGTGGGTTGGCTGATGGAGCTGTCTCAATCAGAGTGAACATCATCATGTCACGGCCTTTGTGACAAGGACCTGGCTGTCCGTTAGAGAAGCCGACGCATGATTAGCACCTCGTTCGGTGCTGGGGATCACTACCCAGCTATGCTATGCTGCAGCAATGAGCCTGCAATCTCAGTGGCTTAACAGGAATGAACACCAGTCTAATCTTTTCTCTCTACCCAGCCTGCACTGTGAACTCACTGAAGACAGGTGCTGGGATGGATAATATGGATACGCCACTGTGTCCCTAACACTCAGTGTGGGACACAGCACAAAAAGGGGCGATGGTGAGTGAACCAATGAACAAATCAACGAATGGCTCCCCTAAGCACCACATGAACAGCTTTCTGTTCATCTGAAATTTTGGTTTCCTCCCATGTAAATTGCACTCGGCTGAAATGCTACTTCCTCCTTGAAGCTTTTCTTGCTCTCAGGAGTCTGAAATAATCCCTCTCCCCTTACTTCCTGGACACTTTGTGCCACTCCACGGCGCACCACATTCTCACATTCTGCCAGGCACTGTGGTAATTTGTGCCCATGTCAGAGCTTGCCACTCTTCCCTCAAATCTTTCTGATGGCTTCCAAGTACATTAGGACACTTGCCCCGTCCTGACCTGGCCTATGAGACCCTCCCGAGTCTCCCTCTGCGATTTCACCTACCACCGTCTCCCCTCGCAGTCCACTGAAGCCCCAGTGGCCGCATAGCTGTTCCTTGCACACGCCATGCATGGTCCTGCCTCAGGTCCTTTGCACCTGTCATCCCCTATGACTAGAATCCACTTTTTGCCTCCAAATCACTTGTTAAGTTGACTTAGATCACCGCTCAAATGCCATCACCTCAGAAAAGCTTCATTGACCACTATATCTTAAAAGGCACCACATTTATCTGCTTTACATTTTTCCATATCACGCATTTATTTGGTTGTCCTGCCCACTCCCTGCACCCACAAAAATGCAAACTCCACAAGGACAATGGCCTTGTTTTATCTAGTGTGGTATCTTCAGCTGCCATAACAAGGGACTGGCATTTGATAGGAGCTTAGTAAATATTTGCGGGATAAATGCATACGGATTATTGTCCCCTTTTGGAAATGGGACAACCGAGTCCTATAGAATTGAAGAAAACTGCACAAGGTAGCATAGCTATTTGTTTATCATTTATGTCACATCTGCTGTGGACAGACACATCTTAGTTCAGGCTGCTAGAACAAAGTATCATAGACTGAGTGGCTTATAACCACAGAAATTTATTTCTCACAGTTCTGGAGGCTGGATGATCAGGGTGCCAGCATGGCTGGGTTCTGGGGAGGGCCCCCTTCCAGGTCGTGAACTGCTGACTTCTCGTTATATCCGCACGTCGTGGAAAGAGAGCCAGCTCTCTGGCTTCTTCTCATAAGGGCACTGATCCCTTCCATGAGGGCTCCATGCTCATGACCTAATTACCTCTCAAAGGCCTCTACTTCCAAATACCATCACATTTGGATTAGGGTTTCAACATATGAATTTGGGGGAGGCACAAACATTCCTCAGTCTATTGCAAGACACTTTGCTTCCATATTTACAACATCACATATTTTTATATGTAGGAAAACTGAGGCACAAAGAGGTTATGTAACTTGTGGAAGGTCAGTCATACAGCCAGGGAGTGGCAGAGCAGTGACATGAACCAGATAGTCACCTCTTAAACACTGTGGTGGGCCCTGGGAGACAGCCAGGAAGGAACCCCCTCTAGGTTGCTGGAGGAATCACTAAAAGAACAAATTTAAAAGCTCTTTGAACTAGTTTAACCTCTGTGGAAAGCAACGTTTAGATACCTCAAAGCGATACAAGTAGATCTACCATTTGATCCAGCAATTCCACTACTGGGCATCTACCCAAAAGATCAAAAGTCACTTTATGAAAAAGACACCTGCACTCGAATGTTTATAGCAGCACAATTCACAATTGCAAAGTTGTGGAAACAACCCAAGTGCCCATCAATTCATCAGTGGATTAATAAAATGTGGTATATGTATACCATGGAGTACTACTCAGCTTTAAGAAACAATGGTGATATAGCACCTCTTGTATATTCCTGGATAGAGCTGGAACCCATTCTACTAAGTAAAGTATCTCAAGAATGGAAAAACAAGCACCACATGTACTCACCAGCAAATTGGTATTAACGAATCAACACCTAAGTGGACATATAGGAGTAACATTTATTGGGTGTCGGAGGGTGGGAGTAAGATGTGCAACATTTGGGTAATGGACGCGCTTGAAGCTCTTACTCGAGGGGGGGTATGGGCAATATATGTAACCTTAACACCTGTACCCCCATAATACGCTAAAATAAAAATTCAAAAAAAGAAAGAAAAAAATTAAACAAATAAAAAATAAAACAAAATAAAAGCTCTTTGTCACCTCTCCCCTGTGGGAAACAAACGTGGGATCCCCGCCACTGGAGCCTGCACAAAAGCTAGGGTGGACGTCGGGAGCTATGCTGGAGGTGAGACAATTGCTCCCCCAGGAAAGCCATCAGGCCCACGCAGGTGCAGGTGTGCTCTGTGAGATGCTCTCATCCTGGGTCTGCTGAGAAGGTTCACACGGAGACTCCTGGCGAGACTTGCCACGTCAGTGAGAGTGGACAGTGTATCTGCTTCCAGAATATTCTGTTATCATCATCCAAATAGATTCATCAGTGGGCTACCATCTGAGCAAGGCATCTCTACCCTGGCAAACTCCTAAGAAGGCAGAGCCTGTGTCTCTACAGTACCTCACATAGGGCACAGGTATATGTGAGGTGCTCAATACATGCTCAATGAACGGAAGTGGCTTTTTCCCACTCCAAAGCAGACATTCCTACAGGAACACACTCATCTGTCTGATGCGTCGTGGCAGCCTCCACCAGCCTCTCTCCACACTAATCCACCCTACATGGGGATCTGTTTTCCCAACCCCAGATACAATCAAAGCCCTTCCATGTTTATAAATTTCCCTGGATTTTCATTGTCCACAGAAAAAATTCAATTAAGAGTCTACGTCTTTTAAAAAGCCCCATAGAGCTATAGAATGACAGCACATAACAGAGGCCCAGAGATCATCTATTATATTTCCTGTATCTCCCCTGCCCTCAGCTAATTTTACAGAGTTCCGATAAGGAAAAAACGAATTAGCCAGGGATGCAGTGGGCCAGTGGTGGAGCCAGGACTAGAACCCAAGTCTCTGAGCACCCGGTCCAATGGTCCATCTTCTGCAAGCACTGCAGCACACACACGTGTAACTGCAAAGTCAGGGAGCAGCTTTCTGTGTGAAGGCTGCTGAATTCTCCCTTTACCCTGTCATACTAACCATTTTCGTGCAGTTTTGTCCCCTTTGGCCTCTGATCCATGGACTAGATAATTAATCAGGCTTTTGAATAATTAAAACTATTAAAAATGCCTTTGTACCTGCTAAAATTGCTCCAGTAATTACTGCCTTATCAAGAGACTGATTCCATAGACCGGAATGCTTTTCCAACAGATAGAAAGTATTAATATTTTCACTTGAGTCTTCATGGACTCAGAAGTTGAGGAAGGAGTGTTTGCTAATGTTAGCAAAGTCCCTTTGAAGATGAATAGCACCAGCTCTCAAATGCACCATCTCCAAAGAACCTCTTCTCTTTCAAAGAGATAGATACAGCGTATCCCATTCTTTGCTTTCAGAGCCTGTTGTAAAACGTGATCATTAGTTAAAATATCAGGTTGATTTATGGGCACCAGGTTCTGCACTTGGGCCTTTCTAAGCCTGGCTTCCATGTCCACTTTTCAATAAGTAAACTTTTGTGGGAGCAAAGTGAATGGCGCTGCTTGTTTTCCCCAGGTTATCGCCTGGTCCATCCTGACCCAGCCACGTCTGGTGTTCAGCCCTCAGACTTAACATTCTGTCCTGGGGGCTCTGCCACTTCTTTGTCATACCTATCAATGGATGGGTTTTTTGAAACTCAGTTCTAGGTGCCCCAGGCTAACAACTTCATGCTGGATTTAGAGTGCTTTACGAAAATCTGGTGCATACTCCTGGGAAGTACAATGCAATAGGTCGACTACAGGTTCTTCCAGGCAGATGGACTATTTCCTCAAACTGCCTACTCTTCTACTTTCTCCTCTGTGAGATGGGCATTGTAAGCATGCTTGCAGAGCTGGGAAAAATACTGAAAAAAGTCAGATACTGATATAGCATATGGTACGTGATCATGTGTGCTCAGGGACCTTCGGGGATTTCCCTCTAACCTCCTGCCGGCTGTAAGGGGATCACATTCTGTTGTGGGACTTGACCATGAAGATGGATGGTGTCTAGTTATGAGTTTTCTAAAGACAATCCTGAACACTGTCATTTAAATAAGAGATGGTTTATTACCAAAGACAGTTTTTGTGGTTGGAACACCAAATTCATCAGCTAAAGCTGAGGACCTATACTGCGGCTGATGATGTGGACTTCCCTAATCCCTTCCTTATTTGTCTCAACTACACAGTTGTCATGATATCTGCACCTTCCTTAACTGGTCTCCTTCCCCTCTTTCACTCTTACATTCTGTTATTTCTACTTAAATATTTCTTGAATCTCTCTCTTTCTCTTTGTCCCAACAACTAATGCCCTGGTCAATGCTCATCATCTCTCACCTGGCCCTCAGTGACAAATTGCGACAATGAAATAAAAGAAGTTTACTTTTGGTCTTGGATAAAGCATGTGTTTGGTGGGGACACATACTGGTGAAATGTGGTATTGCAACTCAGCTTTATTGGCATACAGTAGACATGCAGGAAAGAGGAGGAGCAGGAAAGCAGTGTTCTTGGAGCTGTCAGTGTAGGGACAGGGTAATTTAAAAACTTCTACAACAGTATAGGTTATGCTCTATTGTAATTGTTTGTCCTCTGTATGCCTTCTCATTAGAAAGTAAGCTCCTTAAAAAATGAGCGTGTCTATTTTCTTCATCAATTTATATCCAGTGCTTAGCCTGAAATTGGCACATGACAGATGTTCAAAAAATATTTGTTAAAAACATTTGTTGGGTGTGGGGCAGGTGGGAGGGGGGAGAAGGGGATGGGTGTATACATACATGGTGAGTGTGATGCATGCCGTCTGGGGGATGGACACACTTGAAGCTCTGCCTCGAGGGGGGAGGGGAAACAAGGGCAATGTATGTAACCTTAACGATTGTACCCCCATAATATTCTGAAATAAAAAAATATATTTGTTAAGATAAATATGTTTAAAGCTCTCAGTTGTAGGGATTCCACTGGAGATAAAGTTTGGTTGGCTGTGGGGCAGGGGCTAAACAATCCACAATTGATTCAGACCAGCTGAGGTAGGGTGGGTGATCCAGACAAACCCTAGTAGCCAACCACAGAATAAGTTACAGCATTCAGTGGTCAGTACAAGGAGGCCTGGCGGGAGGTGGCAATGCCCAACCAAAACTAGTGCTTGGGGCAGCGAACCATGCCTGGAATACCCGTGAAAGTAAGTCCTCTGTCTTGGAGGACTTGGCATTACAGGCACAGGACTAAATCAGGGGCTCAGACACAAGGGTGTGAGGGAGGATCTTATTTCTAGATCTAGGGAACAAGGTAAGAGCTAGTCACAGGGTCAAGACAAAGTGTTATCTTTAGAGCCAGAGTCAAAGCCTTCATGGGACCAGAAATTAGACTGATTTGATAGCAAGTTACCACTACTGCCCAACTAGTGCCACTTAAATCCTTCATGATCAAGGATAGGACTGATCACAGCACCTGGGGAAGGAACAATAATGCAGATATAATCAAGTAGGAGCAAATCGTTTTAGATGGGGGTGATATTCATGGGATTATATGAAGGAGACATTATTTTATAGTGGTTAAAAACACATGCACTGTCTTAGAATGGTAGTCATTGGTTCTGTTCTCCAATATTTTTAATTCTTTCCTTCTAAGCATCTGATAGGATTATATTCTCCTGCCATGTGGGAACTAGGTGTGACCACATGACTGCTTTGACCAATGAAACCCAAGCAAACACATTTAAAAGTCAAAGCACAAGTCCACAGCTTCCTCTTCTCCGGCCTGTGCAAATGAGGAAGCACCTATTGATTGGGAGTTATGATGCAGAGTCATGAACTGCTGCCTTGAAAAGTTGTGCAAAGTCATGGCAGACTTTACATGAGCAAGAAATAAATTTTTTCTTTTAACCCAACGGAAAAAAAAAGAACACACGCTCTCGAGTCAGACAAGCTAGAGGATAAATTCCAGCTCAACCAGCTCTGTGACTTTGGGCACATTAAATTGCCACTCTGAGTCTTGGTTTTCATATTTGAAATACGGGGACCAGAATATCTATCTCATAAACTTGTAAAGATAATATGCCAGAAACTGCTTTATACAGTGAGTGCCATATGATAAATGATCAATGAATGGTAGTTTTTATACAGCCATCATTATATTATGAAGCTGGGAAAATATGTTGACTAGTGTGAGGGACAGGAGGAAGGATGTCTTTGAGGTTAATGATGCCAAGAACATCAAGTAATATACAGTTTCTTCTTCTGTCCTCTACTAACATTTTTGGCTTTTGAGACTAGTGTCCAGCATTGTTCTGATGGGCAGCTGCCCTGCTGCAAAGCTCAGAAGAATCACTGCTCTGAGTACCTTTCTGGTAGCACCAGTCAGGATAGTTCAGTTTACACTGCTGTAACAAACAACCCCCAAATTGCAGTGGCTTAAAACGCAAAGGTTTATCTATTGTTCACATCACATGCCCGTTATGGATTGGCAGGAAGCTCTGTTCCATGTTTTCTCATTTTGGGACTGAGGCTGATGGAAGAACCGCTACCTAAAACATTGCCCATTGCTGTATCAAAAGGAAAGAGAGGAAGGCGTATTACTAACTGCTTGTAAAGCTTCCACCTGGAAGCAACGCGGATTGCTTCTGCTCTCATTTTGTTGGCCAAAGCAAGTCACCTGTTCACACCTAATTCTAAGGGGAGAGGGAAGTGTCATCCTACCATGTCTCTGGAAGGAGAATTAGAAATATCCAATGAGCAGGAATAATGACTACCCCACGCTCTAAACTTCCCAATTCAGTCGACTGAGAGTATGGTCCTCCTCTGATTTGGGGGTATCCATTGTTTTTTTTTTTTTTTTGCCTTCCCCTGATTCTCAGAACACACCTGGCCTCTCTCTCTGGCTGTAGGGATGGGCACCAGACTCAAGTTAGAAAAATCATAGCGTTTCATCACTCACCCACAGCCACTGGTTCAAGCGATGGACATGTGACCAGTCAGGATTCTTCACATTGGAGCTGGGCAACAAGTGTTCTGTTTTCTCTGAACATGGAGTTAGGAGGATATGAGAGTGCCCTCGGCCATGCTTTCTGCCACTTGGCGAGCAGTGCTGGGGGAACAAAGCTGATGAGTGGAGAGGAAGGAGGTAAAGGCGAGTCATCCTGCAGGCTGGCTGGCATCCAAGGCTGGCCACACCCACACCCTGCCCATCTGGGCTGGTGAAGGAAGGACCATGCCTTGCCTTTCCCTGCTCTGCTCTGCATGCAGAGAGATTGGTCTCAGGTGCCTGTATTTCCCCAGACTCCTGGTTCAGTTGGCTTCCCACGGTTTGGCCACTGGGAGGCGCTGCCTGTATGCTGAGGGGCAGGGGAAAAGGAGAAGCAAGGGAATTCCTTCCCTTATCTCTGCTTTGGGCAATTTCTCCAGCAGCAAAGATGTATCCTTCTTGGCCTCAGTTTCTCTTGGACACATCTGTGGAGGTTCCAGCTTCCATGCATTAATGCACTCCTGGGCTTCCAGCACCTTTGTCCTTCTGTCTTAGGACTGGTAGGAGCTTCTTGCACTCATGTGTTTCTGAGTTACTATTACTTCCTTTCTGGTCACTCATCTGTCTCAGCACCTGTAGCCAATTTCCTGCACTAAATCTCCCTCCTGAAGCAGTTTCTGTTTCCCAGGTTAGACCGCGACTGACAACTGCTGTTTGGGTAGGTAAGCCAGTGCATTTCCTCTTTGGCTTAAGTGAATTGGCTTAAGATGGGTTCCTGTGGCTTATAACCTACAGAGTCTGGACTATTGCAGTAGTCAATAGGAAAAATAGTAGCTATCAGCTCCTGAGCATTTGCTAGATGCCAGGCACTGTGCTCAGCACTTTGTTTTCATTATAGAATCTGCGAGGAAGGAATCATGAGGTCCTTTTTATACACGAGGAAGCAGAGACACAGACAGGCTAAGTAATTTTATCTCAAGCAGGTTTATTTTCTTTAAATAAAAATTCACTTAGAGCCAGCTGCTCCACTAAACAAGGAAGGGATTCCCGCAGGTATGTCGAGGCCCAGGGGTGGCAAGACAAGAAAGGAGGTGAGGGAGAACAAAGGGCAAAGTCCATATTTTGTGACATGGCCTGGAAGCTGAACATGCTTCTCCCAGGCAGGAGCATAATGAGTGAAGAGAGCTCCATGCAAATGAGCTACAGGCATCTCCAGTAGCTGTGATTCAAGTCAAGTTCTTGCCGCTAATTGCACCCACATTTTGCTAAAGGTAGTAAACAGAAATCATTCACGTGTCCTTAGAGACCGCGGCACCATTCAGTATTCATGGCAAATAGATCACTGAGCTTCATAAGAGAATCATTTTAAAACAAAGCTTGGTCAGCTGTTTAATAATTTACTGATAGTGACAGCAGGGAGAATGTCTAATAACCAGTGAGATTGGCTTTCAAATAGAAAATAAATTCATGTTAGAAGAGTAAGAGGAGGGGAAAAATGGGAGGGAAGCATGATTAGCAGTGAGGAAATTTTTAACATTTGTCAGTTGCCGATTCTTCTTTGAATCCTCCAGAATGGAGAAACCTGGTTATTAAGAGGCTACAAAATTCCATGCCTTTAATTTTAAAACATTCATGGGCCCTTCATGCTCTTCTCACAGGAAACATGAATTAAACAGAGATCTAGTCTCCTGAGGCAGGGGCTTTGGCCCCAACTGGGGACAGAGTGGCACCAACCTAGGTTAATCTGGGGACTTTGGGGGGGGGGGGCATGTGGTCTCTTATATCTCAGTTTCTCCTGCAGTGGGTAAGATCTAGAGGGCTGGGAAAACAGAGCCTCAAAGAAACAAAAATCAACCCAAACTACAACTGTACATTCTCCTGCTCTGGGGAGAACCTGGCCCAGAACTTATTACAGGGGATTTGGCTTCTGGGTAAACTGAACTGTATTTATTTTTGTTTACTGTCAAAGTCCTATTGGAATGCCTGGAAAATGAAAAGGGTTTTGAGAGGGACGGGCTCGAAGTTCCCTGCTGATTCTAATATTTGTGGCTCATGACTAGGAGACACAATGATGGTGATTTTAAAGGGTCCAGGAGCTGTAGAGAGAAAAACAAAACCTAAAACTCCTACGCATCCTGAATCACCAAACCTCCACGTGCCTCAGTTTCCTCACCTGTAAATGGGGAATCATAAGAGGATTGTAGGGTGGATAAGGCATAGAAGGCTTTTTAGCTGTGTATGTGGTTCAGTGTAAGCACCCAGAAAATGCCAATCCAAATGTTCCAGAGGCAGAAGCAAAACCAAAGTGAAAAATTCCCAAGGTTATCCATCTTTAAGCTTCAGGGGCAGACCGTGATGTGCAGCGTTTTGGGGTAAATGAACATCTCGGCACCCCTGCTCTTCAACCACCTTCTCCAGAGCGCAGGGCACACTTTGTCCTCAAACCAATGCCTAAATTTGCCACTCTGGAGACAGGCTTCCAGATAAGATAGATGATTTCTGTGTTCCCAGATGGTATTTTCTGTGGTTTTACATTCCATGTTTGTACCCTCAATTCTTCATGTTCATCTCAACAAACTTACTCTCATTCTGCCTTGAGTTATTAGCATTTTTTTTTTAGCTTGGAGAAATAATGATTTATCAACATTTTATTTGACGTGAGAATGGCTTGAATAAACGTGTGCAATCTGGCCTGTCGCACTCTCAGGAGTCCTCTGCCGTCATCCCAGCCCGGTTCCGTGATGGGGAGAAGGAGGTTTCTGGGGCTGAAGTTCACTGCTATCATTTTGAGTGGAATGTATTTCCAGGTAGTATAATAAAATATTTCCTTTTTTTTTTTTTTTTTGAGACAGAGTCTCGCTTTGTTGCCTAGGCTAGAGTGAGTGCCGTGGCGTCAGCCTAGCTCACAGCAACCTCAAACTCCTGGGCTCAAGCAATCCTCCTGCCTCAGCCTCAGGAGTAGCTGGGACTACAGGCATGTGCCACCATGCCCGGCTAAATTTTTTTCTATCTATATTAGTTGGCCAATTAGTTTCTTTCTATTTATAATAGAGACGGGGTCTCGCTCTTGCTCAGGCTCAGGCTGGTTTCGAACTCCTGACCTCAAGCAATCCACCCGCCTCGGCCTCCCAGAGAGCTAGGATTACAGGCGTGAGCCACCGCACCCGGCCATAAAATACTTCTTAAATAGATGCTGTTTTCTGAAACTTAAGGAACTAGTATTTATTCCACCGGTTAGCTATAGAGTAGCAGGCTGGTTGAAAACACACTTTGGTACAGAGGAAAGAGAGGTTGTGCAAAAATCGTGTGGTCTCTATGGGTTTGGGGTGTTGAAACGAGTGACAAGTGGAGAGGATGAGTATGTCGGTTAAGGGTGGACCCCTGGTACCTGGTTAAGTCTCAAGGTAGACCATTTATCAAAGGTGTTTATGAACATTCTGATTCCTAAGTGAGGTGGACAGATGTCACCAGATGGTTCCAGATCACAAGGAGAAAACATGCCTTCCCCACCCCATTCAGTCTTCGTGGGGCTGTCGGTTACGGCCGTCACCCTCAACACAGAGACCTAGGCCGGCCAATTATACTGACACCTCTTCCTCTTGCCCACTTCCCTGTGCAAATTGATTCTTTCAGGAAATGAAACGTGAACCTGATCACCCAATCGGCACCTTTGCTAGGTCTTCGTGGATAGGGTTTGGCAAAGTGTTGCAGAAGGTCTTGTTTTTTACTGAGGGTGCTGAGCTGTGAGAACTGTGTATGGAGCTTTCATTGTCCAATTTCTCTGACTTTCTACAGAGAGAAGCAGAGCTGAGATATGGAGAGGTAGAGAACAGAGATAGATAAATAGGTAGAGATAGAGGCTTGATGCCATCACTTGAGTACCTAGATCCAGCTTTGCCTGAAGGCGCTCATGAATTGCTCAGCTAAATAAGCCACTGGATCCCTCTTTTCATGTAAGCTTGTTTGAGATGGGTGTCTGTCATTTGTAAGAAAAAGAGTCTTGACTAAAATATAATGAGCGTATGTGTTCCAGGCCCATTACTTGTTCTCTAAGCCCTTATAGATGTCAGAGACACAAAAACCGGACAAGATGCAGACCTGGCCTCTGCAGGCTCCACCTTGTGCCTGGAGGTTCTCGACTTCCTGTGCCCCCTGTCCCTGCATCAGCCACTCACACACTTACATGTGCCTGAGAATCACCTGGGGTGCATGTTAGAAATGCAAATTCCTGAGCCTCAACCTCCAGAGATTCTGATTCAGCTCTGTGCATAATTACCAAACGCCCCCGTGGTTCTGGTGTGGGTGTGATGCACAGCCCCACATGGGGAAATGTGCCGGCCACTCACCCCACATACCCTCTGCAGTAACATCCCTCAGCTGCAGGAGGTAGGCAAGGGGGTAGGGTATCTTTAGGTATGTGTATTGGATAACTGGGGGGGGTACAGCTGTGTGTAGCTGCCTCCCTCCCCCCAAACTTTTTAGATGATTCATGTTTCACCCACCATGGGGTGGGGAGAACTCTCAATAATGAGTCTTTGCAATAGAAAAGCCTGGGGAGATTTAACAAATACTGTTGCTTGGGTCCTACTAGAATGAATCAGTGGCCCCCGGTATTCTAACCAGCAGGAGGGGTGAGAACCACTGCAGCAGAAACCCAGGAACCATGGGGCCCTGCCCCTCCCCACCATGAAGGCCCTGTTGCCGGCCTGAGATTTCTTTGCACAGCACTGAAGGGATGGACTGTAGTGGGGAGAATTCTGTCCCCATCAGGGCATGGTGTTGATGTGGCAGGTGGAAGATTTGTAGGTACTTATCAAAATGTAATAATAAGACAACAGATCAATGAAAATAAAATAACAAGTACAAAAATAAAAAGTAATAAACATAAATATATAATATGGATAAGCGAGGGTTATGGGGGGAAATATCATGAAAGCATCTTAAGAATCCAGGATTCTGATTAAGCCAATTCTATGAACCTGAGGTCTGAAGAACGTTTTGAAATGTTCTTTAAAAAATGAGGCATTCTTCCTGTATCATTTCTGCTTCAAACCTCTTGGTGCCCTTTCTTTCTTGGAGGTTCGTTGTCTGTTGTTCCTGGGACTTGGGCCCCACCTGGAGGAGGCTGGGCACTGTGGGCAGACAGGCCACTAAAGCACTGGGGCGTGGCTCCTCTCTGCCACGGACAGCCCTGTTACTGCTCTGCCCTGTTACCAACCAGAGCACAGCCCTTGCTGCTCCTGCCTTGGCTGGACAGAGGCACCCAGGCATGTCTGACCTTTCAGGAAACTCCCTTGGCAGTCCGGTAAAAAGGACAAATGTCCAGGCCCTCCCCTGGAGCCTTGGGTTCATCAGTCTGGGGTGAGTGAGTTATTAACAACAGCTCCTGGTGGTTCCTAGGACCAGGGACAGTTGGGAAACATCACCCTGATGCACCCCGTCCTGCACACCTGAGAGGCTTTGCTCAGGTGCTTCCTGATGAGTTGGCCTCCCTGTAGATCTTGACAGATGGGTCACTGTCCCTCCTGCTTGAAAATAGCTCATCCTGAATGTACATGGCCCTGGCAAGCAGCTTTGGTCCTAGTCTTCACCAACATGTATTGAGTGCTTGCTGTGTGCCAGGCTGGGGTTTGGCTTTGGGGACATGAGGGTGTGTGAGACACAGTCCTGGTGCCCTCAGATGCCGCCACCCTTGTGGCACATGCAGATGGGCAAATGGTAGTAATGGAAATGGAGCTGATTCTGCATTGAGCCCACTATGTCCAGCCATGAACACTGTCCAAAGTTGAGCCTGGAAGGATAAGGATTTGGATGCCTATAAGGATAAGAAGACAAAGATTTTGAACTTGGCATTCTGGAGAAGGGGAACTACACAAAGGCCAAGAAGGAGGTAATGGACAGTTGTCCTGTGTATGTAAACAGAGTGTGGGGGGTGGAACCAGAGCACACAGAGCCGCTGCACTTAGCTCTCAGCCTGTTGGGCACGTCTTCACCTCTCTGAACGTGCAGATTCTGTCAGATCTCTGAGCATTTGCCTAGGCTGTTCCAGCCACCTGGAATGCCCTTCCTCTCTATCTGGTGAGAACTTCCCTGTGGGAGGAGCCTAAGGTGAATTAAGGAGGGGAAAGCTTCAAAAGCTAGCCTGGGCACAGCCAGCAGAAGGCCTTTTTGGCCATGGTGAGGATGGTGGACTTTATAGTGAGGGTGCTGGAGCCTTGGTGAAAGGTTTTAGGCTGTAAGAGACAGGTTGTGGAATGTCTTCCTGAGCAACCACTCTGGCTGCTGTGCATGGGACGGGGTTGGAAGGGATCAGACTGTAGGCAGTAAGGAGCAGAGTTGGAGCTAAGGTTGCTGCAGTGGGATGGGGAGAAACAACAGGTTCACTCCACCTCATAGTGATGAGTCTATCCCTTCCTGGAACCTTCTGGAATCTGTGTTTGGAATCAGGGACTAGGAGGAGGGCTGAAAGTCTTGCAGGGACCTCAGTGCTCTGAAAGGGCACGTGTCCAACTCTAGGGCACCAGGGTGCTGCAAGAATGGTGCTTTTCTCCTGCTTTTAATCAGAGAAGCCACTTTGCTGGAAGCAAGAAGCAAAGGCTGGGGCCATATCTCAATCATTTTTGATCCCCATTATTCAAACCCTGCCACTACCCCGTCCTCAGTGTGCTGGCCTGACTGCTGTGTGTCAGCTAAGTAGCTCCTTGTGGATAAGCTCACTTTATCTAGACACCCCCATTGCCCAGCACAAGGTCAGTGCAAGTTAGAAGTGTAAACATCCATGGTGGGTGCTTGCCACATATCACGTAGTCTTTTTTTTTTTTTTTTTAAATTACAAGAAACAGCTGTTTGGCAGATTCCACCTGGGTAAGATGCGGTGCTAGCAGTAAATCCAGGGCATCCCAGACACTGAGGTCTACTTGCCAACAGTCTGGGCCACGTGCTGGCATTTTGGTCCAAGGAGGAAGCAGCTGGCCATCCATGCTGTGCTGTTGTCCAGGTGTCTGTGACGGCTGGCTGAGAGTCAAGACTGGATGGTGATTCCAAGACTTGGAAGTAGGAAGAAAGCAGAGGCAATGACCTCTTGAGTGGGCAGGTCCTGTTCTAGGGGGTGCACACATCCATTAACTCATTTAATTCTCGCTAAGCTCAGTGAGGTGGGAATAATCACGCTGTTTCACAGATGGGGAACAGATTTGGAGGGAGAAAGTGACTGGTTTGCGGTCCCTTGGATGGTAGATGAAGGCGTGGGGAATGTGGGCAGGTGCCAGGCCTTCCTGGAAGAGGGACATCACCAAAATGCAGTGTGGCTGAGAAGAGGAACCAGGTGTTGTGTACCTGACACAGGCAGGTTTTTAGGAATCGAGCTGTTTACCTGGAGCACACCCAACATCTACACGGAGATCACCTGGAAGCGTGTCCAGGCTCTTTCTTCCCCAGAGAGAAGATCCAGCTTAGAAAGGAGGAAATTATAGATTGGTGGGGTCATCGCAGCATAAGGGAAATCTTTCTAACCACGAGGGCCTCAAACTGGAAACGGACCCCTTTGCAAAGTCCTGTTTTAGGACAGAGCAATGTCATTGGATAATGCACGCTCTTACAGAACAAAGTGGTCGGATCATGAGGTTAAACTTGAAAAATACTTATGATTTCTAAGTTTCGTTTGCATTAGTTATATTTGCGTGTCTTGACAGACAGCATCACTGTGTATTAATATTCTTGCCATCAAAACATCACTCGGGCCAGAACTCCTGGCTCTGAAAGCATCTGTGGTGTGTGCACAGTCACTCTGCTAATAGAAAGGTTAACTTGTATTTTTGAATTATTGATGGTTGCTTGTTACTAATTTCTTTTTCCTCAGAAAGGAGGAAATTATTAATGAAGAGATCATTGCCAATGTGTCTGACATCTATTAATGGTTTCATCTTGCAACCAGATTAAAAGAGACAGCTGGTCCATGAATTTATGTGTGGAGGCAGCTCCAAATGTGCTGACAACTCGGTAGGAGGGCGGGGCTGGTCGGCAGTGGGACCCGAGCAGCGACACAGGCTGGGGTGGGGGCCTCTCCGGTTGGCATTGCCTACTGGGATGGGATGTCAAAGGCTTTGCTGCAGAGGGAATAGGCAGCGGATGGGCTATCACTCTCTGGCATCTTTCCAAGCTCTTCCGCTACCCACGGAGCCTATTAGCACCCTTACTGTGCCAGTCACTGGTTGGCATTTCCTCCATGGGTGTTTTAGAACCACGGTTTCAACTCGAACATGCATCAGAACCACCTGGAAGGCTGGCTGAAACCATAGATTCCTGGGCTTCACCCCCAGCATTTCTGATTCAACAGGTGTGGCGTGGGACCTGAGAATTTGGCATTTCTAACATGTTACCAGGTGAGGCTGATGCTATTGATCCAAGGACCATACTTTGAGAACCAGTTTTAGATCTACAACCGTCAAATTGTGCTGTAGGACTTTTTCTAAAGAAGGAGTTGGCAAACTTTTTCTGGACAGCACAAAACAGTAAATATTTTCAGCTTTATGGGCCAGACGGTCTCTGTTACAATTGCTCAACTCTGCTGCTGCAGGTTGACAAGAACAGCCATAGGCAATATGCGAACAAATAAACGGGTTTTTGTTCTAATAAAACTTTATTTATAAAAACAGGCAGGTGCCAAAATTTGGCCCCTGGGCTATAGTTTGCTGATCTCTGTACTAGAGCAGCAATTAATAGACTAATAGGCAGTATGCAAACAAATAAGCATGGCTGTGGCACAATAAAATTTTATTTATAAAAACAGGCCAGATTTGGCAGAGGTTTGCTGACCTGTGCTCTAGAGCAGCACTAGAAGAATTTTCTGTGATGACAGAAATGTTCTGCATCTGTGCTGTCCGATATGGCAGTCACTAGCCCTATGTGGCCACAGAGCAGTTGAAATGTGGTTAGTGCGGCTAAGGACTGAAATTCTAAATTACAAGTTCAATGGCTAGTGGCTACCAATGCCACAGCAGGAAGATAGAAGGGACCAGCATGTGAAGTGACCCTTCCCACCTCCCTACACAGGGTCTTTGCCCTCCTTGAGCCTTAGTTTCCTTACGTTTAAGACAGGGCTCAAACACTAGCTATATCACCTGGCTTTCCTTGTGGGCACCTGGCCAGAGGTGTTTTCCCCCTGGTGCTGTGTTCCCTGCTGGAGGACTGACCACCGTGCTGTGGGCATGGCAGGGCTGGGGAGGTGGAGGCCAGCCCTGGGGCCCTCACCCTCTTTTCTTTGCCCAGTCTTCCCCACCAGACTGTAGACTTTGTGAGGGCAAAGACCATGTCGATTGTTTCTGCTGCAAACGCACAGCCCGGAGATCCCTGGTACAGGCCAAGGAAGCTGGCACACCTGTTGCAGGGGTGCCCAAAGTTTCAGGTTTCCCCTAAAGCTGCACTTGGACAAAGAGATCTGCAGCTAAAATGTCTGGACACTCCTGTTGTGGTCCCTGCTAGAGCTGAAAGGGAAGCCACTCTGCAGACACAGAAACTGAGGCCCAGAGGGGTCTTGCAAAAGGTTTTATGGGATTAAGGACAGAGTGAGCCTGAGGACCAAGCCTGCTGGCTGAGAAAAACTGAAAGAGGCTGTGGGGTGACGTGCCAGCTATCACAGAGCTCACCCCAGGCTCTGGGTTCCTGCCTTCAGCACCGATGCTGGCCCTGGTCCCGAGCAGGGGCAATCACGTGGCAAGGTCCCAGCTCCTCAGGCCGACAGGGCACCTCCTTTCTGGTCACCTGTGCTCTTGGTGTAGGAAGGTAGAAGATAATGAGGTAGCACTCCATGAATTCCCTCCCCTGAGAAGCCAGTTTGAAGGGGGCTTTGCACGAGGCACCTCTGGCCCTGTGCCAGCCCTCTCCCTCCATCTCCCAAACCCTCCTCCCAGCAGCCCTGTGTTAAGTGCCCAGGTGCCCTTTGGGAACTCAGTGTTGGAGAACAGACCAATGAGGAGACAAACAACATCCCACAGTGTGAAAAGCATCGCCATAACACGGGGAGCCTTGGCCACATGCCCTGGGCAGGAAAAGCTTGCTGGCCAAAGTTCCAAAGAGAAGCCTTGAGGACCAGTGTGAGTTTCCCGGGGGTTCGATGCAGTACATGCTTTCCAGGCAGAGGAACGGCAGGTGCAAAAGCCAGGCGCTGTGACGGATGCCAGAGCGCCGCCAGGCAGCAGGTGGCAGCAGTGCTCCTGGAAGATAGAGGGGGCAGTTTCCAGGCCTAGAGGGAGGCTCAGAAAGCAAGGCAGGTTCAAGGCCATGCACCTGGCCAGGTAAGACCTGAGGCTGGGATTAGGTCCCGCGCCACCAGCTCGGTTACCACTGAAATGGGGCTGTTTCTTGGGGCCACGTGAGCCCCATTCGGACCTGGGAGCTCCGCCTGTGAGATACAGCATGCCTAGAGCGTGGGCGCAGAAGGGTGAGGGAGGGCGTGTGTGCAAAGACGCTATGAGAACTGCTATTTTATACTTCTCCAGAAGGCTTCAGAGAGGCAATGAACTGGCAGGAGCCCAAGGGAGCCAGGACGAGTTACAAGTGTAACACCGAGCTCCTTAGTGGCTTGGAAGTCTCCTGTCTGCCTCGGGCAATCCCTGGGAGCAGCCATGACTGGGGTCACAGGTGGTGGGTGGGCTTGGGTCAGGCCTCTCCTTGGAGGCTCCCCAACGACTCACCTGCCCGAGACAGGGCTAGAGTGAGTGTCTGACGGAGCAAGTAGCTGGCAGCTCGGCTCTGAGCAGAAGGGATCCTCCCCTCCAGGTGTCCCCAAGGCCCCTCATCACTGTGTCCCCAGAGAATAGCACAGAGTAAGGCACACCATACATGTTTGTAGAATTGTTAAGAATCTCCCAGGCAGCTTGTAAAAGGTCTGACTCCCAAGCCTCCCCCCACCCCGCTGTTCCCCGGGACCTGTGGAATCCCACTCTCCCCAGGCAGGGGTCTAGGCAGCAGGGCTTGGAGAAACTCCCTGGTAGCTCTTTGACCAGGCAAGTGTGGGAGGCACTGGTTGGTCGAACAGGCTAGTTCAAGTGCTTCACCTTTTGAAAGTGGGGGTGGTGGCGAGGAGTCCAGAGAAGGAAGAATTTGCCTGGGATTTCAAGTATGGGGTGGGGGGATTGATTGGGCCTCCTCTCAAGGGACCTGCTCCTCTCCACCCAGTGGGAACTGGGGAATGGGAGAGGGCCCTGGTTCTTGCTGCAGCAAGTCCAACCCAGAGCCTGGGGTCCCCTCTTTGGGGACCCTGGCAATGCCTGACTTTCACATGACTCTGTCCAACCCAATCCCTGGAACCCCAGCAAGCACTGGGGAGGGGCTGTGCTGACACAGTAGAAGGAGTCTGGCCAGGTAGCAAAGTGTTCACAAAGTGTGAATCCTTTGAATATCTCCTGGCCTCGGTGTCTCCGCCCCCTGCTTTTACATCCCAGACCCCCACCCAAGACCAGGGTGGTGCCCAGTCTCTCCCATGGAGTCCCTGCTCCCAGGATAGCAGAGAGACCCGCCTGTGGGCTGGGGCTCTGATCTATGGTCTTAAGCTTTCAGCCCCAACCAGGTCTTTGTTCAGACCGGCAAGAAAAAGGAAAAGGCTACGTGGTCTGTCTCCAGAGAAAAGGAAGGGGAAGGCGGCCAGAGGAAGGGGGGGGGTACCTCATGCTCCGTCTGTGCCCCTTCCTGTCTGTGCCCCCTTCCCGTGTGGTGGTGGGGACAGGGAGAGATGTGGGT
Source organism: Microcebus murinus (assembly GCF_040939455.1). Taxonomy (NCBI): domain Eukaryota; kingdom Metazoa; phylum Chordata; class Mammalia; order Primates; family Cheirogaleidae; genus Microcebus; species Microcebus murinus. The sequence goes on along the minus strand of NC_134119.1, from coordinate 39,125,787 downwards.
GAACAAGGGGGACTGGGTGGGGGATGGGGCGGGTGAATGCAGCGGTCAGCCATGCCCCCAGAAGAGTGTGTGTGTGTGTGTGTGTGTGTGTATGTGTGTGCGTACTCTTAGATGAATTCTAATCTCAGCGTATGCCCGAGACCCTGGCCAGCAGCCGCCTGCCCCAGCTTTGGGCAGATGCTCCCCACCCTTTGCAATTCACCTGGCCCCCTTTCCAGAGTTGAGACGGCTGCTCTCTCCCTCCCTCTCCCCTCACCTTCCCCCCAGTTACCCGTTCCCCACCCCGAGTTCAAACGGCTGCTCCCTCTCTCCCTCCTCCCCCCACCGCCCCCGTACCTGCGCCCCTGCAGGGCAGAGGATGCTTGGCTGCGTGGCGCGGTGCGGGGCGAAGAGGCGAGGACCCTGGCGGCGGTGCGGGTGCGGGTGCGGGTGCGGGGGTGATGTGCATAGGCGCGTGACTGCGCGAGCGGCCGGAACCGGCCAGCCCCGGAGAGGGTGCGCGGGGGAGCCCGCGTGTGCCAGCCGCGGGCGTGTGCCAGGCGCGGGCGTGCGCGCGAGGGTGTGTGCACGGCCGAGGCGGAGCGCCCGGGCGGGCGGCGGCGGCAGCGGCGGCGGCGGCGGCGGCGTTAGGACTCGGGGGACACCGCCCCCCGCCCCCCGCGTCCCGCCCCCGCCCAGCCTCCCGCCTCAGTTCGCGCCGCGCCTCGACTCGGAGCGCAGCGGCGCCGGCTCCGGGAGCCCGCGCGGAGCCAGCCGGGGCGCCCAGCGGCGCGCACAGCCAGCGGCCGCGCCGGCGATGCGGGGCTGCCCCGCGCCCGCCTCAGTCCCGGCCCCGGCCCCCGCGGGAAGGGGCTGAGCCGCCCGCCGCCGCCCGGATGGCGCGCCTCGCCGCGCTCGCCCTCAGCCTGCTCCTGCGGCTGCCGCTGCCGCCGCTGCCCGGCGCCCGGGCGCAGAGCGCCGCAGGTGAGTGCCCGCCGGCTCCCCGGGCTCCCCGCTCGCTCCCGGTGCGCTCCGGCCCTCCGCGGGGCCTTCTGAGGAGAAAGTTGTGCGGGTTCGCGGGGGCGGGCGCGGGTTCCGAGGGCCGGAGCCCGGTCTCAGCCTCCACACGCGGGAAGCCGCGTCCAGGCGCGCCCGGCCACCGTGCCCGGCCCCGCGCGCCCCTCAGCGGCCCGCGTTCGGCGAAGTTCCCGCTTCACTTTCCTGCCGGCCCCGGGGCTGGAGTAACTTTCCGCTGTTGTTGCGAATATTTCCACTTGCTGCCTCCCACTTGTCGGAATCTGTCACTTGAGTGTTCGGGGCGGCGAGACGCGCGGCGTCGACGCCCAGGGTGGAGCGTTCTCCCCGGCAGCTCCTCGGGCGGCGCGCGCCCGGAGTGGGGAGCACCGGTCCCCAGCAGGCCCAGCGGCCGGGGCGGCGGCTCCTCCTCACAGACGGAGGGAGGAGGCCCGAGACTAGCCGTGAGCGCCCCGCGCCCCTCGGCACGCCGTGGAAGGCTCCGCGGGGATGTTGGTGTCCGCGACGGAGGCGTCAGTGCCACCCCCCTTGCCCTGTATCCGGAGTAACCGGGCGCCTGTGTCGAGCGAGGCCCTTCCGCCGGAGTGGCTTTGACCCGTGAGCGTGTCTGCTCCTGAAAAGTTTGGGGGCTCATGTTTGGGTTCGACCACAGGAAGGAGGGCCGCGGAGGTGGTTCCCCAAAGTGGGGGTTTGCCCTGGCGCGCACCTAACCGTGCGTTGGCCTGTGCCAGGGAGCAACGCGGCCCGGGTACCACACGTTGCCCTGCGCCCCTCCTCCTGGGCGGACAGCTTGCAGCCGGCCCTGAGCCCCCAAAGAGCAGGCAGGGGAGGGAGGAGGGAAGGGAGGTGCACTTCCAAGTTCAGAATCACCTTGAAGTTTCTTAGCACGGGGCAGCTTTGGTGGAGCCACAGCAAGCTGAGGTTGCTGGGATCCCGGGGCCAGGCAGAGAGGAGCAAGCGGGGCTTAGGAATAGGTTCGTTTTGGGTTGCGAAGTAGCCACAGCGTCCGTGTATTGTCTGCCGGAAGAAGGAGAGGGAAACGGAACGAACCTGTGCGGAGCGCAGCGCCTTCCAGCAAAGCTGCTTCTGAGGTGCAGAAGCGCCGGAGGGACGTTCCGTTGGAAATGCATTTAGCGTCTCCCGTGCTCGGGACGAAAATGGAAACTGAGTACGGGACTTTGCGAAGGGACGGCCTGCTTCCCCGGCTGGGAAGTTGGGCGGCGGAGGCACTCTTGTTGAGGTGTGTGAAGCTGAAAGGTTGGATTAGCAAGTGAGAGAAGAGGAGCAGCCGCCGGCACCGTTCCGGAGCTGGTGCGCGGTTCCGGCTTCCCTTGTTTTGGGATCTGTATTGGGTGTGCGAGGGAGGGCGGCAGCGAGGATGCTCACGGGTCAGCCCCGGGGACGCGGGCATGCGTCGCCACCCAGATTTTATGGCCTCTAAGGCTTGGCCGGCCGGCCACACGCTAATATAGTACTCACGTTCCCGCGGCAAACACAGGAGCAAAAATACCCCATCGCGGGTCTGAGGCCGTCCTTGGGCAGCAGGCGGTAAAACCCGTGCCGGCTCGGGAAGCTGTCCAGTGCGGAACGCGCGCCCCTTCCAGATGCTCCCGCCAGGTGGCGCCCGCCCACAACGATTAAAATGCAAATCTGCTTGCTTTCACATCAGGAATAGAACTTCTTTTCAATTTTTAAATGAGTAATATGTTTATTCAGCAGCCTTTTGTTAAAACATTTAAAGAAGTGTGAGGAGCAAGCACCTTTTCTTTGTTTGCTCTTTGGAACACATGGGAAAGAGAAGCCGATCCTGGGAGTACAGTTTGGGAAGAAATCCATCTACAGTTAAGGCACCGTGTGTTTCTTTTGGTTGTACCTGAGCCCGGTGGCTTTTGTAAACCTACTACAGCGTATATTTAGAAAGTGGCTGCGTTTGTTCCAGGGGCTCCTTAAATGAGTGGGATTAGCTTGTGCTGGAGATTTGGTGCATTCTAAGCTTCTCTTAGAAATGGGGATTTTCTGTCCATATCCATCCTTCCCTCTCTGGTTTAATGCTAACTAGACCATTTAAATTAGATTATTTTTTCCTCATGAACATCTGTATTTGTAGAAGCAGGAATACTGCAGATGTTGACTTTTAAAAATGGCCTTATCTTTTAATTTTATTCCTAAATGCAGAAGCTATTGGAATCCAAATCTAGTGTAACTATAACTATATAGCTTGATTTCCTCTAAAATATTTTATTTAAAACTTTTGGCAAGTTTGGATAAATACATTTGAAAACTAAGCGGTGGGTTTCCCCTATTCTTTTGGTCTGAAAAATTCCCGGGCTTGAGGAGAATTTCAATTTGTAAGCTTACCTCTACAGTGTAGTTGGGGCAACATGTTTTCCCCTAACATGTTAATCATGGGATCCAAGAGTCGGGGGTGGAAGCTTGTCATCAAAAGGCAATTTCCTTTTTTCTTATTCTAAGATGTGTTTCTTGAGCCATGACAATTTTTATAAGGAATGGTAGTAAAAAGGAATTTAAAAACAGCCTGTTAACAGTGTGGCAAAACATGATTTGGGATAGGGCAAGAGGAAGGCAGTGAAACGGAGAAGGGGATAATGAGTCCATTTACTAGGGGGTTTCAGACTCCATATATTGACAGCAAAAATGGATCTTATAGGGGACTGACTTCAGCTTGCAATTGTTAGCAATGTAGTCATTTAACTCGATAATCATTGCTCTGTACCTCTGGGGAACTGTTAGCAGTACAGTCGAATTTTACTTTCTGTCATGGATTGCTTGATTTGTTTCCTAATAAAAGAACAATTAATGTGCAAACCTGGCTTGGATTCTGTTCTAACAACAATTGCAAACGCATAGTAAAGGCAGACCATCTTCTTGGGTTACAACCTACTGTCTTTCTACTCTACTCAGTTTCTTCTTGCTTGTGCTCGGCACAGCTCCTGTAGACTCCAGGCTGCCAGCTGCGAGTGTCCCCTGTGGTAGTGTAACTGTCACCTTTCAGAGCCATGATCAGAGGACAGTACAGCATCGTTCTTTCAGGCACGGGATACTCCCATGACTCCCTGACAGCGTGTTGCTGTGGAAACGGGAGCAATGCTGTGTAGGCGGTGGTCCTTGATAAATATTTATTGATGATGATGAAGAGATGGTGGAATCTTGTGGCAGCCATGGTGAGGGACAGGGGAATTTAACTCAGGAGGCAGCCTGGCTTACTTAAAAGAGTATGAGCTTTGGAGACTGAAGTCTTCAGTCTGAAGCCTGCCTCTGCTGCTAGCTACCCCAGCTTGGGCAAATTACCTACCTTCTTGGATCCTCAGCTTCTCCTATGTAAAATGAGGATAATTACAGCTAACTCACTAGGTTTTTTGAAGGTTAAATAAGATGATGTGTGCACAGTGAATGGAAAACTGCCTGGGGCATAGTAGGCACTTTGTCCGAAAGGGGAGGCTTGTCCGTTAGTTACCTTGGCACTGGTGTATGTACACAAGGCCAAGGTGGGGGGCATCGGTATTAAGCTAAGCCATGGACTGGCAATGAGATGGCTGGCTTTTGGTGATGATTTTTAGTCTTCTCTCTGGGGGTTTGATTCTCTGCAACTGCTTTTAGAAACAGATTTCATATGAAATTTTCTAACAGATGACATTAGTAAATTTGGCTATTCAGGGGTTGAGGTAGGGAATGTCTCCTTCTAAGCACATTTTACCTTCTGACTTATAACTAATTAAAAAAAACACATATGGTTACCTATTATAACAGGACAGTGTTCGGGTATATCTTCTTTCCTTCCCTACCCTAACTCTCCCCCAGGCTTGTACAGTCTTCCCTGCCTTTGGGCTGTGTCTGCTATTCCTCCCTAACCTAGATCAAGTATGTGGCACTCTGGGGCAGTGGGGGAAACGTGCTTTGTGCACTTGGTGAACAGAGACAGAGTGAGAAAACAGAGGGTTGTGGTATTCCAACAACGAAATAAAAAAGCTATGAGATTATTGAAAGCAAACCATGTCCGACAAGTATAATAGCATTTGTAAACGCATTACAGCATTGGGCCCATTAGAAAGCAGTTGGAGTGTCTCGTGAAATCTTATAAAATGGACTCAGATTGTTTTGGAGGAGAAGAAAGCCACGGATTGTTAATAGATGCAGCCAAAGAGACGGTGGTGACCAGTGTCCAGGTGAGGCTGGTTGAGGTCATGGAGTTAAGCATTTGATGTGGTCTTGCTGGGTACTTTCATCCGCCTTCGAGGGGGGGAAATGAGCCTGATAATGCCATTTATTTCTTATCTATTGGTAAGAGCCTCAGGTACTAAATAGGATGCAGAGGGACCCAATGAGGATTCTAAACATAGATTCCACAGGGAGCTACCAGAAGTCAACCGTGAAAAAGGGAATTGATGTGTCAGTAAAGCAGAATGGTGAAAAAGTGAGGTGGCAGTGAGAAATGGTGGTCATTAGTGCCTGCTCTATCCCCAGACGTAAGCATTATTTCAGTTGCCCCGTCCTCGGTGTGTCTGCAGGGAAGGGCTGTTCAGGAGCCCCACCGGGTCTGCCGTCAGACTGTTGAGTTGGTACGTTGAAGTGGGCCCGCCGTGTTGCAGGCTTGATTTTTTTCACACCGAAGTCAGGCTGCTGAAGTACGTCTGACACACAGACACACCCACCGGTGCACGAGTGGAATAGATGCAAAGTCTTTCACATTTCTTGAACGTCCAGCTTAACATTTTTATTTGATGCCGGAGGGCATAAAAAAAATGGTGAAACCACTTTGGTAAACAGTGTGGCAGTTTTTTTTTTTAAAAAAAGTTAAACATACAGTTGCCATAAAATCCAGCAATTCCCCTTCTAGGAATCTCCCCAACAGAAATGAAAACATATGTCCACAGAAAGACAGGAGCATGAATTTTCATAGCGGCATTATTCATAGTAGCCAAAACCTTGAAAACAATCCCGATGTCTATCAACCGGTGACTCCATCTAACGGAATACTACCAGGAATAAAAAAGGAGTGGTATATACAACACGGGTGAACCTCGAAAACATTATGCTGAGCGAAAGAAGCTGGATGCAAAAGATAATGTAGGAGAAACCCACAAGAGACAAATCTGTAGAGACAGAAAGCAGATTAACAGCTTCCTGGGGCTGGGTATGGGAGCAGGGGTTTATAGGAAGCAGGCATGAGAGAACATTTTGGGGTGATGGAAAGACTTGAAAACTGGAAGGTGGTGATGTTTGTGTAACCCTATAATTTACTTACTATGGGTCAAATTTTATGAAATAAAGTGGTAAAAAAATTTTATTTGACCATGGGCCCTCATGTAGTTAGACTTAAGTGTAAATCCCAGCTCCCCAATGTACTTGTGATATGACCATGACAAGTTACTTTATTGTTCTGAACCTTTACTGCTGCATCTGTGAAGTGGGAATATGATGCTTCGGTGCTGCAAGAACTGGAGATAATTTCTGCACATCGTCCAGCTTGGTCTCTGGCACAAAACAGACACACAGGACATGGCAATACAATTATTTATCTTTTGCCAGTTTCCAGAATAGTTTGTTGTATTAGCTTATTTGCAAGGCATTAGTGCCCCCAAGCACTTTTTAGGCTCTTTAGACTGAATTAAATCTGCAAACTGGCGTTTTTCTCCCTTTCATCAATTTGGCAAAAATTAAAAAGTTTCAGACCATGAAGTCTTGACAAGGATCTGAGCAACTACGTGGCTTTGTTCGCTGTGGAGTAGTGAAAATTGAAACAGCCTTTTTGAGCGCTCATTTGGCAATGTCTCTTAAAAATGAAGACATGAATAACTTGTACCTTTTAGTGTTTTAGTAGGGTACGGATTGGCGGTCACACGGGGGAGATGAGAAGAGACCATTGGTTTCCTTTCTCGTTAAGCCAAAGGTGTAGAAATTTAACACGAGAGTAGAAGCTCCCTGGGTCAGGAGCAGATGCAGCCTGTGTTGGCCCCTTGGTTTCCCGTCATGGTGAACAGCTGCCAGAGGTGCGGAGACAGCTGGGCACTGGCCTTGCCGCTGCCTTTGCAGGCGGCTTCCATCAACGCTCAGGAGGAACTTCGCGCTGACAGTCCGTGTGCTGCTCTTGCAGAGATGCTCACAGACCTTGCACTTACTCGGCATCATGCAGCTCATCCACGTCCGTGGGAGGAAGCAGTGCTGCCGCCCACGTGTCCCTCAGTCACGTCCCCAGCTTCCCACTCTCCAGGCCCCTGGACACTTGTTTCCTCTCAGACCACCCCTCACTGTGCTCTGCTTCCTTTTGATCTCAGTGGTTCTGGGACCAGTCGTGAGATCACAAACCTGTTTCTCTTGATCCCTCCCTACCTCATGCTGGGTGGTTATGTCTTCATCCTTTAAGGATCATGCATTTGTCTCTTTGTGGCAGCATGAATGAATGGATTCCCACCAGCAAGCAGGACTTTTTAAAAGCTTGCTCAAGCTTAACCTTGGTTCATCATTATGTCCTAGTGGCCTTGGGTGGTCTTGATGTCCCCTGATTAGCTATAATTATGATTTTTCCTTTGGTGCTCAAATAGTCACAGTTTGGTCAGTGGGATCTCTTTCAGACCCCCCCTTTTTTTTTTACCACCTCCAGATATCTTTGAGCAAGTTATTATTTTTTCTGTGACAACAAAGATCTTCAGGCTCACTTTTAGTTTTTTCTGCCCCAAACATTAAGGAGCCTTGGTCCCTTTCTTTGGGGGACACCAGAATCTGGATGCACATTTGTGGTGTTTTGTTTGAACACTGGCATAAAGTAGGGCGAAACAGGAACTACTGGTAATGTTAGGGATAGAAAAGAAAGATATTTTAAACAGCATGCGTTTACGATCATTTATCTCTTTGATTTTTAAAAGATGGTCTGAGCATGAGAATTTATTAATCTAATTAAAAATAGTTTTGTCACATTGTCACACCATATATTTAAATTGGCATAGCCTATAAATTGATGCCACCATGGCTTTTTTCTAAAGCATCTCGGCATGGCCCCTAAGTGCATGGGTCCAGGGACAGTCAGTGTTTCTTGGGCAACAATTTTCTGGAAAGAAAAAAACAATCCCCGTCTCACTCTAAGGAAACTCAGTTCATTGCCTGTAGCTGTTTAACAAGTTACTCCCTCAAACTTAGTGGCTTTATTATCTCACCATTTCTTTGGGTCAGGAATCTGGTGGGGCCGAGCTGGGTCCTCTGACATGGTGCCCCTCACGGGCTGCAGTCCAGGTGTCAGCCAGGGATGCCATGGACTCAGCTCCGATGGGGAAGGCTCTGCTCTCAAGCTCACTCGTGGGGCTGTTGGCAGGATACAGTTACTCACAAGCTCTTGACTTGGGGGCCTACACCTTCACGAGCTCTTGGCTTGAGGGCCTAGTCTTTCATGAGCTAGAGGCCACCCTTGGTTCCTTGCCACATGGTCCCCTCCACTGGGCAGCTCACAACATGGCACCTGGCTCTGTCGGAGTGAGCAAGTGATAGGGCCGGAGAGAGTGTGAGTGAGATGGAAGTCACAGTCTTTTGCAATCTGATTTTGGAAGTAACATGTCATCGGTTCTATCATATTCTATTTGTCAGAAACAAGTCACTAGGACCAGCCCATATCCAAGGAGAGAGAATTGCACAAGGGACTTGTAGTAGTTTGTAGTAGTCGGGGTTTTTCAGAGGAATAGAATCAATATGGTATATATTAGAATATAAAATAAGGCATTTATGTGTGTGTATATATGAGGAGATTTATTACAGGAATTGGCTGACGCAGTTGTGGAGGCTGAAAAGTCCTACAGTTTGCAAGCTGGAGAGCTGCAGATGGCTTCCCCAGTGCAAATGGCATTATCTGATCCATCGAAGATCAGAAGAGAATAAAAAGGTGGAAAAAAGAGGAAGTCACTTTCTCCCCTCGAGCAGGGACATCCATCAAGTCCTACTCTTAGACACCAGCACTCTTGGTTCTTGGACTTGAAGACTAGGAACAGGGGTTACATGGTCAGCCTCCCAAATTCATAGGGCCATTGGGCTAACACCATCAACATTCTTTAAATTTTCTTTTGCAAAAAAATTTTGCAAAAATCCAAATGGGCTGACTAGACATTGGATTTCCTGGTGGGGAAGGGCTCCAGAAATTTACCAGGTTTCACAGATTAACTATTTGCTTGGAGGGTGGTGGGGGTTCCAAAGGTCCCCATTGTCTTTGTCTAGGCAGTATCTCTATTTAGGGAGGAGAGTCTCCAAGTTACTATGGTCCTAGCCCCAGGGCATTTTGAATCATTTCTACAAGGTGACCTTGAGAAGGAGTACTCTAAGACTTCTTGAGTTTGCTCTTCCTCTGCCTTGGGGCAGTGTTTGGCTGGCTTCCACTTCCAGGGGCTTGAATTTTTGAGCAGTTTCTTATCTATTAACTGTCCCCTTCAGCTCTGCTAAGTCTGGCTATGCACGGTTGGGTGCCAGGTGTGTTGGAGGTGGGAGCACAATGTTCCTAGGTGTCCAGGTCAGGGCTGCTGCATGTGGTTGTGTAGAACCTACACAACTGTATGTAACTGTCCTGGGTCAAGGACCTTGCTTTGCTCTGCTGCTGCAGTTCCCAACCCCGGGCTGTGGACTGGTACTGATGCCTGTGGCCAGTGAGGAACTGGGCCTCAGAGCAGGAGGTGAGGAAGTGAAGCTTCATCTGTACTTACAGCTGCTCCCCATCACTTGCATCACTGCATAAGCTCCACCTCCTGTCAGATCGTGGGCATTAGATTTTCATGGGAGCACAAACCCCACTGTAATCTGCTCATGCGAGGGATCTAGGTTTCATGCTCCTTATGAGAATCTAACGCCTGATGGTCTGAGATGGAGCTGAGGCGGTGATGCTAGTGCTGGGAAGAGGCTGCAAATATAGATTATCATTAGCAGAGAGTTTTGACTGCACAACAAATATAATGCACTTGAATTATCCTGAAACTATCCCCCTGCTCCTCTCCGTGGAAAAATTGTCTTTCCTGAAACTGGTCCCTGGTGCCATAAAGGTTGGGGACCACTGCTCTGCTGTACCAGCTTTGAGTTCAAAGCCATTTCTGTCTCCAGTCCTTCTCCTATTTCCAGATCCAGAGCTCTGGATGTTTTAACTGTTAAATTTTTCTTTTATTCAAGTGAATCTTTCCTCTGCCTAACATTACCCATTTATCATCTCTTCACCTTTTGCATTATTTTTTCACCTTTTGTTATAGGAAGTGTGTGTATTGGAGTGGGAGGAGTGGTTTTCGGCTCAGAAACCATGATTTTAAGCCAAGATTCTAAACTGTCTCAAATCATGGTGGGGTGGGGTGGGAGGAATAATCAGTTATTTTCCCAAAGCTTCTGGCCTTAAAGAAACCGGGCATGTTGCCAGCTTCCTCTCTGCATCTTGGCTGGCTCCGGTTCAGGATGGTTATCTTCCCCTAAACAAAATTGTCTGGAACAAAGCGGAGGCCACCTCTGCAACACTTTAGTTGCATTGTCTTAAGGCCATTTTAATTAGGTTTAGTGAGGACCTGTGGAACCTTCTGGAAAAGAGGAAACTTAACATTTTTTCGACTATTGACATGCTCAGCATTTTGCAAATACCTCAACCAGATCCAGCTACCATATCACCCTTGCTTCAATAGAAGTTTAAGAAACTTTTTTTAGACATACTTATTGATGTGAATTTTCTGTCTCAATTGAGTCCTTTAAATTTTCTGCTCAGAGGGTACCTGTTCGAAGTAGAAAAGTATTTCTGGGACTTGACCCTCTGGACACCATTTTTGGTGGAAGAGTGGAATTAATTTGAGCAAATCCCAGAGTTCCAAGGTCACTGCTGCCTATAAAATTGTACACATATTTTAAAATAGAATTTCTTAGTTTCAAACTGTCCCTTGGGACCAGACTCCTTACTGGTCATGTTTTTAGTAAGAGTTGAGGAAGTCATATTTCTTGTCTTTACTTCTTCTTGCATATAAAACATTTAGCATATATTTGAATTCCTTTGTGTCTAGTCTTCATATTGCTGTTGTTTCTACCTGAGAGTTGGCTTAGTGAGCATCAAAGAATTTCTCACTTCCATCCCTATTTCCTCTTACCTCCAAGGCCTTAGCAGCTACCATTAGTCCCTGGAAGGTTGTTGATCACTTGTTCCACCTGGGGCCCTCCGGGTCTTTGGTACCTTCCCTATCCCAGGTTACCTTTTCAGATGTCTAATTTGGGAGCATCCCTTTGTGATTTGTAGATTTTTGGCTCAGACATCAGACGTTTCCTCCTTTTGAAGTTTCAGTTCTTTTGGGAATTCTTTAGTCCTAGCCACTTTTTTGGCTTACACAGAAAATTTGGAAATTTTGTGTTGGGCTCATTGCCTTTGACCCAGCCATCTTTTATTATGTATCAGGTCCAGGTGGTCGGAGGGAGAGGAACAGTGGATGCATTCTGTTAGACACAGCTCCTCCCACAAAAATTCTCATGTTCCAGGCCTTTTTTGAACTCACTGTTTCCTACTTTGGCATTCTGATATCTGTCCAAAATCTGGCCATTGTGGTGGGGGCTTCATGCCTGTCCCACTTCTCACACCAATGACATGGCTGCAGATGGGTTACAGATTGTCTGGAAGGCACCTTGCCTGTCCTCCCAAACTTATATACGTTTTGATTTGTTTATCCAGATATAAAAGATATCATGGAAGTGAAGTGACTCCACAGGGATGAAGCAGATGTACTTTATCTTGGCCTGGCCTTTTTTGGCCTCTTGGTTTGCTAATGAGGTGCATAGTTGCCCGTGACATCTTCAACACTGGCAGGATTCTGCTTGTACATAGAAGCATCCCAGTTTTTGCTATGCCACTTCCCTTTTACATCAGCATCTTGGATGAGCTTATACCAATCATCTGAGCATCTATTTAAGGACTGTTTACAAATATCAGACTCTTCTGGTTCATGAACCAAACTCAGCATCTGCAAGGCCACACACTTTTTTGCGGGAAGAAAACAGAACCAATTTAATGAATGTAACAATCAAATATATATTAATAATCAGACTATGTTATGTCAGTATAAACAGCAGAATGGAAGGCTACACTCTCTAGAGGAGTGTGGCAGAAATGGCATGAGCACAGTGGCTAAAGGGCATTTTGGCTTTGTCTGTCATATTCTATTGCTTTTGACAAGGGGAACATACTGTAAGAAAATTTGTTAAAATCAGTTGATAATTCTTGATGGAGAAGAACATAGGTGTTAATTGCACTTATCTTTGTAATATTTCTGCATTTATATTATTCCCTTAAAAGATAATGCCCTTGGAGTTTCAGATTTGTTAGTAAGATATACATGGTAGGGATTTTAAACATGTGTACCATTTTCTTCAATCATCTTTCAAAACAAATTTAGATTTTATTTTCTGTGTGGAAGCCCTTATTTCAGAGTTTGTAATGAGGATTTCTTTGGGGAATTTGAACACCCCTGCATCTGGTTAGAAGAAAGTAAGTGGAGAACTGTGTGTGTCACAGACACAGGGAGACATTTGCACAGGAGTATTGGGTCCCCAGTAAACCCAGTTCTCAGTCTGTCTTCTTTTCACACCTTCTTCTCTCTCCTGGGACCTCCATGGAGGAGACTTCCTTGCCCTCCAGAGAAATAGTAGAGATTCTTCCGTGGGACAGCCTTTGGCCCTGGGTTCGCTTGAGGTGTGTCAAAGGTACATTTGACACGAAGAAATAATGTCGCACAATCTTTTTAATGCTTAGAGATGCTGTGAACCTGGGCAGTTTCCAATCTGTGAAATGATCACATGATTTCTATGTTTCTTAAGGGTTAGAGTTCTATGTCTCTGACTTTTGGATTTTTATTTTATTTTATTGAGATCTTTGATAAAAGTTAAATTAAAAATCTACCTTTTTCCAATTGATCGGTTTTGCTATTTGACACGACCCATAGTTTGTTCATTCTAGAGGATTACGTCATGAAATCTACAGGTCTAGGAAAGGAAGCAGTCTGTTTCCGGGGTTGTTCATTTCAAACAGCAGCCGAATTACAACAGTCCAGATTAGAGTACGACGACAGAGATTTTCACTGTCCTGGGATGAAGGCTTCTAAACCCCACAGGGCATACAGGGGAGAAGAACATTTGGCTCATGGAAAACGGAAAATACAAGGAGATGGCAAATCATTAGGTAAAATGATGGATGGTAGGGGGATAATAATAAGGACCAGATTCAAAAGTTATGAGAATCACAGGTGCCCAGTGTGTGTGAGGAGCACGAAGGAGGCACACTGAACACCAGGGGGAATGAAGACGAGAGAGGAAATGACAACCAAACAGGGACCACTAATACTGTTACACACTTTAAATACTTATAATCAGCCGGGTGCTTTTCAAGGGTTTTACTAATTGTCACTCTTCGAGTTTTCATAGCAGTCTTATGATGTGGGTACAATTATGATGAAAACTGAGGAACAGAGAGGTTAAGTAGTGAGCCTGAGGTCATACAGCTAGCGAAGAGTAGAGCCAAGCCTGGGACCCAAGCAATTCAAGGCTGAATCTGTGTTCTTAGCCATTACTTTATGTTCTTTCTCTGGCTTACATTGTGCCACCTGCTGTGCTAAATTCATACTTTGGGGGGAAATTAGGTCCTATTTGAAGTTCCTGGGTGGAAAGCCTTTCTTCGGAATTTTTGGTGACAATTTCTTTGGGGCAATTCTAAGATTTCATTTCATTCTTATAATGATCTCACGAGGCAGACAGAGCCATCCCATGTATCATATAAAAGAATTGATTTCATGGAGGTCTGAGGGTTTGGCCACGATCACACTGTGGTCATCTCATTTCAGAGTCCAGGTGCTTATCCACCTTGTGATGTTGAGTATTAGAGGATTATTATGGCAGTAAGATGTATGGCAGAGAGGGGCCGTCTTTCCAAGAATGAAACCTCATCTCCCCCATACATGACGCTTAACTATCCCAGTTTTACAAGAGGGTAATTATGAGGGGAGACCCTCACCTGTCCTGAAGCAGAGATGGAACCCCTAAATATGGCTGCTGCTGTTCCATACTGGGGGCCCAGCAGCTGAAGTTGCCATATACCAGAATGCCAGGGTTCAAACCCAGACTATGGTCTTTGGAGCTCTGGAATTCTGGTGAACACAGCATTTTAGGAAAACCCTCTTTGGCTGGACATAGTTCTTTATTTTAGGCACATAATGAAAAGGTCAGCGGGGAGGTATTTGGTGGCTTTGAAAACCAGAGATAAATGTGTGCAGGCCCTTACATTAGTATTTCAGAATCAAAGATTCTTGCAGCAAAATCTGTGACGTCAACATCTGATACATCCTACAAATTCAAAGGCAGTCTCATCTGATGGCTTGGACTTCAACCTGCCATTTGTAAAACTGGACTAATAATCACCTGTCTTAGATTCACCTGCCTTAAATGAACTCAGTTAACCATGTCCAGCCAAAAAGTGTTTTCCTAAAATGCTATATGCTTGCTGGAGCCCAGAGGTCCAAAGACAAATGTTTGGGCCTTACCCTAGATCTACTGAATCAGAAACTCTAGGGATGGGACCCATTAATTTGTGTTTTAACAACCCACTCAAGTGATTCTGATGGGTGTGAAAATTTGAGATCTACTAGTCTAGAGAGCAAGATGCACCAGTAATCCTGTGTGGGGCCTTGGCCCAATTTGAAGTCCTCTCTATGGTCTGGAGGTCAGTTTCCCTCTCAGCTAAATGAGAGATAGCTTTGCTACCTCCAGCTATAATACTTGACTCTCTGAAATGGCCTTCTTGTTTATCTTTGTGTTTATTTTCTGACTCTTTTCTATTAGAATTTATACTCCAGGAAAGGGGGTTCACTACTGACCCCCCATGCCCAGCACAAGTCCTACACATAGTTGGTGCTCCCTGAAAGTTGGTGAATAAGGGGAGATTCAGTGATTTCCAGTATCACTTACACTGATTTTTGTCTTGAACATTCTGTGTTTTGTCTTATACAATAATAGCTGGTTTATCTAAAATCTTCCAAGCAGAAATCTCAACCGGTTATTTTCATTTTTCAGAAAGGAAAACACTTGATGAATTAAGGAAAGAAAAAGTAACACACTGTCTGTGTGCCAGGCCCATGGCACCTGCATATATGTCACACCTTGTCCCATTTGGTCCTCACAGAGACCCTGAGAAGTTGCATCATTATAAAGAAATGCAGTCTTAGTGAGATGACAGTAATACTCAAAATGACACAGCTATTAACTGACCAGGCCTGGTTTCAATCCAGCTGTGTTCACTGCCAGACCAGCATTGTTTTCATTTCAAAGCTGTGCAAGATTTAGAAGAATCTTCTGAATTGTAAAGATTGGTTACATTGTAAAAGAATAGTTTGCCCTTAAATATATTTTATTTTGGGTCACATAGCATGTTGGAAAGAGAATAGGCATTGGAGTCAGAGAGATCTGAATTGAAATCCCAGTTCTTGCCTCTTACAGGCTGTGTGTTCATAGGCAAATTACTGTACCTTTCTGGGCCTAGATTCCCCATGTGTCAATGGGAATAATTCTACCAGCCTGGCAGGAGGGTTGTGAGGATTTGAGATGATGCATGTGAAATACCTGGCAAGTGATAGTGGCAGTGGCGGTTATTATATTGTTACCTTTGGAGAATTGGTAATGCATGTGTGAATCATGCCATAAATCTTTTTTTTTTGAGACAGTGTCTTGCTCTGTCACCCAGGGTAGAGTGCAGTGGTATCATCATACTCCTGGGCTCAAGGGATCCTTCTACCTCAGCCTTCCAAGTAGCTGGGACTACAGGCGAGCACCATCATGCCCACCTAACTTTTCTATTTTTTGTAGAGACGGGGTCTTGCTCTTGCTCAGGCTGGTCTCGAACTCCTGATCTCAAGTGATCCTCCTGCCTCCGCCTTTCAAAGTGCTAGTTTTATAGGCATGAGCCATGGTGCCCAGCCCATAAGATAAATCTTAATTCGATGAATGGAGTTTAGAGCTTCCTTAGGAAAAACTTACATAATACGATTTGAACTCACAGCCATCTCTAGAGGTATTTTCACCCCCATCTGGATTGGCTCTGAGGTCAGACTGGTTGGGGTCCTTCATCATCCTCCTTACTCTCTGTGTGTCCTTGGGAAAATCAGCTCACTTCTCTGAGCCTTAAATTTCTTGATCAGATAATGGGGATAATAGTGCCTATCTCATAAGATGGTTGTGAGTGTCATGTGAAGTAACATGTATAAAATAGTGAATAGTGTGAAAATGATTATCATTTTTAAATAGGAATTTCCTCTCTGTATCAGATATGCCCATGGCCTCATTGCTGTTGTAGCTAAGACATGCAGGTACACATTTAGACCTGTGGGTAGGCACCACGTGAGGTCCTAGATCAGAGGTGGGGAAACTTTTCATGTTGGAAGGCCGCATTCATTTAGCCACAATCAAATAAGGCTGCATTCAAGGAACTTTGATTAGATATACTTAAAGATGTATATTATTTTGTAAGAAATCTAACTACTATGTACTTAATAATTTCAAAAAATGAAAACTACTTCTTAATTTCAAAGTTAACTAACCTTTTAATGACTTTGTTATGTCTGCTTTTTGTTGGAAAGAATTTGAATATTTGGTTGCAGCATGGAGGTCCACAGTTTCAGTTGATCCGCTAGATGGGTGCCAGACATTTGTGACCCTAAGAGCATCTTGATTTGGTTTAGGCAGGAGAATGTAGATTCACAGCAATAAGTGGTTGAAAAGCAAGAAAGCATTTTTAGAACATGTTGCTGAAGGTATGTGGCTATTCTGCATATTTCCATATTTCAGTTGGATCTTTCTTAACGTCAAACAATGACTTCAAAATGTCCTCTGCTGAGAACCCAGTGAATTTCATGTGTAGTTCTTTAGGTGCCTTGGTAATACCAACTAGGCGAGGCTGAAATGCTAATTTGAGTGTGATGTCATGATTCTCAAAGTTAGTGAACCTTTCATTGTATTCTCCAATTAAAAAGTCTGTAACAGCTGTGTATTCTTCAAATGATTCACATATGTCATCCTGCTCATAAGTGACCTTTGGTAACTAGGGAAAATGTTCATCCAAAATTTCCTTTTGAAAAAACAGGTTTTTTTTCAAAATACTTGTTTTTTTTTGCCATATATTATATAGACTTAGTTTTACCTTGCAGAGAAATATTCAAGTTGTTTTGATTTGACATAATATCACACAGAAATGCTGCATTCCTAAAGAAATCTTCTTTGAATAATTCACATTGCTGATTCTGTTCTTCATAAAATTTAGTTGTTCTCGCAGAGATAAAATTTTGGCTAATACCTGCCCCTGCGACAGCCAACACACTTTGGAATGATAAGGAAAAACACACTGAATATCTCATGGTTCAACTTTAGCATGTTATGTGTTGCATTTGCAGAAATATAGTTAACAATACTTGCAACTTGTTGCAAAGTGTCACATAAAATAGTAGCTTCAGCACAGAGATTTTGCTGATGCAAGATACAATGAAAAGAAATAAGAGCATGTAGATCTGTTAATACATTTTTTAATCTGTGCAATAAATCCTTCATGTCTTCCTGTCATGGAAGGTACACCATCTGTACACACACTCACTAAATTTACCAAATTCAGTCCAACTTCATGACATTTATCTTGAAAGTTGTTGAAAATATCTATTCCCCATGTTCTGTTGGCAAGAGTGCCCCAAGTGAGTAACTCTTTGTAGCAAAGAAAATCTTCTGTTCTGACCCAAATGAAGTATAAAACTTGCACTGAATCAGTAGTATCAGTTGATTCATCCAAAGTGATTGAATCATATATATTTTTCTTTTGAAGTATTGCATGAAGTTTTTCTGTTAAGTTGAAGGCTAATTCACGCTGTCAATCAGTTATGGTTCTCATTGAAAGAGGCAGTTGTTAGTACTTTGAAACATTATTGGTTTCTAAGCATGCTATTACACAACTTCCAGAATGCAATCTTTCACAATTTCTACATCCCTGAATGGCTTCCCTCTTCCCCCTAAGTATATAAGCTACTTTATAAGTTGCTTCAGTGGTGTTATTTCCAGGCCTTATTGTTGCTTGAAAGAATTGTCTTTGCTTTTGCTTTTCATCTTTTTTTTTTTTTTTACCGCTTTTCATCTTTTAATTTCTGGAATATGCCTTTCATGCCTCTCCCTCTAATTAAAAATATTTGTGATCCTTATGAATGTTATAATGATGCTGATGAGCACTGAATTTCTTTAATGTTAATATTGCAGTATCACAAAGCAAGCAAATCATCTTATCATTAGCAGAAACAAGATAACATTGCAATTTCCAATCCTTGTTAATGTTTTCTTCCTTCAGTGTTGTCTTGGTTTTCTTTGCCATGATGGGTTGTTAAGCAGACAGAATTAAAAAAGTACTGTTGAGTTGTGCAACTATTCACAAATTCCACTTCAAATAGAAACACAGTGCACCACCGTCAAAAGCTGATAACAGACTGGGGTACTTGACCCCATAAACTCTCACCAACCAGCCTTTTGTGGTAGTGGTGCCAGTCACATGGGGGAAGTTAGAACTAAATCATGAACATAGCAGCCGTCAATTTAGCCCTTATGGCTTACCAATGTTCTAATTGTGCTGGTCAATCTGGGAGGATTATTTCCTTGAAACTTATTTTATTCTTTGGTATTTTAAATACATTCATTTTGAAAATAAAATAAAAACATAAAAGATGAACAAAATGTATTAATAAAAATGAAAGGATTTGTTCTGTAATCGGTAATTTGGATTCAGTCAAAAGGCTGCACTTAAGGGCCTAGAAGGCCACGTGTGGCCTTAAGGCTGCAGGTTCCCCACCCGTGTCTTAGATAGAAATAGGAATTAGCATCTGTCTACTGTACATTATGTAAAATTTCCTTTCTTATACAGAACCCTGCAATTTAGAAGACTTGCCTTCTGATGCACTGGGCAGAACCCAGATGGCAGCTAAAGACCCTCCCTCTGAGCTACCAAAGAGATGTTAAACACACACACAGCTTGCGTCTTTTCTGCAGAGGAGAGCCCCTTGGCCTCTCTTCCAGTGGCCGGCAGTCTGTCTTTACATACAATTCTAAGAAGGTTTCTAAGCTCAGAGGTATAGAAGGAAGGAGACATGCTTGCAGTGTGGTAAATAATAGGACCGATGGCCTGATTGTTAGGGAAGAGGAAGGTAAACTGTAAGAAGCGGCAACGAAATCTCAGTAGACTCAATAGTCGGAGCCGCTAGGGACATGGGCAGGGATGCTCCCCTCTGAAGGCCCTGGAGGCCCCACCCTGTGGCTTTGCTGAAGATGCAGTGGCAGTCATGACAATTTAGGATGTCCAGAGGAAAAAAAAACAGGTGTGTGTTTCCAAGACAATAACCCACCATTTTATGAATAACTTTGAGTTATAAGAAAAGGCGAAATTGTTTTCTCTAATCCCAATGATTCTTTTTTTTTTTTTTTTTAAATAATGCTTTGTATGGTATTTTCAGGCATATTATTCCATTTTAACTCTTGCTCTTAAAAAGTGCTACCGCCCTTCTGCAGATAGGAGCCTGGGTCTTCGAGGGGTTAAAGGGCCAACCCAAGGCTACATGGGAACTGAGGATTGAGGCAAGGCCTGAAACCTACTTTTTAGGTTTTGAACTTGGGGTGCACACCATGGCCCTGTTCTATCATGGAAGAGGGCAGGGAAGTTTACAGAGCATTTTAAAAGGCTTTGCAGACATAGCTGTTCAAGTGTCCGCTATGCTGTCTAGCATGATGCTTTCAACCTGATGAGCCCTGGATTGGAAGGGTTGGAGTAGTACTTTGAATATAGGCTTCAGGGGATAGTTGTGGGGTGGGGCACATGGTCTGCGGGCTTGGCTAAGTCACTCTAGGATGCTTTTTTTCCTTCCTCTGGGTCCTTTGATTTTGCTCGAACCTAACTCTTAATGGAGAACAAGTTTACAGATTAAGGCTCTTAGTTAAAAATAACTTTTATTTTCTGTGAGAAAATCATACTAGCATGGGGGAAAATTCCTGTGGAATAGAGACTTTGATAGAAATAATGAGACAATAGCCACTGGAGGATGCCCCCTTCCTGGTGATGCCAGGCTCATCAAATGATCTAGAGAGGCCTGTGGTGCAGACCCATCTAACTGCACTCCTGGTGGAAGGCAGCCAGGCCAGGTGCTGTCATTATCTCTTCCTCCTAGCCGCAGAGATGGCTATGACATGGCTTGATTTTCCTCTTTGTCACTTGCATCAAAGAGGAAGATTTGGCAATTGATGTCCCCTTGCTGGAGGAAAGGGATTGAGATTGGTTTAATGTAGTGGTTGTTTAGAAGAAATCAACCTCTATTCTTTTAAATTTGTAAAAGCTTATGATCATGCAGTTAGAGATGTGTGGGAAGTTGACAGCGTGTGACTTCTGGATTAGGGTGACTTGAAAAATTTGAATTGAAATGACCGAGTTGGACCCTGCGTTAGTTGACTAGTTGCTGCATAATCCCCACAAAGTTAGCCACTTAAAATAACACACATTTATCAGTGCACAGTTTCTGTGGGTCAGGAGTCTGAGTGTAGCCTAACTGGGTCTTTTGCTGTTAGAGTCAAGGTGTCAGCCAGGGCTGTGGTCACATCTGAAGGCTCTCCTGGGGAAGGATCTGTTTCCAAGCTCACCGAGTTTTTGGCTGCATTCAGTTTCTTGCACGCTGCTGGACTGAGTGCCTTAGGTCCTTGGGAGCTGTTGGCCAGAAGCCACCCTCAGTTTCTTGCCACGTGGACCTCTTCATGGTGGCTTGCCTCGTCTCTGCAGCGAGGGAGGCAGTCCACCGTGTGCTTGCTACTTCTGTAGCAGGACAGAAGGGACATTTCATCACCTTTACCATGCTCTTTTGGTTAGAAGCTAGTCACTAGTACAACCCTTACTCAAGGGGAGGGGTTTATATATGGATGTGAGTACTGGGAGCTGGGGATCACTGGGGCCATCCTAGGGTCTGCTTGCCATAGACCCACATGTCAAATATCTCTCCCCACTTTTGTTTGCATTCTTCAGAGCCTTGCTATGAAAGGCTTTGCACCTGTGGATACAGGAAGGATTGAAATTTAACTAGGAAACTGAAAGAAGAGGATGGAAAATTCTGATAGATTTGAGCTGGTTACTTATTTACCTTGATTAACGTATTAAGTGTCTTGCAGAGTTTGACACATTTCATGTGTCAAATGCAAGTGTCAAATGCATGTGTCAAATGCATGACTTACTTTCACTCTCACTATAATCCTAAGAAGTAGTCATTATCTATTTCTTATGACAGATGAGGGAACCAAGATTCAGAAA
Source organism: Microcebus murinus (assembly GCF_040939455.1). Lineage (NCBI taxonomy): Eukaryota > Metazoa > Chordata > Mammalia > Primates > Cheirogaleidae > Microcebus > Microcebus murinus. The sequence continues at coordinate 39,104,432 of NC_134119.1, read as the reverse complement.
CATGCTTGAATCTTGTCCAAGTTCACAAGGGTTGAGAGCCCCTGGATTTTTAAGTGGTCAGAAGTTGTCAAGAGGAAAGACTTTGTTGGGTTGACTAACATGGCGGCACTTCCTCTCTGCTGGGGTAGGATTAGCTGTGGCTGGGTTGCTGGGCTATGCTGACTGTCGCCAAGGACAGTCCATGAACATATATGAAGGTCAAGCTAGGCTCTGGAGGGGACACTGGAAATTGAGATTCAGGAGGGGAAGCCTAAGAAGCCTAAGAGGCCCAAGTCCCTTGATAGTCTTTCCTCTTATAGGAGGCAGAATTAGGGGGGGGGAAAGCTACACCTTTCTTCATTATTCATTTATACCACACCCCATGTTGAATCTGGACCTCATGAAACCAACTGATGCCATTGTACTCTGATGTCTGCTAACCACGAGGCCAGTTTTTCTCTCCTACCACCTTGTCTGTATAGCTGTGATGGAATTTCCCCCCAACTTTTCTCTTATGTTATAAAATGAGCAGAAAATGGAAATGTGAAAATGCTGGCACTCATGGTAATACATTCCAGGCAAAGATAGAGCCTGTCAGATGTACAGAAGGTATTGACTTTTTAGCTTCAATTGGTTCCTGGTCAGACGACTTCAATTGTGCAAAGAAATAAAATGAAAGACAGTGCACGAGGCACTGGAAATGTATCCTCAAACATCGTGTCTCCGAGGCCGTGTTTGGTGATGCAGAAAAATGGGGAAATCTTTAAAATTATGGATGGAGAATCAACATTAAAGAAAAATAAAAACCTTCAGTGATTCACATACGGAGGGAAATCAACACATCCACAGAGCTTTTGATGGGAAGGCGGTTTGTTCCGGACTCCTTAATCAAGAGGACAGTGTTCCACTGCCTATTGACACATTTTCCCAGGAAGTTGATGACACCACCAGAATCTCCACTCAACTGCCAAAGTAATTTTTTAAAAACATAAATCAGAGCATGTCCCTCCTCTGTTTCACATCACTCCACTTGCACTTGGAATACATAAAGCCTCAAGCCCAAACTGTTGCCCCTGGCTCTTGATAATGTCTTTCATCCCTCTTCTGCCATTCACTTACTCGATTTAGTTTAGCCCAGGGGTCAGCAAACACATCCCGTGGGCCAAATCTGGCCTGTTTTTGTGTGGCCTGTGGACTAATAATGGTTTTGACATCTCTAAATGGTTCATGATGAATCAAATGAAGGAGAGTGTTTTGTAGCACGTGAAGACCGTGTGAAATTTGAATTTCAACGTCCATAAAAAATGTTGTATTGGAACACATCCCTGCCCAGTCATTTCCATGTTATTTACAGTTGCTTTCCTGCTACAGTGGTGTGGTTGAATAGTTCCGAAGGAAGCTGCGTGCCCTGCAAAGATGAGAGGCACTGCCATTTTTTTTTATGGAAGAGGTTTGTGGACTCCTGGTTTAGCCACATGGTCCTTCTTTTTCCTTCTCTCATGGTCAAAACCTGTGCCTACCTCAGGGCCTTTGCTCTTGCTTGGGATGCTCATTTCTTCAACTCAGCTCAAATCTCTCCTTCACTTTCTATCTACATTAGCTTGAGTATGTTGACAGGTTAATTGTATCAACTGTCTCAAAGTATTTACTTATTTCTTTACTTAGTTTGTTTCTCTCACTTGAATGTAAGAAAGCACTTGGAAGGAGCAGTTCTGTCTTGCTTACTACCCAGAAAGTGCCTGGCACACAACTGGGTGCTCCTTACATGTTGACAGACTGCATGAATAAATGAAATCAATGCAGAATCTCCAGCCCGATCCTATGCTATACCTGTGTCAGCACATCCTTGTCCCCAACAGCAAACTCATTTTCTTCTTTGTATGAAATGTCATTTTCAGTAAGCTGAGATAATTGGAATTTGAGGTAAGACGTTCCAAAATTAAACTTATTGTTTATAATTTCATTTTCTGTTCAATACCTTGAATCGTCCCAAATAATCATAAGTACATTGCATGATACTCAAAGGATAAGGAAATGAAACATTTATAAGAATATAAAGATTTCATAATTTTTTAAACTCCTTCCCCCACAAACATCCTTCTCTACTCCACCCTAATACCATGTGAAGATCTGTGTAGTCCATATTTCAAACGTTCAATTTGTAAGTCATTTGTAGGAACCCATTTCCTAAAAGAGAGGTTGAGGAATGGATGTGTTTATATTTCCCTCTTCTCTTCTTCTCCCTTTTCCACACACACTAGGACACACTCATAAGATAGATGTGCTGTTGGTGGACACGTTGTTGGGTGGCTTTTCCACTGAAGGAACCAGTTTGGGGCAGAGCCACAGAACTACCCACTTAACATGGAAGAGCCAGCCATATCCTCATGCATGTAGCCTGCTCTTCAACTCAAGGTTGCACAACGTGGACCATGTGAACACTTTGATACTATTCATGCCTGGGATCAAGGGCAAATGTCACTGACCTCAAAGCAAGATTTGTGTCATAGAGTGGAGTGTCAAAAAGCAAGCACTCTGTCCATTTCATTGTTGACCACAGATGTTTATTTTGGACATTCTAAAACTGCCAAGAGGATGCTGACTATTTCATGGCAGATCTCTGTGAGGATTGCTGCTGTTTCTGGCAGGGCATCCTTGTTAATGTCTCTGTTCTCTCCCTATCCAGTTTGGCTCCACCGGTGCTTGATGAGTTCCCTGTCTGGGTCAGCCACTGCGACTGCATTGGCAGGGCAACCCCAAAGGACCATTCCTGTCCTCAGGAAGTTCACTGTCTGGTTTGGGGAAACAGATGGGCATGTTGGCTACCACCATACAGAGATGGTAGACGTAAGACACTGCTGCAAAGGGCAGCCTTGGGGGACAGCTCACTTGGCTGGAGCCAGGCATGCTTTCTGGCAGGCAGTGATGCTGTGGAGTAGTGCATTAAGGGAGGGGACAGGAGGGCTGCCTGAGCTGAGGTCATCATGAAAAGCCAAGCCCTTTGGTGCAGTTGGAGCCATGGAAGGCCAGACATGTGTGGTAGAGGGGAGGGGAGCAAGGCAGCCCTAGACTGGACTCCTTGCTGCCTCCGGAGTGATGGACCATGGAGACCTTCTATCCTCTGTCTGCAGAGAGGCGATGTTATGTTTGCCAGGGATCACTGAGATTGTGTTGGGGCATGGCTAGTTTTGTGTTTTAGTGATCCAGGGTGGGACAGCATAGAATAGTTTTTGGTCTGGCAGAAAGCTGTTACTATTCTAAGTCTCTTGCTTGTATGTTTGTTAACAGAACAATGGCTTTGGGGTCAGGCTCTGGTTCAGCCACTAAAAGATTTCTGACCCTGGGAAGTCACTTAGCCTAGCTCTGCCTCAGTTTCTTCATCTGTCAAAGGGGCATAAATGTAAGATCTACCTCGTAGGGTTGTTCTGAGGATTAAGTGAGTTATTACATGTAGAAAGCACACAGTAAGCACAGTCAATGCTAGCTGTTTCTACTACTGTTATTATTTAAGTTATTGCTCTCTCATAACAACAAATGATATTTTGTGAAAAGTTTAACTCTTGCCATCAAGTGTCAGTGTCATAAAAGTGAGTAAGAGGTAGCAGTTTCAGTGTGTGTTTTTGTTTCATTTTGCTTTATTAAACAACCCCCCAAAATGTGCACCACGCTTGTTTAATTACATTTCCCTGCTTCCTGCCCGCCAGTTTCGAAAACAGGAATCACCATATTAGCATGGTAATGTTGCAATAATCATCTACCGAGTCTGTGTAAATAAGGAACATCTGTGCAATATTTATGACCCATAAAACACTGTTATACTCTAAAATGTTGTTCTAATCCCAAGTAGGTCATTGTGATGGAGCCGCGAGCTGAGGGCCCTCCTGGGCCCTCTGTTCTGCTCGCTGAAGTCTGCGCCAGCCAGCCCAGATGGGAATGGGCAGTGCCACATGGCAGTTGGCGAAAGTTAGGCTCCTGAGGGTTTTTTTGCCCATCAGAGCAAAAAATGGGTTGCTTTTTGAAGGAAAAATGGGGAAAAGGTGCTTTTATATCAAGAACAGCCAGCTTTCTGTTGTAGCACAGGCTTGGAAGCTTTCTGGATCATGCAGGGGAAGTTTTGAAGCTCAGCGTGGTTTCCCAACACTTGGAACTTTTCTTTTGCATGTGTTACCAGTTTTGTTCGGGTGTCCAGGAAATGCTGAGTTGCAGCCCAGTCTTATTAATTATGTAAGATGTCACAGTAGGTGATTTGAGTAATACTTGCCTTTCCCTTTAGTCTTAATTTTCGTCAGTTTATCCTGATTTCCTAACTTATATCCTCATTGGATTATATGTGTTTTTATAAGCTAACTTATAAATTCTTTAATGAACATGTCAAGGTACCATGAAGCGCTTTCTTCTTCATGTCATTTGATTTAAAGTCTACAAACTCATTTACATGTTTGTCTAAGAAAGATACAAGCAGAAATATATGTGCCTAAGTCAAGTTCTATGTCCTGTGAACAGTGTACACTGCACTGAGCAAAATTTTTCTGCAAAGAATCAGATTATTAACTATGGACAATACATAAACGTGGGTATGGCCATATTCTAGTAAAGTCTTATTTATAAAAACAGGCAGCTGGCCCTTGGGTTATGATTTTCTGATCCCTCCGTTAGTATAACACACACGTAGAAAATTCGCTAGGCACTTAGTGTCCACCTTGGTGAATTGTCATTACCAGGTGACACTCTTGTGAGACCACCACTGAAGCCAGGAAGTAGAAGAGGACCAATATCTTAAAGTCCCCTGTCCCCCTTCCCAGGTGTTACCCTCTTCTTTTACCCCAAAGGTAAAAACTATTCTGGCTTCTAAACATAAGAAGTACATTTTGTATTACATTAAATCCTTCATATGAAAACACTGTATATATATATACATTTTTAAATGTTCTCATGAGGTAGACTTCATGGGTGGGTGAGTGAGGGCTTACCTGGTGACTGGCTTTATCACTGTGATCAAATTATCGATAAGCCATTTTTGAACTTCAGTTCCTCTACCAGTAAAATGGGGATGCTAATGCTGTGCTAAGGCCGCAAAGAAAACTCAGTAGGATGGCATATGTGAGATTCTTAGCCCAGCCCTGTGTAAATAAACCACCTAATGTTACTTTTTCTTACTGCATTATCCATGCCAGGGAGACCTCTTTGGGTGCAGCAAGATGCCACTCGTTGGGACTGTTGCTACCTTTAAATAGAGAGTAGTTATTAATCAGCTGGACTTATTTTTGTGTCGGTAACCAAGCCCGGTCAGTCTCGGCGTGGTCAACTCCTTTCAGATTTATTCTGGCTGTTGGACGCCTCCGCGAGGCCTTGGTTGGCGCTTGGTTTTCCCAGGACACCAAACAAATGGCCGTTGTGGGGGTTTCCTGGCATGGAGACCTCCCTGCTCGTTTGTATTCCGGTGGCTTCTTGCTCACACATAAGCACTTGTCTCCCGGGCCCAAGTCTTTTCTGCTGCATGGACACATGGGTTGCACCAGGCAGGCCTGCTTCCTGCAGGGGCCTTTGGAGATTTTTTTTTTTTTTTTTTTTTTTTTTGCAGGGGGAGGACAGGAGGGATTGGCTCCTTTCTGGATCAACTTAGCAGCGTCTCTCTCAGCAGCCCAGCAACACACACATGACAGTGCTGGGTGTAATCAGGTTATGAACGACTTTGTCTTGACCAATTTGCCTTGGAGATATGAGGCCTTGGCTCGGTGGGGGCGATAAATGGCAGCAACAGAAGTGAAACATACCTTGGGGAAGCGAACCGCCACCCCGGCTCCTGAAGCACCTCTATTTCCACCATCCAGAAAGGAATATTTAAGAGAGATCATTATCAATGTCAGAAAGTATATTATAGGGAAGGACTTCTCTGCAGCCAGAGAACAATGCCATAAAACAGGAAATGCCCTTCTGAAAGGCATTTTCTGCATGACCTGGGAGGAAGTCAGCTTTTCCCTTTATGTGGGCAGGGTGTCAGGAGGAGAAGAGAAAGGGAGAAAGGAAACTGAAATTCCCCGTGGCAGGTATCATGCCAGGTGCTTTGACAGGCATTATTTTGTGAAATCCTCACGCCAACTCTGAGAGGGAGATAATATTCCTGCCATTTTACCCATGGGAAACTGAGTCTCCGAGAAGCTAGGTAAATTGTCCCAGCGTTAGGCATCAGAGCCATGTTAGTGGTGATGATGTAGCAGATGCCAGTGGGTACCCGCCCACACCCTTGGGGCCTCACCCCTGCGGTGTGCTCAAGCCAACGTCAGCTGCATCTCTTTCTCCAAAGCTGGAAAGTCGTGGGCACTTCCACACCTCTTCCCCACAAGCAGCTGCCACCCAATGACAGCAGGAATCGGTGTATAAGGGCCTCAGCTCCCTCGCCCCTCAGGTGGGATGACTCTGCGGTGTGTGCTGTATGCTGGATCCCAGAGTTCCCCGGTGGAATGAGCTGCTGCTGCCCACCTTGGCAGCTGACTTGAGAACACACTCTCCATTGGCTTCTTTCCTTCCATTTCTCACCTCCCCTCTTCTTAGTGATGTTTCCTGGCATCACTTTTCAAATAAACTATCTGACTGCGTGGCATTTCCACTCCTATATCTAACAAACATCTCGCGTTCGACTTGTCCGAAATTGAACCCTTAATTTTCCAACCTGCTCCACCCCCTGCATTTCATAGGTCAGTTGAGGGCAACATCACACTTGTGCTTCAGGCCGAATCACTCCAGTCTTTCTTGATTCCTCTCCTTCTCTTTACACCCGTTGGCAAACGTAACATGCTGTCTTCAAGGTACATCCGGGATCTACCCAGTCTCTCGCCTCTCCTGCTACCACCTGGCTAAGCCATCCTCTTATCCCCTGGGATTGCCACAAGAACTTCCTTTGGTCTTCCCTCTCCTGCCTGTGTCTTGCTAGACTCTGCTGTCAAGGTGGCAGCCAGGGTGGCCCCTTTAAAATCAGATTGGATCATGTCCCTCTTCTGCTCGGAGCCCTCTCAAGTCCCTCTGTCTCAGTAAAACCACAGTCCTTCCTTGTAAGGGCCCACGGGCCTTATGATCTTGGGTCCTCATGGCCTACCCAGCTCTTGCCGCCCGGCCCACTTGCCTTTCCTTGAACACGGCAGGCACACTCCTGCCTTGGGGTCTTCACTCTACTTGTTCTTCCCCCAGATACCTGTTGAGCTCCTCCCTCACCTCTTTGGAGTTGTCAAGCCTACTTCTCAGTAAGATGACCAGGTAACTTATCCAAACCAGGATACTTTTGAGAGGGAAAGGTGGCACCATTTCCCCAAGAAATGACTAGACGTTAATTGATCCGCAGCTGGAATAAGCCCCCCTCTGACCACTTCACTGAGTACTGCAAAGTGTATACTCCCTTCCACCTACAGTCCGGCCATTGGAGGGCTCCCTGTGGGGGGCGGGGGATGGGGCGGTCAGTTAAAGCTCCCCCTGTACTTCATATATTTCTTGTTGGCTGTCTGTTTGCACCCCCTGTCCCCAGTAAGATGTAAACCCAAGAGGGCAAGGATTCGTGTCTGTTTTATTGTCGTGTCCCAATGGCTTAGAACAGCGCCTTTCATACAGTAGACATTCAATAGGTAGGTGTTGAATGCATGAGTGAAAGGGCTGGAGATTTCTGATAAGCGATTCATCCCACCTGGCCCACCTACTCTGCCTGAATCCTGACCAAGGAGCTGATCAGTGTGGGTGTAATGCTCCTCAAACCTCAAAAGGTTCAACAAAGAGCCCCCGTTGCAAGCCTGGCAGGGAAGCCCTGTCTCCCGGTCATCCTGGATACTCCAGTGTATTTGTAGCAACTTTTCCCAGTGGCTGATCAGGGACAAGAAAGGAACTGAAAAGAACCTGGCACTCCTGTGTGTAAAGAGCACGTAGGATTTAATCCTTCCTTCCCCATCTGAGTTGGCATTGGGTTGGAGCCAACCATTCACTCTCTTTCTTTCTGTAAGCCATGGCAAGATGTTTTAAGATGGCTGACGGGGGTCTCAGGACACGTTTTGGAACCATGAGACAGCACAGCTTTGGGAGGAGACTGTTCTAGTTCAGCTTTGTATAGCAAGATGCTAGTTTGTCATCCCATGAGTCTCTCTCTGTCTCTGTCCTTCCCTTCCATCCGTCCATCTGTCCATCTCTCCACCCATCTGTCATTGGAGCTCTTTGAGCTCAGAGCCCAGGATCTAGTCCTCCTCCGCCATTAACTTTCTGGGAAACCACAGGAACTCATCCCCCTTATTTGGGTCTCAATTTTCTCAGTAAGATGACCAGATGACCCATCTATGACATGGATGTTGCTACAGACCCTCTGATACTGCAGCTTCTAATTCTGAGGGTCTGTTATGTGCAAGGCTTCAGGCTTGATGCAAGAGGAGCTTGTTGACTTGCTCCATGGTTCCTGTCCCTAGTGCTCATCAGAATATAAGAACTTTCATCTTCCCAACACCAGGAGCAAAGAGAGGAACCCCCAGGATGGGGGTCCCTCCCAGCACTCTCTCTGTGCCCTCCTAAGCTTCGGGGAAGTTCAGTGTTGCCTGGAGGTGGTGTGGGTAGTGTGTAAAGATGCCCAGATAAAACCATGACCAGAGTTGAAAGTGTTCCCCAGGAGGAATACCGAGAACAGGGATTATTTTTGTAAAGAGAGGAGCCTAGTGAGGGACTTGCTCTCTTCATGTACATGGAAGTCTTGAGCTGAGGGCTTAGGCTGCTAATTTCTGAAGTGTGAGAAATCAGTTTACATTGAAAACATTTATTTTAATGTTTTCTTTTTTTAAAAACTGAAATAAAATTGTATGCATTTAGTGTGTATAATATAATGTTTTGAAGTTTGTATACATTGTGAAATATTTAAATCTAGGCTAATTAACAGATGTATTATCTCACATGGTTGTCATTT